>NC_133405.1:77010360-77321670 GCF_047511655.1 Castor canadensis | reverse complement strand
TGATAGCTACAGAATACACATTATTCTCAGCAGCCCATAGATCTTATTACAAAATAGACCACATTTTAGGCCATGAAGCAAGCTTTAGTGAATACAAAAATTGAAATAATTTCTTGTATCATATCAGATTACAATGGAATATAGTTAGAAATCAATAGAAGGAAAACTACAGAAACTATACAAACACATGGAGGTTGAATATTATACTTTTGAGTGATTAGTGAGTTATTAAAAAAATCAGAGGACAAATTTTAAAATTTCTAGAATCAAATGAAAATGAAAGCACAACTTACCAGACCATCTGTAGTATAACAAAGGCAGTTCTAAGAGGGAAGTTTATAGTTATGCTTAAATTAAAAATCAGAAAGATCTCAAATAAATAACCTAATAATGCACATCAAAGTCTTAGAAAAACAAGAACATGCCCAACCTACAATTAGTAGATGGAAATAAATAATAAAGATCAGAAAAGCAATTAATGAAATGGATAATAAAAGAATAATACAAAAAAAAATCAAAAGAAAGAGCTGGTTCTCTGGAAATACAAACAAGATTGATAAATCCTTAGCCAATCTAGCCAAAAGAAAGAGAGAATACCCAAAGTAATAAAATTAGAAATGAAAAAGGGGACATCACAGCAGATTTCAATGAAATCCAGATTATTAGGGATTATTTTAAGAATTTATATTCTAATAAATTAGAAAATCAGGAAGAAATGGATAAATTTTTAAACACATATGATCTACCAAAATTGAGCCAAGAGGATATAAACAACATGAACAAGTCTATAATGAGCAATGAGATTGAAGCAGTAATAATTTCTTAACAAAGAAGAACACAGGACTGGAGGGGTTCACTGCTGAAATCTATGAGATCTTTAAAAGAAGAACTAATATCAATGCATCTCAAACTATCCCATAAAATAGAAAGGGAAAGTACACTACCAAATTCACTCTACAAATCCAATATTACCCTGATACCTAAACCAGAGAAGGACACAACCAAAAAGAAAACTAGAGACCAATTTTCTTCATGAACACAGATGAAAATTTACCAATAAAATACTTGTAAACCGAATTCAGTAACACATTAAAAAGATCTTATACCATGACCAAGTTGGTTTCATTCCAGTGATGTAAAGATGGTTCAACATATGCAAATCTATACAACACACAAATAGAATCAGCGACAAACATTATACAATCATCTCAAAAGTTACAGAAAAGGCCTATGACAAAATTCAACATCTCTTCATTATAAAAGCACTGAAGAAATTAGGAATTGAAGGAACATACTTCAATATATTAAAGGCTATATATGACAAACTTACAGCCAGCATTGTACTAAGTGAGGAAAAACTGAAACAATTTCCTCTAAAGTCAGGAACAAGACTAGGGTGTCCACTATCTCCACTCTTATTCAATATAGTGCTTGAATTCTTAGGCAGAGCAATAAGGCAAGATAAAGAAATTAAAGGTTTGCAAATAGGAAAGGAAAAACTCAAATTATCCCTATTTGCAGATGATATGATCCTATACTTAAAAGAATCTAAAGACTGCACCAGAAAATTCTAAAATCTGATAAATATTTTTAGAAAGTAGCAGGATACAAAAATTAAAACATATAAAATAAGTAGCTTTTCTGTATATCAACATCTAATATGCTAAGAATCAAAGCTAAGACAGAATCCCACTCATAATACCTGGGAGTAAACCTAACCAAGGAGGTGAAAGACCTCTACAATGAAAACTAAAACACTGAAGAAAGAAACTGAAGACACTAGAAGATAGAAAGATCTCTCATGTTCATGGATTGACTGAATTAATATTGCAAAAATGGCTATATTACTGAAAACCACTTATAGATTCAATGCAATTCCCATTAAAATTCCAATGACATGGCCATAGAAATGGCCAAGCAATCCTAAAATTCATATGGAAGCACAAAAGTCCCATAATTGTCAGAGCAATCTTGGGCAAAATGAGCAACGCTTGAGGTATCACAATACCTAGCTTCAAATTATACTATAGGACCATAGTAATAAGAACAACAGGGTGCTGGCACAAAAACAGGTCAATGGAATTGAAGATCCAGAAATAAACCCACACAGCTAAAGCTATCTGACTTTTGACAAAGGAGCCAAAAACACATGTTGGCGAAAACAAGACAGTCTCTTCAAAAACAGTGTTGGAAAAACTGAATATCCACATATGGAAGACTAAAACTAGACCCCTATCTCTCACTCCATGTGAAAATCAATTCAAAATGGATCAAAGACTTTACGATATAAATCTCTAAAACTATTAGAGGAAAGCATAAGAGAAACACTTGAAGATACAGGTATAGTTGAAAACATTCTGAATAGGACTTCAATAGCTCAGGAAATAATAGCAAGAATTGACAAATGGGATTGTATCAAATTAAAACACTTCTGCACAACAATGGGAACAACTACCAGCCTGAAGAATGATAGCCCACAGTATGAAAGAAAATCTTTGCCAGTTACTCATCTAACTATGTAGTAATATCCAGAATATATAAAGAACTCAAAGAATTAAACACCAAAAGCATAAATAATCCCATCAGTAAATGGACAAATAAACTGAACAGTTCTCAAAAGAAGTACAAATAGATAATAAACAAAGAATTCAACATCCTTAGCCATAAAGGAAATACCAATCAAAAGAAATTTGAGATTTCATCTCATTGCAATCAGAATGGCAATCATCAAGAAACAATCTACCACAAATGCTGGCAAGTATGTGGGGAAAAAGGAACTTTTACACATCATTGGTAGGAATGTAAATTACTACAGCCACTATGGAAATCAGTATGAAGGTTCCTCCAAAAACTAAAAATAGTCCTACCATATGACCCTGCTATACCATTTCTGGGTACATAACTGCAGCAATCAAAGTCAGCATACCATAGAGATATCTATATACCTATGTTTATTGTGGCACCTCTCACAATAGCCAAATTATGGAATCAGCCTAGGTGCCCACTCACAGATGAATGGATAAATAAAATGTGGTATAAGGCCAGGCACAGTGGCTACTAGGAGTTGGAGACAGGGGGAATCATGGTTCATGGCCAGCCTAGACAAAATTTAATGAGACCCTATCTCAAAGAACAAGGCAAGCATGGTGGTTCATGCCAATAATCTCAACTATGAATGAGGCAGAGGTAGGAGGATCACAGTCCAAGGCTGTGTCAGGCAAGAAGTGTGAGATTCTATCTGAAAAATAACTAAACAACAACAACAAAAAGGACTGGGGCATCGCTCAAGTGGTAAAGGATCTGAGTTCAAAACCACAATATCACCAAAAAAAGGAAGAAGAAAAAAATGTGGTACATATAGACAGTGGAGTATTTCAGCTATAAAGAAGAATGAAATCAGACCATTTTTGGGAAAATGGATACAACTGAAGATTATGTTGTTATGCAAAGTAATCCAGATGCAAAAAAAGAAATATCACATTTTCTCTTATTTGTGGAATCTAGCTTTAAAAATAAGACATGAATATAGAAAAGGGCTATTTAGGTGGAGGGAGGACTAGCAGGTAGGTATAAGAGGAAAAGAGAGGGTGATGGGGGTAAATATAGTAAGAACATCCTCATTAGATGCCAGTTCCTTGGTATTGAACTTCCCACCCTGCAGAACTGTTAGAAATAATTTTTAAATTCTTTATAAATTACCCAATCTCAGGTGTTCTTTATAGCAGAACAAACAAACTAAGATACCACTTTTTTAAAAAGTCAGGCATAGTGGCACATGGCTGTAATCCCAGCACTTGGGAGGCTGAGGCAGGAAGATCATGAATTCATGGCCAGTCTGGGCTACATAGTAAGACCTTATCTCAAAAAGAGTCATAATATTTCCTTGATCCACCTATACCATTATTTCTACTGGGAATAAAAGCAAAAGTTAAAATATAATTAAAATTGTAGGACCATGTCTTGTGTCCAGATGACGGCAAAGACAATTATCCATGTTAGGGTGTGTAAGTTGGAACCCATGGAGCATGGAGCCATGACAATCATACATTCACAAGATCCCCAGAAAATTAGAGAACTACATTTGCATGGTTTCTTTATGTACTTAAAACCCCTACAAGGATTTGGTCACCCTAGAACTACACAATTTAGCTTAAACGCTTGATGCACCCAACCAAGAATGTTGGGCCAACATTAATCCAAAACACTGAACATGGACTAGAGTTCAGTGGCCTCACTTATAAGACAAAGAAACTGAGTCATGTGGCATGCTGGAACCTGAACCCACATTTTCTGATGCCAAATTCTTTGCTACTTCTAGTGAACTATAATGCATGCTGCTTTTGCAGCTTCCTCTCCCCAACATATCAACATTTATACCCACAGACATTCCAGTATCAATCACATTTGCATCTTGTGCAATATTTAGCACACAGTAGATACTCATTATTTGGCTGAATGATGAGAGTGTTTGGTTTACTGTATTTGTAAAAACAAAAATAAGACAGCTGAATAATAAACAGTGGAACTAAATAAACTGATAGGTCATTACTGGCAGAACTGACTTTTAAACAGGATCACAAAATAATTCTATGAGAGTAGGATCCATCAAGGGGAAGAATGAAAATGTATCACATGGCTCTGGTATTTTTTTAAATTTCAATGTTTTCTTCTCTAGACAGAGTAAGATAATGAGTACAAGTTATAAATTGAATCATCCTTGTACTACTTAAAAGTTGTAGTCCCCTATAATCAGGATTTTTAAAAGAAAATTACAGTTGTAGAAAACTCAAGGATAAGAGACCTTTTGCTTATTGTAATTTTTAACAAAGGATAAGATGGAGAGATGTAGGGGAAGGAGCTTTCTATAGGGGTTATCATAAATAACATACAACATTGGTATGAAAATTACTGTTATAGTTTAAACTTGTGCCATTCAAGTAGTTCTGACTTTAAAAATCTACCAAATGTGGTTTACCATAGAAACAAATCTGTTTCCTCTCGTGTAAAATGGTCCCAATGACTTCCACAGGTTATTGTGAAGATGAGATGAAATAATACCAATGAAGGTTAGCAACTGTCCTACAAACTGAGAGTGACATAATAGCTAAACAGAACAATCTCATTTGCTTCTTCTAAAGTTCAGTTACCAAACTGGAAATCAAAGGGCTGTAATGTGAGGTCTGAGGATTACTCATAATAGTTTCTATTGCCAGACACTGAACTATATATTCGTTATCTCATAAAATATTTAATATTGACAACTATGCAAGAAAATTACTATTATCCATATTGTACAAAGGAGAAAAGTGAAGCACGCAAAAGATATAGCAACATAGCTAAGGTCCCACATTACTTATCAGAAGAAGGGAATCAAAGCCAGGTTTGTTTAAACTTTAAAGCTGTGTTCTACCTTTTTAGACCAGATCTCAAACTTTTTCAAATTATCTATATACACAATAAAGTTTAAATTCCCTCAGCCAGGCATGAAATGTCTTTCAAGATAAGGCTTATATTGATTATTTTCTCAATATCATCTCCAAATATGACTTCCTTTTTCATTTTTTCTTCTTCTACACATACTTTCTTTAGGCCATGTACCATGGGACTAGCTCCTTCTCATAAGAGGCGCATAGTAAAGTATTCTACTTAAAGTCATGTCCATTTCAAGGTCTCATTGCTTATAGTACTACCTTATGTCTGGTATTAAAACTGCAATTCATATATTTAGTATAATCCATAGAAAAACCAAAATCCTCTATTAAGGTATTCATTTAAGGTATTAAGCTTAAGGTATTCACTAAAAGCTTTATTCCTTAGCTGCCAGCAGTTGTCACACTGCATAGACTAAGGTGACTAGCAGTCAGGAGTAATACTGAGTTCACCTGCTGTCAGAAAAAGCCACCCATTCCTTTCAACAGGGTGTCCTGGTGTTAACTAACCATCTCTCCGAATCTGTAGGCTAGTTCTAGTCTTCAAACTATCCTCCCCAAACTTGGAGAAGAGACAAGCTGCATTATTCAGCCAGTTTCCTACTTGCTTGGCTTTCTATGGCACAGTAACTGGATTCTCTTGTTTCTCATAGGGTTCCAGGATACTATACTCCTGAGTTATGTAGCAAGACAATCTCTGTGTTCCTTGTCCTTGCCTTCCAAGCACGGAGAAAAATCTGTAAGTAAGGAAGTGGGTGCATATGATAAACTCCCATCTGAACATAAAAGAAGGAAAAAAAATCTAGCTTCCAAAATTAGAGATAAGGGCAGAACAGTTTCTGCCTGGAAGCAAGGAGGTAGGGGGGAGAGAGAAGGGATGGGGGAACGGGAGGGGGTGGGAGGTAGGGGGGGAGAAATGACCCAAACATTGTATGCACATATGAATAAATGAAAACAAATCTATCTTCAAAGGAATATTTACATGATTTAATTAATCCTTTCTCCTCCAAATTGCCTAAATCATAATTTGCTGAAAAATATACTGCTATGATTTAGTGAAATTAGATAGAAGGCAGAATTAAACCCTGGGAGTAATTAGAAAGGGGAGTTTTATCAGTTTTTCTACCATTCAGCTTCAATAAATAGTGCTTAACATACCTCAAAAGCTATTTTGTTCACTGCACAGTATATAGTGCCTAACACACCTCAATAACTATTTTATCCACTATTGATTACTGGCAATGACTCATTGGTACATACACAATTTATAATCAGATCCAAAGCTGTATAAACACACACATACATTCCCACACACCAATTTAACTGAGTTTCTGTAGTTTGATAGCCTCTTCTTAAATAAATTTCTTTGTTAGCACCTTAAAGCAAAACAGTTCCTTACCAGTAATTTAGTATCTTTAATCTTCATTGTGTTTACCATTTCATTCTGTTGACAAGTAATCAATTAAAATACTGTATCCTTTGTAAAGATGGCAAATCAGGCTCACATTTTTATTTAAGGATGATGCAAGAAACTGATCAGTTAAATATTACATAGGACAATATCATACCAAGATAAAGAGGGCACAAGTTGAAAAAGATAGAAGTCAGGGCTGCAAAAGAGAAGAAATATCAAAAGGAAAAGAAATAAGAGAAACAAAAAGTCTTTTATTAAGAGTAAAAGAAAATCAGGGAAAACAAGATAAAATTAGAAAAAGATATTTGAGGAATAGGAAAACCTGAGAGAGTTTTAAGAAAAAGCTATCATTATCTAATTTTATAAGAGCCTAGACAGCTTAAATGTTTGTCCAAAGTTGTCAAAGTGGCAGAATAAGAGACTAAGTCTTTTGACTCCAAGTTCAGAACAACTGCAGCTTTTTCTCCTAATGTGATGGGTTACTAGCTAAATGAACTGGCAAAACCCGCAGTAGTGAACAAAGCAGAAGCCTAAGAGTAACACTGCTTACTTTTTAATTCCAGAGAATACTGGCCTAGCTATTTACTTTCTTTACACCTTAGTATCTCCTGCTGTCAAACAGGAATTATGGTAACAAGCTCTAATTTCCCAGGGAGGATGTAAGGGTACAAAGTGAAGTGAGAAACATTAGAAAATAAATATTTCACTCAACCGAGATCCTTTAAAGAGCTGCAATAATTAGATGGCATAGCCTTGATTAAACAAAAAGACAGAAAAACAATTCAGAGTCTCCACATTACTCTGCATTAAATTCAAAATTTAAACAAAACAAACAAGGTGCAATAATAAGCACCTCGTGAAAGAATTTAGGTAAGGACATGTGCATATATCAACACAAACACACACACACATACACACACACACACACACAAATTTTTCTCTCACAAATAGAATCCAGATTTCTTCACTCATAATTCAATCCAGGACAGGGTGAATTCCATGAGAACAGGATCTTCATTTGTATCTCTGATATATCACCAGCCTCACTAGTACTCAGTGGTTTCATTGAGCCCATGTATTCATTTAGCATATATTACCTACTATCAATAAGTAAATTAAATATTTTCATTTATTTCAGTTTTGAGGTTCAAATGTGATGTGTTGTAAAAAATTTTGTTCTTACTATAAATGGCAATACACAATATATGTCAAAAGGGATCATGAAAATTATAACTACAGCATTTCAGAGCTTGACAGCACTTAGTTATTATAATATCAACCATGGATACTACTACACAGAACTAAAATTTCTGAATAGATTTGTCAGAAAGACAGATTCATTGTCATCCCTGAAGAAACCCACCTATGGACAATTGGTTACCTATTCTTATTTCAAGGAACCGATACTATCAGGATATTGACATGTCATTGTATTTAATAATCACAATCATTTTGAAGGTAGGAAAACTATAAGCTCAGGGTTTAATTGGTAGTGCCAAGAGGAAAAGCCAAGAACAGGCTTGGTCAGATCCTCTCGTTTTACAGATAAGTATATATTTCTACTTTCTGGTTCGTACTAACAGTATCTCTGGAAACAACTCTATTAGGAATATAAAGTCATGTTGCTATTTTAAGTCAACATTCATAGTATTGTTGTGGAATCTGAAGTGTTATAGAGGTCCACAATAGTACAATGGATCCAGACTCAAATATTCAGAAATATCTTATTCTAGTTCATGTGACAGGCCTCATGCTATTCACTGGGGGAAAAAAAAAGAGAAGCATAGTCTGTCCCAGAGGAGCTTTCAGTTTACCTAGGAATGGTATGTCTAATGCACATGAAACAATTTGACAGCAATATAAGTAAGAATATGTAATTGACACAAACCAATTAGCAATAATACACAACTGAATACGTAATTGACATGAATAATTATAGAACAATGTGAGACTGAACATATAATTGAGTTCCTGCTTTTTAACTCTGTGTTGATTCGTAAATGATATCCCTATATTCTTGTGTTATCATGGAACCTCAACGAACTTTCTATTGGCTTCAATTTCTAAACAAAGTGTGCTGAGCTCTGGGACTAGCTTGGCAATATTCCAATACCTGCTGTCAGTGAGCTGCCTCATCTTTCCAGACAGACCCCAAGAGGGCACATGTTTATATTAATGGGATAAATTACATTGATTTAAATCACTAATTGGGAAGAGTCAATTTAATTGATATTCCTACAAAGAATGCATAGTTATATGATTTACCCTAATCCATATTCTTTACAATGTAGACAGATGCAGGCTTTTTAAAAAAAGAGATATGTAGGTATACAATTAATGATTTATATTTTACATTTTTAGATTAATTCTTCATCAAGAAACTGAATAATGAATTTTTGATTTTGTGTAGTAAAGCTAACTGAAATAAATCCTTTCAAGATCACTGGGAAAGATCTAGAATTAAGGCCACTACTTAATTTTTTTCAAAGGCATGATCATTTCAGGCTTCAAATACAAGTGACTGGGAGCCATTCTTGAGCCATTTCTTGTGTCCTAAATCTAGCTGAGCTACTCTCTCTTGCATCTTTTTCCAATGCTAGCAATACCTCTGTTAATCCCTCCTTGTCTCATGGTTGATTTAAATAAAGCAAGAGCTTTCTAGCTGCTCTCCCTGCCTCTGAAACATTTCCCACACTGCCAACAGAACACTCTCTTAAAATACATACTTTTGCACATATCCTCATTTCCTACTCAAAACCACCATTGGTTCCCTCTGTCATTAATGGCCACTAGCATTAAGGCATTTCTTGAGCCAACCTTGGTGCATTTTAATATCCTCTATCACTATTCCTTCCACGAATTACTGCCCTCCCACAACAGTATTTCTAGTTCTGTTTGTACCTTAACACCATTCCTTAGCTGCTGTTCTTCTTTGATTATCCTGTTCAAGCCCTACCTTTTTCAAAAAGTCTTCTTTAAGTACCCTAGCTCAAATTACCTCTTTCTTCCTTTAAACTCCAGTTTACCTCAATACTTTTGATTCTCATATCCCTTAGCTTCTCTACATTGTTCTACTTTTTGAGCAACTGAGGTCTCCTCACCTGGACAGATCCTGAGAGATCTATAATTGGGAATATTCATGTCACCCAAAACAATACACATTTATGCTATTTTTATCTAGAGCAAAACTATACATTAAGTTAAATGAACACATTTTTGAATCTTATAAATCAAAGTTTTTGGGGGCAGACAGTACTGGGGTTTGACTCAGGGCTTCACTCTTGCCAGGCAGGCACTCTACCACTTGAGCCATGCCCAGCACTTATGCTTTTAGTTATGTTTTCATATAGGGTCTCATGTTTTTGCCCAAGGCTGGTCTCAAACTCCTACCTATAATTTCCTGCTTAGCTGGTATCACCAGGTATGAATCACCATGGCCAGCTAATTTGGTGAGATGGGGTCTCACTAACTTTTTGCCTGGGCTGGCCTCAAACCACAAGTCTCCTGATCTCTGCCTCCCAAGTGGCTGTGATACAGGCATAAGCCACTGTACCCAGTAAAGGTAAATTTTTTAACAAGACATTCAAGCCAAGTCAATTTGAAAAGAAACTAAAATATTGGCTTTTGTAGCTAATTTATTCAACCATTTCCTTTATAGATCGAAAAACATGAGTTCCTACTTTTTAATTCTCAAATGTTTTACTCTATTTAGGATGAATAGATAATGAATAAGCAAACACCCGCTTTACAATTAGAGATAAAAGCACTTGCTTTTAAAAGCAAGATTAACATTTTAATGGTTTTTGATAATCCTCCCGCTTAAATGCATTCCCCTTCACATGGCATGACTTTCTTAAAAACCTCATCAGTTAAACATAGATTCCTAAATGAGTTATCCTTAACCCTGAAATTTCTTAATTTTAATAAGGAATTTAGGGCAAAATATCTTTGTCACAAGTAACTCTTTTTCTTCAGCAGTTAAGGATTTGGCAAGAAAATGAGTCTGAGATAGGATACCATCTGCTGTGACCTATTAAACTCTTCCAACAATTTACATGATAATGTAATGTAATCTGTGAATATTAACATATTAAACATATTTATGTAGATTTATATAGATTGTTTACATGAAGCACTTTAAAATTCAATTAAAAATCAGATTTCTCCATTTATACTATTTACTATATTGTTTTCATTTGCACTATTAGAATATGAAATAAATAAAAGAACTTGAAGAATTCTGAGGTGTTTTATTCAATAAGGCTTCTAATCTAGGCAAAAGCCCTCAGTGAAACATAATTAGTGCCAGGAATAGAAAGGAAAACAGAAATTCAATTGATGAATTTGCTATATTTGTATTTGATATTTTCTTTTTTGACAGTACTGGGTTTTTAACTCAGGGCCTTGTGCTTGCTAGGCAGGTGCTCTATCACCTGAGCCATGCTCCCAGCCCCTTCCTTGATCCTTAGTTATTATAAATTGACTCACAAGAATAGAAGATTACTATAACATTAATGTTGTGGCCTAAGCCTTAAATTGCCAGTTTCTATTGAAAGAGCCCCACACTACACTAGCTATCACACAAAGCACAGAATTTCATAGTTCAATTTCTAGGAAATTAAGGGAAAACAACAAAAGTTTTCCAAACTATCATTTTATAAATAGTGAAAGAAAACACACCAGATTTCTTTAACAATTTATGTTTCACAGGATCAGGAAGACCTTTATAGTAATTTAAATGAAAGCTCCATTTGATGCTAAAATACCTTCAGTGAAGAGTACGCTCACTATCTTCTGAAAGTAGCCATCTGATTCCATGCTCTCCTATGTTGGGACAAACTGTTTCCTTATAGCTTCTGCCATAAAATAGAAGTCTAATTCCTCTTTTTATCTTTTGAGATATATAAAGACGTTAATCATGTTACCTCCTCCCAGTCCTTTCTTCTCTAGGGTAAATAACTTTTATAGAAAAATGATTAATTTTTAATCTTTTATCTTTCTTACAATTTCATTTTCCTAATAATAATAGCCCTAGTCTCTTTAGTCCTGGGTTTTACTAATCTTTGATCTCCCATTCTTTAAAGACACACACTTGCTTGTCTCTACTCTGCCCTTTCTTTCCATACCTCTTTTATTCCTTTCCCAATGCTTACCTTCTTTATCTCCTCTACACCTTTCTTCTTCTCTATGATACAAAAGTGAAGATCATTTAAATTATTTGTTAATACTTACCTTAACTTCTGTTCTATATTTTAAAAAATCAGGTTAATTTCTCCCTATGTAGGTTTTATGAGGAAAAAAAAATTACGAAAAGCTGTAACAAAGATAAGCTTCTTTAAAACTTTTATTTGGTTTCTGACTGAACTTTGGTAGTTCCTTAAAGGGGAAAAGGTTCTTGTTTCTGCCATGGGGCATTCATTTAGCACCACCTGGTTTTTTCATTATTCCTATGCACAACCAATTTTCAGCAACCTAAGATACTAGGGACAGAGAAAAAATGAATGATGAAAAGAACATGAAAACCTTATTTACTTCATTAGTTTTCAATTTCTTCCCTTTCCTTCTATTATCAAAATAGCAAGACTGAAGGCAAGGATACAGCAAAAAAGAGAAAAAAAGAACATAATAATAAAATTTAGAGGAACTGAAAGTAAGTCATCTTTGTACTGATTATTTACCTTATTCTATGCTTCCTTAAAATGTTTACCCTCTTCAATTCTAGATGCTTCTTCTTGAAGGTACCTTACAAAAGATGGTCATCCTTACTATCAGAATAGATATAAAAGTCTGGGAGAAAAGGGAAATGAAAGACTCATGGCAAGGTGAGGGTAACCGACCCATGACATTAATTTCCAAGCTAAAATGGGCTTATACTTATTAACACATGGATCAGATCCACAAATTTACCTCCATATTATCAACAACTAACATTTGAGTGTTTACTACAGACCTATCACTGAACATTATTTCATTTATTTTCACAAAAATTATATGAAGTAATACTATAACTATTTCTCCTCAGAGTCAAAATAGTGGGTCCTGGTGGATTAATTTATCCAGATTTATACAATTACAAATTCTTGAATTAAAATTTCTACCCAAATAACTAGAGTCTAGAGTTTTCATTCTTTAATTATTGCCCAACAATATACCTATTACTCTAGAGAGTTGGTATGACCATCATAACTCTTCCCAGACAATGCAATGTGACAAAATAGAAGCAATCACCACCTTGGAAAGCCACTTTAAATTTATTTATTTATATTCATATTTTTCTTTCTTTCTTTCTTTATTGAGATACTGTCTCACTGTCTAGTCCAGGCTGGACTTGAACTCATGATTCTCCTGCCTCTACCTCCTGAATGCTGGGATTACAGTTGTGAAACACTATGCTTGGCAAACAATTACTTATTTTTAAATTAAATTGACAGATTAAATGTATATATTTATCATGCATATTGTTTTGAAAAATGTATACATTGTATGTGGCTAATTTGAGATAGCAATTATATGTGCATTACTTCATATATTTGTTTTTTGTGGTGAAAGCACTTAAAATCCACTCACCAATTTTCAAGAATACAGTAAATTGTTATTAATATTAGAAAGTCACTTTTAATGTCTGATATGTCTGTTACTGTAAAGGTCAAGGAGAGGTTGGCTAACTCTTATTTATGCAGCTATATTTCTTCTGCTTTGATATTCCAGTACTGCTTACCTCAGTTAAATCTCCAAGGAACTCATTCTAGAAACAGATGACCAAAATCAATATCACAAGTGATAAGACATACTGGCATTATAAATCTTGCGATATAATCTTGAGAATGACATATTATCACTTCTGTGGTGTGCTTGCCAAAATGTATAATCTGTATATAATCATGGGGAAACATTAGAGAAACCCAAACCAAGAAATATTTAAAAAGTAACTGATCTGAATATCTCCTACGGATACAGACAAAAAATTCTGAACAGAATACTAGCATACTTGCTGGTAGAGTGCCTCAAGTGGTAAAGTGCCTGCCTAGCAAGTGTGAGAGCCTGAGTTCAAACCCCAGTACCACAAAAAAACCCAAAATACTAGCAAACTAATTGCAGAAACATATAAAAAGGATTATATATAAAGACCAAGTGGAATTTATCCTAGGAAGGAAAGGTTGGTTTGACCTTCAAAAATCAAACAGAACAAAGTATGAAAGCAGATGATCTTAACAGATGTAGAAAAAGCATACCCTTTATGATAAAAACACTCAACAAATTAGAAGCAGAAGGAAACTTCCTCAACCTGAAAAAGGACATGTACAAAAAAAACCCCACAGTGAATGCCATACTTTATGACATAGCGTGAATATTTTGCCCCTAAAGATTAGAAAAAGAAAATTGCCCACCCACTCCATTTTCATTTCACATTATTTTGATGTTTCTATCCAGATAAACTAGATAAGACAAAGAAATAAAAGGTAGATCAGAAAGGAAGAAATAAAGGTATTTTCTTCATAGGTAACAAAGTACTTTATATAGAAAAATCTTAAGAAATCCACTAAAACCATGGGCACAAATAAATGGATTCAGCAACATTGCAGGGCATAAACCAATATAAAAAGCAATTTTATTTGTATATACTTGAATTATATAAAACGAAAATTAAGGAAACAATTCCATTTACAATAGCATCAAAAACTAAAATACTTAGGAAGAAATTTAACAAAGAAATTGCAAGACTTGTCCAATGTGAAGTACAAAATATTGTTGAAGAAAATTTAGAAGATAAATAAGTTGAAAGACGTTCTATGGTCATGAATCAGAATACTTATTATTATTAAGATGTCAAGCCAGGCACTGGTGGCTCACACCTGTAATCCTAGCTACTTGGAAGGCTGAGATGGGGAGGATCAAGGTCAGTTTGGATAAAAAGTTAGCAAGACTGCCAACTCAACCAATGACTGGGAGTAGTGGCATGCACCTACTATCTCAAGCTATGCAGGAGGCTGAGATGGGGAGAATAAGTGGTTCCAGGCCAGCCAGAGACCCCCATCTCAATGGAAAAAAGCTGGGCACTGTGGTGCCCACCTGTCCTCCCAGTGACTGCAGGGGGCTTAAAATAAGAGGACTGCAGTCTACGCCAGCCTAGGCAAAAATTAAAACCCTATCTTCAAAATAACCAGAGCAGACAGGGCCAGAGGTGTGGCTCATGCAGTAGAGCACCTGCCTAGCAAGTGCAAAGTCTTGAGTTCAAACCCCAGTACCACCAAAAATATAAAATAAGATCCTCAGAAGAAAACAGAAGTAAATCTTTGTGACCTTGGTTTGAGAAAAGTTTCTTAGATATGATAATAAAAGTATAAGAAACAATAGAAGATACACTGAACTTCAGAATTAAAAACTTTTCTACTGCAAGGGAC
The DNA here is from genome assembly GCF_047511655.1 of Castor canadensis. NCBI lineage: Eukaryota > Metazoa > Chordata > Mammalia > Rodentia > Castoridae > Castor > Castor canadensis. The sequence goes on along the minus strand of NC_133405.1, from coordinate 77,306,425 downwards.
CACCACCAGGAATGGAGAAACAACCCACAAATTTTGAGAAAAATTTGTAAATTACTTATCTGATAAGGGGCATGTATTGAGAAGATACAAATACAACTCAATCATGAAAATTTGAATAAGTCAATTAAAAATAGGCAAAGGATTTGAATAGACATTTCTTCAAATAAGACACAAAATGATTAATAAACACATGAAGATATCCTTGATGATATTAATCATCAGTGATTTGCAAATAAAAAATGACAAATGAAATACCACTTCAGACCTACCAGGATGGCAATTATCAAAAGACAGGTAATAACAATGCTGGCAAGAATATGGAAATATTGGACCCTCTTACACTACTGATAGGAATGTAAAATGTTGCAGATAATCTAGAATCTGAATTGTCTCAGCATTCTGGCTATCTCATTTAGGCCTAATCTACATATGACTTAGCCGCAGACAGTGAAGTTGGCAAGGGGAATAGGAGACAGGTAGCATCTTGCTGCTGTGTGAGCTAAAGCATCATTAGGATTCCCTCCATCACCTGTAGTTACACTCCTGGCCAGTCAGAAGGGGTGAAGAATAGTGATCAAGGTCAACAGAGATTCTAGTTGCTGGGATAGTTCTAGGCAAATATAGGACCTAGGACTGCCAGAAACAGAGATCTTTCTGCTGAGAGATTAACATGTAGTTAAATGAAGATTTTACTCAGCTGTAGCCTGAGTCCAAACTATCGGCATGGTCATTGGTCAATATTCTAATCCCAGCTTTACTTCCAATGCATAGAAAAAGGTCATTAAAAGTGATGTGCTCTGGAGAATATTGTAACACCTGACATTTTTTGCAGAGAAGCTATTTTTATGAGTGCCAGAAATGTAAGGATACAAACATCAGAATTAGTTCGTGTTGCTATGGTTTGGAGAGAAATTCTGTCAGAATGGAACTGGGTTTGTTCTTCCTACTATTACCCTTTGTGATCAATCTCAGAGGATTGTCTTCTTAGAACATCTATCTCATTCTTAATATCTAACACCTACCTGTTCAATTAAACAACAATTTTCCAGAGCCCACTGAAACTACTGATAGAGTTTTAAGAATATAGTATCAGGATAGTAGATAATCCCATTCACTTATATTACAAGGTTTTTGGGGATAGGTCTTGCTATGTAGCCTAGGCTGGACTTGAACTCCTGATTATCCTGCCTCAGCTTCCGAGTTCTGGGATTGCAGGCATGGGCTATTATGTTACAGTTCCTACTTCTCTGATTTGTTAGACCTGGTTTTAGATCTTCTAACTTAAATCTAAAGATAGATAGACATAGATAGATAGAGATGTATGACTTCTTATAACTACTTTTTTCACCATATTCACAAAGTACTAGAAATAGGTACTTAAGATAGATTTTTCCAAAATTTGTCTGGGATAAAATGAAGGAATAGTGGCTTCCTCCATGTGACTCCATGAATGAGAAGAGTCATGGTAGCAAAGGGCAGACTATTCCAAAGACAAAAGGAGCATCAGGAATCACAAAAGAGGCTACAGGATAACTTAAAAGCCATGGAGGAAACATATAGACCACCTAGAGGGAAGAAGGAATCAGCCTGCAACACCAATCCTGCTGAGAGTGGGGAGCCAAAGCCACAACCACAAGGTAAGCCAGGTGGCCCTGGATACTGACTGACGGATCTAGTCACAGGACAAGATAATGTTCCTCATAAGTCTTAAATCATCCAGTACAGGGATTTGGTGCAACAATGGCTCTTGCCGTCTGACAGGCCAGCACCGAGAAAGAAATCCATTTTGTCACTCCAATATCTTAAAGAGCTATAGTCAGGTGCCATCTTGAGAATGGGCTTATTAGCTGAGACTGAGCTACTGTAGGGAACTAAAAAGAAGGAGCAATCACAAGTCAAAGAACCTGGGGACACACTCAGAGTTTGGGTGAGAAACAGACAAGAGAGGTGGTCATGGGGAGGGGAAGTATCAGGTCCAGACATGATGAGAAGTCTGGGTAGTATGAAACTCAGTCTGTGAAGGGAACAAGGGTCAGTGGCTCTGCTTTCTGTGGCAAGGAGTAAGTCTTATTGCCTGTGTATCACCATAGAAACTGAGAAATCCAAGTCCAAGTCTCTGGTTAGAGGACAGTTCTAGAGGTGAGTCACTGCTGAGTGTGATTGCTGCTAGGTGGGACTGAGAGCTTTGAGCTCAGATCCAGTGCACCTTGCTATTTCCCCAGCTGCCTGCCTCTGGCAGGGTGATTTACTGACAGGTGGGATCTGAAAGCTCTGAGATCAGCAAGCAGATCACCACATTTTCTTGGATCTCCCCCCTCTAGTTTAGATCTTAGAGCTCTGTTTGCTCCTCCCACTCTCCACTCACACTAGGGGAAACGCCTAGTCTTGAACACTTGCCACATATGGATGCAGAAATTGAGGGGTCTGGGGAGAGAGGGAAGCTACCCAGCCCACAGGCTGCAAAGCTTATAGGGGCCAGTAGCAGCTCCAGTTAAACAAATAAGGAAAGTTTCCAAAGTCAATGCAGCTCTGGTGTTGTCAAATGACCCTTGACTAGCCTGATCCTCAGCCCACATACAGCAACAGCTTGACACAGTTGTTACTGTTATGGCAATTTGTTTCTTCCTCTTGGAGTGCTGCTGGAAATTAAGCCCTGAAGAGAAGACTGCTCACTGAGAAAACCAAATAAAATTAGAAGAGATATCCATCATGACAGATGCACATATTACAACCTAAAAACACAAGAAATATGAAAAAGCAAGGCAACTTGACTCTTTGAAAAATCTCATAATTCCAACATAAATGAATTCAAAGGTATCAAAATTTGGTGAAAGAATTAAAAAATCTACTTTAAAAAATTATTGATGACCCCAGAGAAGATTCAAACAAACAACTAAATGAAGTCAATTCAAGATCTGGATGAGAAAGTCAGCAACATGAAATGAAACACTCAGAAAGGACAATGAGATAATGAAAATAAAACCAAACAAATGTTGGAAATAAACAGCCTCAATAAGTAAACAATAATAAATACACAGTGGAAAGAATTACCAACAGACTAGACAAAGCAGAAGAAAGAACATCGGGATTGAAAACAGAGTTGAGGAAATATAACATTCAGACAGTAATAAAGAAGAAAATAAGTAAGCGTGACCATAACTTTCAAGAATTCTGGGACATATCATGACACCAAACCTAAGAATCCATTGGGTAGAAAAAGGAGTTAAAATACAAACTAAAACATAGAAAACCTATTCAAGGAAATGTCAGCAGAAAATATCTCAAATATAAAAAAGACATGGATATCCAAATACAGGAGTCATTTAGAACCTCAAATAGGTATGACCAGAAGAGAACCTTTCCAATGTCATATTATAATCAAAATTCTAACACTACAGAATATTAAAAAATTAATATTTTTATGTATTTTCTCTTTTTTAATATTACAGAATATTAAAAATTGCAAAAGAAAACATTGACTTATTTACAAATGCAAAGCCATCAAACTTATGTCAGACCTCTCAACAGAAAACAGGAAAGTATATACAATGATATATTTCAAGCTGTCAAAGTGAATAACTGCCACCAAGATAACTATGTCCAGCAAAGTAATCCTTTAAAATCAATGGAAAATTAAAGACCTTCAAAAATAAGCATGAATGAAAGCAATTCATGACCACTAATCCAGCATTGTGGAAGATACTTAAAGGAAACCCACATACAGATAAGAAAGAAAGACCATAACAAACATGACAGCTAAGGAAAGAATAAATTTAATTAGAGGAATAAACACATGAGAATTAGGAAAGAATAAAAAATGCTCAATTTGGTAAGCCAGCAAACTCCTAAGATTAACAGGGGAGAAAGAAAACAACAAAGATTACTTGAATCAAACAAGAAAAAAAAACCCAGCGAAATTACAGGAATCAGAAAACACCTCTCAATAATTAACCTAAATATAAACTGTATTAACTCTTCAATGAAAAGATGCAGATTGGCTGTTTTGATTGAAAAATAAGATCAGATCATAATGGAATAAAGTTAGATGGCAATAGCAAGAAAAAGTATAGAAACTATACAAACACATGAAAATTGAGCAATACACTTTTGAATGATCACTGAGTTGTTGAAGAAATCAGAAAGGCAATTTAAAAAATTCCTAGAATCACAGAAGATGTGTGATGTAGCAAAGGCAGTTCTAAGAAGGAAGTTTATAGCTATGAGTACAGAATCAGAGAGCACTCAAATAAATAGCCTAATGAAGGTCTTAGAAAAACAAGCCAAACCCACAATTAGTAGACAGAAAGATATCATAATATTGGACAGAAATTAATAAAAGGGAGACTAAGAGAATAATATAATGAATCAATGAAACAGAGTTGGTTCTTTAAAAAGGGAAGCAAGATTGACAAACCTTCAGCCAATCTAGCCAAACAAGAGAGAAGACCCAAATTAATAAAATTAGAGATGGAAAAAAGGAATACATAACAGATATCAATGAAATACACAGGATCATCAGGAAATGTTTTCAAATCTTATATTCCAATGAATTGGAAAAATATAGAAGAAATGGATAAATTTCTAGACATATATAACTTACCAAAATTGAGCCAAGAACACAAACCACTTAAACAGATATATGATGAGCAATGAGACTGAAGCAGTAATAAGAAGTCTTCCAAGAAAGAAGAGCCCAAGACGGACGGACTCACTGCTGAATTGTACCAGACCTTTAAAAAAAGAACTAACACCAATGCTCCTCAAAGTATTTAATAAAATAGAAAAGGAAGGAATGCTATTAAATTCATTCTACAAAGCCAGTATTACCCTGATACAAAAAAAAAAAAAAAAACCAGGACAAGGGCACAACAAAAAGAAAAGACCAATTTTCTTCATGAACATAGATGCAAAAATTATCAATAAATCACCTGCAAAGCAAATTCAATAGTACACTGAAAAGTACACCCATGATCAACATGGTTTCATTACAAGAATGCAAGGATAGTTTAACATACACAAATCAATAAACATAATAAAGCACATAAAGAGAATCAGAAACAAAAATCACATGATCATCTGAATAGATGCAGAAAAAGCCTCTAACAAAATCCTACAGCCCCCCATGATGAAATCCCTAAAGAAACTAGGAATAGCAGGAACAAACTACAACATAATAATGGTTTTATACAGAAGACCTATAATCAACATTGTAATAAATGAGGAAAAACGAAAAGCGTTTCCTCTAAAATAGGAAAGAGAAAAGGATGTCCACTATCTCCTGTCATTCAATATAGTCCTTTAATTCTTAGCTAGAGAAATAAAAGGTATACAAATAGGAAAAGAAGCCAGATTATCCCTATTTGTAGCAGATAATATGATCCTATACTTAAAAGACCCCAAACACTCCACCAAAAAATTCTTAGATCTGATGAATAGTTTCAACATAGTAGCAGGATACAAAATCAACAAAAACCAGTAGCTTTTCTATATGTCAATAGCAAACATTTTGAAACAAAACCAGAAAAACAATTTCATTCACAACAGCTTCTAAAATTAAAATACCTAGTAATAAACTTAATTAAGGAGATGAAAGATTCTACAGTGAAAACTATAAGCCACTGAAGAAAGAAATTGAATGGGGGTGAGAGGGAGGGGGTGGGGGAAAGGGAAGGGGCAAGGTGAAAGGGCAGGGGGAAGGGGGGAGTAATGACCCAATCATTGTATGAACATATGAATAAAGGAAATAAAAAATAATAATAATTTTTAAAAAGAAAGAAATTGAAGAAGAAGAAGAGCAGCATGCCCAAAGGTCCCACGGATTTGTTTCTTGCCTCAACAGTGTTTGGACGGAACAGACCTGGGCACTCCCTCTCTTTCAGCCACCAGCTTCTTTGGAATCTCCTCTCCACTCACCACCTCTGGGACCATCTCGCCTATCATATCCTTCCAGGACCAGTCAACACCGTTTTTGTGGTTACCTCTGTACTGATCAGACCAACCCTGACCTCCAGATGCTTCAGAATTATTCCACTAAGGTGGAGGCTGCTGCCAACCGCCTGGTCAATTTGCATCTGCTGGCCTCCTACACCTGCCTCTCTCTGAGCTACCATTCTAATCATGACAATTTGGCTCTGGAGGGTTTGGGCCACTTCTTCCCTGAGTTGGCTGAGGAGAGGCTGAGGGTGCCCAGCATCTCCTGAGATGCAGAACCTGTGTGGTGGCTGTGCATTTCCAGGATACTCAGAAGCCTTCTCAAGATGAGTGGGGCAAAACCCTGGATGCCATGGAAGATGCCTTGACCCTGGAGAAGAGCATAGACTAATCCATTTTGGATCTTCATGCCTTTGGCTCTGCCCACATAGAACCCCATCTCTGTGATTTCCTGGAGAATCACTTCTTAGATGAGGAGGTGAAGCTTATCAGTAAGATGGGTGACCACCTTACTAACCTCTGCCCATTGGCGGGCCCCCAGGCTGGGCTGGGCCAGTATCTCTTTGAATGCCTGTCCCTCAAGTAGACTCCCCAGCAACCTTGAGGGGCACCTCTGCAACACCCGACATTGCCTTCAGCCTGAGCCTCTCTCCAGCCACTAGGCAGCTTCTTAATCCCCTGGAGCCCCTCCCAAGTTTTGGACCAACTGAAAATAAAGCTTTGTATGCAGCAAAAAAAGAGAAAGAAATTATCAAGACACTAGAAGATGGAATGAATTCCCATGTTCATGGATCTGCAGAGTTAATAGTGTGAAAATGGCTCTGCTACCAAAGTGATCTACAGATTTAATGCAATCCCCATCAAAATGCTAATGATGTTCTTTACAGAAGTAGAAAAATCAATCTTAAAATTCATATAAAAACACAAAAAACCCAGAATAGCCAAAGCAATACTAGAGGTATCACAGTACTCATTACCAAGCCACAGTAATAAAAACAGCACAATACTGGTATGTACGTAAAACCAATAGGCTAGAATAGAAAATCCAGATACAAGTCAGACGATTCTCAACAAAAGTCTCAAAAACATATATTGGAGAAAAGACTGCCTATTAACAAATGGTGGTGGGAAAACAGGATACCCACATGTAGAAGACTGAAATTAGATCTCTATCTCTCATTCTGTACAAAAATCAATTCAAAATGGGTCAAAGACCTTAATGTAATACCTGAAACTTTGAATGCACTTGAGGAAAACACTTGAAGATATAGACAGAACTCCAATACCCTAGGAAACAATAACAAAGCTGACAAATGGGATTGCATTAGATTAAATGGCTTCTATACACCTAGGGAAACTGTTATCAGAATGATGAGACAACCTACATAATGGGAGAAATTATTTGCCAGCTATTCATCTTACAAGGGATTGATATCCAGAATATATAAAGAACTCAAAAATTAAACACAAAAGAACAAACAACCCATTTAATAAATGAGCAAATGAATTAAACACTTCTCAAAAGAAGAAGTAAAAATGGTCAATAAATACATAAACAAATCTTCAACATACTTAGCCATAAAGGAAATAGAAATCAAAATAACACTGAGATTCACCACAGTCAAAATGGCTATCATCAAGAAAATGAACAACACTAAATGCTGTGGAGGACTTGGGGTGGGGGAACAAAGGAACTCTTGTATACTTTAGGTGGGAATGTAAATTAGTCTAGACACTATGGAAATCAACATGGAGATTACTCCAAAAACTAAAAGTAGAACTGCCATATGATCCTGCTATGCCACTCTTGTCCATATATTCAAAGGAATGTAAGTCAGCATACTATAGAGACATATTTCTCACTCATGTTTAGCATAAACATGCAGCATTGTTCACAATAGCCAAGTTATGGAATTAGCATAGGTGCCCAGCAACAGATGAATGGGTAAAGAAAATATGTGTATACATTACAAAGTATTTTTCAACCAGAAAGAAGAATGAAATCATGTCTTCTGGAGGAAAATGGATGGAATCTAAATGGATCATCATGTTAAGTGAAATAGGGCAGACTAGAAAAAATACCACATTTTCTCTCATATGCAAATCTAGATCTGAGAAAAGGGCATGAACATAAAAGGGTGACCATTGGGGGGGGAAATCAGTGGCAGGTGGCAGGAGAAAAGAGTCAGTGTGGGGAGAATATAATCAAAGTACGTTTTATGCATGTATGAAAAGACCATAAAGAAACTCATTTAAAAATATGGAAGAAAGTTTAAAAAGAAAGGGTTGGGAGAGGGGTTAAAAGAAAGAGTAACAGGAGGGTGAATGTAATCAAAGTTCTTTATATTCATGTATGGAAATACCACAATGAAACCCCTCACTTTGTTCAAATAATGTATACTAATAAAATAATTTTAAAAGACAGATTTTTTTCTGATCAAGAGTGATTACAAGGCAAGCAGCTATATGCTTGTAAGTGTTTAACAACAAACTTGAGTGTGGGGAGCCCCTGTTTGTTGGCTTTGTTCATTTCCATGGGTTAAATACTCCCACAATTGCCAATCTCAAGTGACCAATCATTGAATATGAACTTGGAGTTGGGAAGAGATGCAAACAACTTATTAAGAGTCAGTTGAAACCAGCTTCTATACACCACTGAATATTGACCAGAAATAAATCATATCAGATCATTCAACACTTGCAAGCCCCATTCTTAGGATTAATAAAGCTATTTCCAAGATATTTTTGCCAGTTGCCTTCATGTATGAAGAGCATAGGAGCTAGATGAAATCTCAAAAATTGGTGCATATAGTTTCTCAATTATATATATAGTCAAGAAAATATTATGTCCCATACCATATCTTCAGTATGGTGTTAAGAATAGAGAACTACAAAAACAATGATTGAAAATAAGAGCTGGAGACAGGTTCATTACTTGTACCTTTCAACACAGAAAAGAGGAAGTTGTAGAAGAGAAAAAGAAATGGGTAGTTCTGTAGAAAGGAAAATCACTCTTTTTATTTGTCAGAATTGAGGCTTTAAAATTTTTTAATTTTATTTTTGAATTATTATACATTACTAATACAAGGGGATTTCATTGTGATCCTTCCATATATGCATATAGTGTACCTTGAACAAGTTCACCACATCCATTATATTTCCATTTCTCCCCTCTTTAAGTGTTTTGTGGGTTTCATTATGTATCATCAAATGTATATATGTAGCATACTTCCATCCTCTTCATCCCTCAGAACTGAAGTTTTGAACTGAGAACCTCATGCTTCCTAGGCAGGCACTCTACCACTTGAACAATGTCTCCAGCCCTTTTTGCTTTAGTTATTGTTCAGATAGGATCTCAGGGTTTTGCCCAGAGCTGGCCTTGGACCATGATCCTCCTACCTATGCCTCCCACCTAGCTGGGATTACAGAAGTATATTGCCACACTTGGCTTATTTGTTAAAATGAGGTCTTGCTAACATTTTGCCAGGGCTGGTCTTGGACTGTGATCCTTCCAATCTTTACCTCCTGTGTAGCTGGGATTACAGGAGTGAGCCACTGCTCCTGGCCTGAAAAATCATTCTTTAATTAGAAAGTATTAAAACTTCTTTAGGATGAAACAACAGGAGGAAGGTAAGGAGTGTGACTAATAATCTCCAATGAGGACAGAAAAAGAAAAGGGGCTTTAACTGCAGTCGAAAGTGTCTGGAGTATTCGAAAGTGTCTGGAGTATTATGCTGAAATAGGTGACAAAGTGGTTATAGAAATACGCACCATACACAGTTCCAAGTACTATAATATTTCAAAGACTTCAATTCTCTTGCCGGGCTATAGGTATCCATAGATAAAATATTCATGCTGATTATCATATAATTGGCATATAATTGACGAATCTACTCTAGGTTTTCAAGAATAGAAAAGGAAGCAGAAGTCTAAGTTGGTATTGTCATAAAATGAATAGTACCATCTTACCGTTTAATTTCAGGTCAGTCTTTTGCTTCTTGGCATGTGAGTTTTTCTCAGAAATAGCACACTTCAAAAAATTGTAATATACTCTATCTCACAGATATAATGTCTTATGATTACTTCTGGTTTTAGTGGTCCTCTTGCTTACTAGGTAACTGTGAGACACTTAATTAAATTCAAGTCACTCAGGGCAGCAAGCCACTGCCTGAAAGCAGTGTAACTTTGAGGGGTTTTTAAAATCCTAGCCTCAAAAAGGAACAGAAAATCTCACCTTTACTACAGCTCCTGAAATCTTCCTTCTAATCTATTTCTTCATTTATGTCATATTTCTTTAATTATGTTATGTCAGCAGTCAACAATCATCAACAGGAGCCATATTTTCTCCTGTGCATCTAAAACTAAAGCACTCATGATTGACAACACTTATGCATACTGAGAATCCACCATGGTATAATTATCTGAAAAAGAAAACTCATAATAGGTCTAAGCAGGACAGAAACTATTTCCCCCCAGTCTTCTACAAATTCCAACAGTTCTATAAACCAGCAAATACATGAAATGTCATTTTGATCTGCCTTACATTGTCCAGATTCTCAGTTTTAGATACCCAAGAGGTAAGTAAATATTAATTACCTCCTAACAGAACTAGATTATATAATTATAATCTTTCTGTTTTCTGCTTTTGTCACATTCTACAGTTCAGCCACTCCAATTGAAGGATAATAGAAGAATAAGAATTTCCTGTCTTTCCCTGATTCCCTTTCTTACCATTTCTGCATTTTTCCAAGGTACTTTTTTATCTGCAAAAGCAGAACTGCAAACACTAGAGAGAAGCTGAGTAGACTACTGTGAATAAAGGAAAACAGGAGCATCAGTGAAGGTCCAAAAATGAAAGGGTCAGGCTATCATAAAGCAGTCATCCAGGGGGACAAAGATTGTAACTACCAGCTCAGGTTCTTATAAGAGAAAGGAATGAATCAGACAGTGAAAGGAAAAAAATACAAATTAAGCTTATGAGAAAGGCACAGCAATTTCTTATTTAAATGGAATAGCACAGTTGTCTGTCTATAAATATGTATGTGTGTACATGCATGTGTACATGTTGGTGTGTGGGTGTGGGTGTTTTCCAAATAAGTGGTGAAAAAGAACAGAAGAGAGTGGTGCCTATTCTAGACAGAAGAAGTAACCAAAACAGGTCTCAAATAACAAATACCATGGACTTGAGTCTTGGACCTGAAGGAAAAACTAGCTTCAGTTAAAAATAAACTAGACTCTGAGTAAATATGAATTTTAATTCAAAGGATAAAAAATGACACCCAGGAAATTTTGATGGATTGATGTAAGCATATGTGTTCATGGTAAACTGGTATATGGATGGACCTTGTCCAAACAAAGGTCTGGGTAATAACTCTAACCAGCCTGAACACTTTGGGAGAGGTGGAGAGGAATACAAACACGAGAGAACTAAGATACTCCCTTAATTATATCTAGTAATACACCCAAAACTATTTTTTCAGTGAAACCAGTTGGATATGAATTTTTTAAATGGGCCAGAGTTTGCCTTAATTGGTTAATGGTGCACATTTATGTTAGTGGCTGTAGCTAAATAAGTTACTAAACAAACCCAAGCAGGACAGATATTTATAGAGAGGATTAATGGTCATGTGCATATATCACTTGTTAACTATTAGATGGTCCTAGGCTCCAGTGATTAAGAACTTTAAATTGGACCTTGTTTAATTGACTATCTACTATGTGCATAACTTGGTAATCAGTGCTGAGGGGGAGACATAGAGAAGTACAAGCCATGATTAATGAAGATAATCAAATCATAATTTTCCCTATGGTATAAAAAAGAATCCACATCCCTTGTTCTACCACTAACATGCTGTCTTTCCCTCTTTCAGGAAATGAACAAGTTACTGTGAGGATACAAATGGATCAAAAATAAAAGTAAAGTAAAATAGACCTTGTCTGTCTCCAAAACACAGACAGTCTCAATTGAGACACTGCTCAAATAATTAACATTCTATGCCACTATTGGAGATGGAAGGTAGAAAGTTCAATCAAGAGATTCAAACATGTAGATGTATATGGGCAAGTAGGATGCAGTGAGCAACAGAGGAAGGGAGAGTGAGATGCTAACTTTATTGGTCTGGATGACCAGCCAAGTAACAAATAAATAGAGCTCTACTGCTCTCAGTACATATAACACTATTATAATATCATACTAACCCATTTGTAGCATAACTCAAGAATTCAACTGGACATTGTATATGGTGAGTTTTTTGACAACTGATATTCCTACAAGTGAGTCACAACTTGCCTTAGAAATAAACACAAAAGCCCAAAAGAAAAAAAACTACGTATCAACCCCCCCAAACTCTAATTATAACCTTTTTTCTTAAAACATATCCAATCATCAGTTCTCAAGAACAGTATAATAGAAGAGGAGGTACTAAGCTCATTTCCTTATGCAACTGAGTCTTTTCACCCTAGTAGTAAAGAAGATTTTTTACCAGCAGTGATATAGTTACCCACCTAATGTCTACTTAATGTAAGTGTTTTCAGAAAAAAAAACACCACTAAAGAATTTTCAAAGAGAAACAATTCGCATCCATTGTAATTAGTATCTTCTTTTCCAAAGCTAGGGGGTCTACTTTGCCAGAAATCACTGATTCTCCTCCCAGCAACCCTCAACTGCTGCAACTGCTACCTTAAAGGGCACAGCTTTAAAAGGGTGAAGCCATCTTCAATTTTATCTACCACTAATCCCCCTTAAAACAAATCTTCTTTTCCAGGAAGATAGATCAAACAAAAAACATACTAATCGCTGTACAGGACTTAGTCAAAATCCTCTTCACTTCACTTAAGGGATGATATGCATTATTTTCAGTTCATCCAAATTCTGCTTGAATTTTAAGGCTCAGCATAAATTCAACCTCCATCACAAAAATTTCTCAAGGTCATTATGCCCTATGAATATCTTGCCTATTGACTATTTACCATCTTTCTGTACTCCTCATTTCTCCCTTTTAATACCTTAACTAATATCATTACCTAATTGCTTCAGGTGTATCATTTCTGTAAATCCTGACATGTAAGGATGATAGAAGGACCCAAGGGTGCTTGACCCAAAGGAGAGATATTTCAGGTGCACATTAAATAAATACATTTTAAAATAATTGAAGTGTTGGTATATAGATGAAAAATTGAGAATTAACTTTTATTGCTCTAGAAGGTATAGTTTTTAAAAAGCACATTTTAAGATTACATGGCAGGTAATAAACATTTATCATGTATTTACTATGTTTCATGTACTATACTGGGCACCTACCCATATCACATCTTGTCTCATTAATCTGTAGGATTATCTAACAATATAACTGGTTACCAATAGAGTAATGTATCTTAAAAACTAATCAGCTCTTTTCATCAGAAGATGGAGGCAAAGAGCCCATGTCAGGTGAGGGGAATGAGACTAGAAAATTCTGAATGTCCCATTTCAATGTTGGTGATATTTGGAGTGTGACCATAAAGTAATGAAACAAATTTGACTTTAGAAAAAAAACCCAAGTGCATGCATGCATATAAGAGTTGCACTTTAAGCCAGGCACCAGTGGCTCATGCCTGTAATCCTAACTACTCAGAAAGCAGAGATCAGGAGGATTGCAGTTCAAAGTTAGCCCAGGCAGATAGTTCTGTTAGACCCTATCTCGAAAAACCCTTCACAAAAATAGGACTGGTGGAGTGGCTCAAGGTGAAGGCTCTGAGTTCAAGCCCCTGTACTGCAAAAAACAAAGAGTTACACTTTAAAGAAGTTAACTTAGAAAATGTGAACTAGGTTCCAAATGACATACTTGTTACCCTTAAAGGATAAAGACTTTTCATTACAAAGTAGATTCTAAGCAACATACTTCAAGCTCTGGAAATAATCTTAATGCAGGAATTCCAAAAACAAATAATGTCAGTTTTGTAAGAATTATATATATTCTCTAAAGTGACCAGTTTTGAAGGGGGCAATATTCATTTAAAAATGTAACTGATGATTTTTAAAAACAAATATTTATTACTTTAGAATCACATCCCATAGTTTTTTGCCCTCCTCCACCACAATTCCAAGTGCCTTTTGGCAAAGATATTTTTAAGGTGGCAGTGTGCTCAGTCTGTAACACCCTCTTCATAACTCTTAAAAGGTATCCATGTCTACTCAAGGCTACAAGTTAATCATATTAACAGTATATAATAATACAATATAAAATTAAAAATTGAGTAATACTATATGTAAGGTATTTTCTGAGCATATATATTCATCTCACTTATCTCACCAAATGGCTCTTAAGCCAACTAAAGTGGTCAGGCAATTCAGTTAGATTACCTGATTCCTCCTCTTTTCTACTGAATTGATCAGTTCTAGGCTGAATTATTTCTTTGTGTTATATTCACATATATAGTTCATGTCGTCTGAACCGCTTATTTACCAATTTTCTTCTGTACATACAAAAACCAGACTTTGAATAATACTCAAAGTTTATGATTACTCTTCTATGCCTTATTTTTCTCCTGTGGTAAAAAATGTTTCTCTGGGGCTGGAGGTGTGGTTTAAAAGGTAGAGCCCTTCAAGGGTGCTCACTCTCCCTACTTCTATTCAACATAGCACTGGAATTCCTAGCCAGAGCAATAAGGCAAGAAGAAAAAATAAAAGGAATACAAATAGGCAAAGAAACAGTCAAAATATCCCTATTTGCAGATGACATGATCCTATACCTCAAAGTCCCTCAAAACTTCTAGATACCATAAGCAGCTTCAGCAATGTAGCAGGATACAAAATCAACTTACAAAAATCAGTAGCCTTTCTATACACCAACAATGAACATATTGAGAAAGAATACAGGAAAACAATTCATTTACAATAGCCTAAAAAATTAAATACCTAGGAGTAAACTTAATGAAGGACATAAATGAACTCTTCAAGGAGAAGTGCAAACCACTGAAGAAAGAAACTGAGGAAGACTACAGAAGATGGAAAGATCTCCCATGCTAATGGATTAGTAGAATCAACATAGAAAAAATGGCTATACTACCAAAAGCAATCTACATGCTCAATGCAATGCCCATCAAAATTCCAATGACATTCATCACAGAGATTGAAACACCTACCCTAAAGTTCATTTAGAAACACAAAAGACCGAGAATAGCCAAGGCAATACTGAGCAAAAAGAGGATTGCTGGAGATAACACAATACCCGACTTCAAACTATACTACAGAGCCATAGCAATAAAAACAGCATGGTACTGGCACAAGAACAAACATGAAGACCAGTGGAACAGAATAGAGAACCCAGATATGAATCCATACAGCTATGCCCACTTTACTTTTGACAAAGGCACCAAAAACATACGATGGAGAAAAGACAGCCTCTTCAACAAATGTTGCTAGGAAAAATGGCTATCTGCCTGCAGAAAACTGAAATTAGATCTATGCCTGTCACCCTGTACTAGTATCAACTCAAAGTGGATTAAAGGACCTGAAACCTTGCAGTTAGTACACAAAAGAGCAGGGATACCCTGGAAACAATAGGTATAGGCAAGGACTTCCTTAGTAGAACTCTATCAGCCCAGCAACTAAGAGAAAGGATGGACAAATGGGACTACACAAAATTAAAAAGCTTCTGCACATCAAAAGAAATGGTCTCTAAATTGAAGAGACCACTCACAGAGTGGGAGAAAATATTTGCTAGCTATATATCTAAGGACTGATAACCAGAATATAGAGAGAGCTCAAAAAACTAAACTCTCCCAAAATCAATGAACCAATAAAGAAGTGGGCAACTGAACTAAATGGAACTTTTTCTAAGGAAGAAATCCAAATGGTCAAAAAAGCATATGAAAAAATACTCACCATCCCCATCCCTGGCCATAAAGGAAATGCAAATCAAAACACTAAGATTCCACCTCACCCCTCTTAGAATGGCTATCATCAAGAACATCAACAACAACAAATGGTGGTGAGGATGCGGGGAAAAAGGAACCCTCATACACTGCTGGTAGGAATGTAAGAAAACAATACTGCTAGTGGGAATATTGGAAAACAATATGGAGGCTTCTTAAAAAACTAAACATAGATCTGCCATATGATCCAGCAATACCACTCCTAGGGATATGCCCGAAGGAATGCGACTGAAGTTATTACAAAAGCACCTGCACACTCATGTTTATTGCAGCACTATTCACAATAGCCAAGCTATGGAAACAGCCAAGATGCCCCACAACCGACAAATGGATCAAGAAAATGTGGTATTTATACACGATGGACTTTTACTCAGCCACAAAGAAGAATGAAATTTTGTCATTTGCAGGTAAATGGATGGCACTAGAGAGCATCATTTTAAGTGAAGTTAACTAGGCTCAGAAGGCCAAAAATCGCATGTTCTCCCTCATATGTGGATTATAGACCCAAAACAAATGCAGTAATATTATTGGACATGGGTCACACACTAAGGGAAGAACACACATGGGAGAAATAGGGAAAGGAAAGGAAACCTAAAACTTGAATGTGGTTGATGAGTTCCCTGTTGAGGAGCGAATAAAGTAATCTTTTTTTTTTTTTTTTGTATGCATCCATTTTTATTTTCTTTTTTTTTTTTCATTTTTCTTTTATTATTCATATGTGCATACAAAGCTTGGTTCATTTCTCCCCCCTGTCCCCACCCCCTCCCTTACCACCCACTCTACCCCCTCCCGCTCCCCCCCTCAGTACCCAGCAGAAACTATTTTGTCCTTATCTCTAATTTTGTTGTAGAGAGAGTATAAGCAATAATAGGAAGGAACAAGGGGTTTTGCTGGTTGAGATAAGGATAGCTATACAGGGCATTGACTCACATTGATTTCCTGTGCGTGGGTGTTACCTTCTAGGTTAATTCTTTTTGATCTAACCTTTTCTCTAGTTCCTGGTCCCCTTTTCCTATTGGCCTCAGTTGCTTTAAGGTATCTGCTTTAGTTTCTCTGCATTAAGGGCAACAAATGCTAGCTAGTTTTTTAGGTGTCTTACCTATCCTCACCCCTCCCTTGTGTGCTCTCGCTTTTATCATGTGCTCATAGTCCAATCCCCTTGTTGTGTTTGCCCTTGATCTAATGTCCACATATGAGGGAGAACATACGATTTTTGGTTTTTTGAGCCAGGCTAACCTCACTCAGAATGATGTTCTCCAATTCCATCCATTTACCAGCGAATGATAACATTTCGTTCTTCTTCATGGCTGCATAAAATTCCATTGTGTATAGATACCACATTTTCTTAATCCAGCGAATAAAGTAATCTAAAATTGGCAGAGGCCACTATGGTAAGGGGACCAGGAAGTAATGAAGAGGTCCAGTAGAAATAAACCAATACACAAGTCTGGGTTGCAATACACAAGTGCATGGAAGCAACACTAGGAATCTCTCTGTATAGCTATCTTTATCCCAAACTAGCAAAAATGATATGTCTTTCTTATTATCTCTTATGTTTTCTCATTAACAAAATCAGAGAAGAGGGTGGAACAGGTTCTGCCTGGAAGCATGTGGTTGACGGGGGTGGGAAAGGAAGGGGCATGGGGGGAGGGGGCACATACATATACTCATGTAAGTAAATGTAAAAACGATAAAATAAAAGGTAAAGTTCTTGCCTCACAAGTGTGAATCCCTGAGTTCAAACCCCAGTACTGCAAAAAAAAAAATGTGTCCTTATTTATTTTTTAAAAATGAGATTACCTTTAGCAAAACTACTAGCCGGGTAATTAGTGACCCATTCTTTCATGGGAAACAAACCAAATTTAAACTAACTGACAAAAAAGCCACATGCTTATATTGGACCTCGGTTGACCTCAAATCACTGTGGATTTAAAACGTATCCGTTGTGTTTGCTTCCTATGGTTGCTGTAACAAATTACCACAAACATGGTAGCATTAAACAGCAGCAATTTATTCTCTCACAGTTCAAGAGGCCAGAAGTCTAAAAATCAAGGTATCAGCAGAGCTGTACCCTCCCTCTAGAGCTCCAGAGGAGAATTCATTCCTTGCAGCTTCTGGTGCTTTTGGCATTGATTGACTTGTGGTAGCACCTCTCTGCTCCATTCATGGCCTTCTCCTCTGCATGTCTCTTTTCCTCTGTCTGCCTGTGATATCTTCTTTTGTTTCTTTTCCATAGGACACATATCATGACTTTTAGGATCTACAAATAAATTACAATAATTTGTTATAGTAGCTCAAACTGACTGAGCATACATCTATTAAGTCACATCTGTCTACAAAATGGTGCAACTTACAATGGTCACTATGCCTAGATTAGTGAATATAAGCCTGTAAATTTACAGACTTTAAATGAGAAATTTTCTTAAGAGCAAAAGATGCTAGATGCTAAGTATGGAAAAAACCAGGAAGAATCCTAAACATGTCTTTAAAACAGGTGATATAATTATCAGTTTAGACTGAAGGGGGCGTTAACTTGCCTTGGTGATGACTCAACATTAGAATTCTCATAGTAACACTTCCATTCCACAGTTCTAATAAACTTAGGCATTTGTTTACTGGTTTGGCTTACTCAGCAAGCAAAGGAGTATGCCAAATGCTGTAAAACAGCAGTCTTAAAACTATGGCTCATATCCTTAAGATTTTTCAAGGATTATGGAAGAGTTTTTCAAGCAATGACTGTTTTTAAAGGACTCCATTTGTAGATTCTCAACTTCCATATGAACTCTTTCCTAAATCAGAACTGCCTGAAAAAATTCCTGAGGCTACGGGTCTGTCTACTTTACTACAGTTCTTTGCCTTCTTTACTGAAGAAACATATTTCTCACCCATTCTGAAACTTAATATGTGCAAAGTCCCAGGGCATAAAAATCTCCAGGGTACTAAGAGATCATCTTACCTACATCATCCACATAGCTGGAATTATAGGCATGTGCCTGGCTTGTTTATTGAGATAGGAATAATTCCAAACAAAGTGTAGGTTTAGAGGAAGTCCATTATTCAATTAACTGGGCAATGCGCACTTTTATAAGGCAGATGGTTTCTGATACTTTTAACAAAACTGAGGAAGATGTTCAGCTTATAAATCATTAAAAATAAAAATTATACATAAGGTCTCACTAGGTAGCCCAGGAAGTCCTTGAACTCATAATCCTCCTGCATCAGCCTCCTGAGTGCTGGAATTATATGCTTGTACCACCACACTAATCAAAATGATTTTTAATAACAGATAATTGGAATTTGTGGCAAATAACTTGAAAGAAGTTCAAAGAACTGGGTAATATTGATAAATAAAACATCCATTTCCATCCCATTTACATGAACAAGTTCCAAATTATTATTTCTGTTGGTACTGAGATTGAACTCAGGGCCTGCACTTGCTAGATAGGTACTCTACCACTTGAGCCAACCACAACCAGCTGAAATTATTTTATAACTTAAAAACACAAAAATACTTGTGGGAATAGTGTTACAAACCTGTAAATCCCAGCTACTCAGAAGGTACAATCAGGAAAATCATAGTTCAAGGCCAGCCCAGGCAAAAAGTTTGCAATACATTATCTCAACAAGCCTATCTCAAGCCTAGCATGATGGCACATGCTTGTAATCACAGCTACATGGGAGGCATAGGTAGAAAGATCTTGGTCTGAGGCTGGTCCAGGCAAAAGCAAGGTCCTACCTGAAAAATAATTAAAAGCAAAAAGGGAAGGGCTAGAGGTGTGGCTCAAGTAGTAGTTACCTAGCAAGTGCAAGGTTCTGAATTCAAACCAATTATTGCCCTCCCCAAAAGCCACAAAGAAGACTAATGCTAAGTTTGTCATATTCTGGCAATGAATAATATTGATTCATAGATATAGCAATGAATTGAAAAAAGTCCTATCCATTTTATTGATATATTTTCTACAAAAAGTTTTATAATTTTAACAAAGACTTGATCTAGGAGAACTTTTAACTTTTTGGGGATTTGGAGCCTCTGGAAAATTCTTCTAAAACTTAAGTATAAACAAATATAGAAGCAAGCTGAAAATAGCTTGTGATGCAATACTTTGAGAGGTAAAAGGAGTATAAAAGCTCAGACGAATAAGAAAAGCATTACTTGCATTAGCAAGGAAAACTTCATAGAAGCATAGTTCATTTTTCCAATTTAATTATTCTTTTTCAATTTAATTGTTATCCAATATTCAGGTATTCAACATTTAGCAGCTATTATATCACGATATTATTATTTAGTATCTTGTAAGTTTCAAAATGAACAAAACAAATCTCTATCTCCTCAGAGTGTATAATTTTGTTAACTAGGATAAAAATGGAAAAGATTTTAATAAGTGGCAATGGAAGGTGGGTAGTACACAGGTGGAGAGAATAGAATGAGGGTGGAGAAAATGGAAAGGGTAAGGAAATGATCAATGAAAAGCAAATTATACAAAAGCAAGATACCAGACATTTAACCATTTAGAAGTGTTATGAAAATGGAAGGTTTCAAGCTGAAACATCTAATCCTTTAGATTTCTAAAGTACAGTAGATGCAGTGCTGAGGAACCCTAAATTCAAGTTACAGAATTCTGTTAAATTTGTATTGAATCAACCAAAATTAGGCAAGACCAAAACAATTTCAAATACATTTTAATACAAATAAAAATAGACATTTTAACTAGTTTCTTTACTGGTTAAAATAATTTAGGGTATGGTAATATGGGTATGGAAGCCCTGACCCAAGGCAGTCACTGGTTCAGGCCATGAACGTGTTATGTGTGTAATACAACGAAGG
Source organism: Castor canadensis (assembly GCF_047511655.1). Taxonomy (NCBI): domain Eukaryota; kingdom Metazoa; phylum Chordata; class Mammalia; order Rodentia; family Castoridae; genus Castor; species Castor canadensis. The sequence continues at coordinate 77,285,754 of NC_133405.1, read as the reverse complement.
GTAAAAAGATCACTGGGAGACTAAGTTATCCAGCATAGGAAAATGATTTAATGTACTCTCCACTAGAAAATAACCATTTCGAAACAATATTTGGTATGGAATATTCAAGAAGAAAACTGATGGGCAAAGAGTGAAGGAATAAACATTTCTATGCTAAGGTGCAGACTTTACCATTATAACAAAACTTTTTAAAGGAAAGCTATCACACATTCACAACACTAATTCATTTTCACAGAGAAACACATAGATGAGGTCTCTCTGGGAAATGCCTGCAACACTTGGCTTGAAAAAAAGAGGCTTCTTTTTTCCCAGTGTTCCTGAGCTCCTTCATACAAAATTTAATTAACAGTTTCCTGCAAGAAAAGCTCACTGTGGTCCCCAGCTATCTTATGATGCTCCTTACTCAGATACACTGTGACAGATTAAACCCCAGCAAATCACATCTGTCACGTGTTGGGTACCAAAGGGATAGCAGTAAGAAGGAAAAGGAGATAAGTTTGAGACATTAAATTAAAGGAGAGAGGGAAGAAAATGCCTGTGCCTAGAAGGACTCTTGGAATATACCTGAATTCAGAGAGCTACATCTCTCTCTCCTTTTGTCATCCTGACAACTCTTTTTGGATATGGGGTCGGAGGTTTTGGAATGAAGGAGAAATGGAGACAGTTTCCTAGGCCACCATTTAAGCTGATTCTATTTTTGTGGTGCTGGGAATCAAACCAAAGGCCTTGTCCATAGGAGGCAAAGTAGTCAACCACTGAGTTGCATCCCTAGCACTGAGCTGATCATTTAGAATATTATTCCTAGAAAAATAACCATGACTCTTTCTTTCTCATGAACTTGCAAGCAAATAGAGCAATTCATTTATGAGACAAAAGAGAGATGTACATGATTCTAATCTGGAAAAAAATGCCATAGACACTATTGGATCAGTTGACAAAACAGAAATACAGAAGATAAACTATTCTACTAGTGTTAAATTTTGTGAATTTGATCATTGTTCTGTGATTATTTGAGAGATTTTTCTCTTAGGAAACACAAACTGAAGTAGTTAAAGTAAAGGGAGATCCTTATGCAATTTATTTTCAAATGGCTCAGTAAAATATGACAAAGCATAAATGATAATCAAATGGGGCAAGATATTAATAATGTATGAATCTGGATAAAAGATAAAAAGCATATGGATATAATTTCTGCATGTTTTTTGTGAACTTGAAATAATTTCCAATTAAAAAGTTAAAAAATGGTTGCAATAAATGAACTATCTTGTATCTCCACCAATATCAAGAAAGTCAAATTATATATCTAGGAATTCAGAATGCCTTCAAGAGGAAGAATGGGGTAAGGATCTCAGAAGATCCTCTCCACCTAACCAATGAGAATGCTAGTAAACATGGTCAAAACTAAGCTTTTTAGAACTCTTAGAAATTAACCAAAGGCAACCCAGAGAGCATTTATTCAAGACAATAGTTGTATCTTAGCAAAATAGTGAGTTTGGTAGTGTTTTAATTTTCCTTGTCCCTATTCTCCCTTTTAGGCACCACAGAAGACTTGAAAATCAAAAACCTACAATCACAATTAAAATCAAAAGTAAAACACATTAAAAGCCAGCAGTAATTGGAGGGGGCAGAATATGGTTGGAGCGCCTCAAGAGCCCATTTTCAGAGAATTCCCATTATTTGACTTGCTTGGTAGTTTCGTGGAATATGCTACTCATAAGGCTTATCTTTATTTGACATGACTCAGAGCTATCCGAATATGAACAGCCTTTTCCCCAGTCACATTCATGGAAAACAATCAGTGGCAACTGTTTAACATCCTGGCTATCTGAGGCAGTGGGCAACAAAAGATGAAAATAATGGGATACCAAAAAGCTTTAAAGGAAAATCTGGGGAATGAAATACCTATAGGGGGACTTTAAAAACTCTTGGAAATCTTGACATATTCTTGGAAATCTCAATGGCCACATGCTTGTGAAGGACTATGCTCATGTCCAGGGTTGTATGTATGCTCATGAAATACCTGAGAAGGGCATAAATCCTCACCTCTGACTCACCTGAAGTCTCCACACAGCAGGAAGTGAAGACAAAGGCAAAATTATCAACTACTGCCTGAGCGTTGAAGACAAGACCATAAATGTACACAAAATTCCTTTACAAAGACTTAGAGATTTATTGATCCCAGGTATTTAAGGAAATCTCTGTCAATTCATTAGCTGACCACTAAGCTAACCAAGGAGAGACTTCCATGGCCATATATGACAAAGAATACATATTTTACAGAATTAACTTGGGAAAAGCACTAAAGAAACAATAAACAGCAATAATAATAAACCCTGCATAGGTAGAATGAATCTGATTTCCAGATATGGCACACTGTAGTATTTTAAATATCCAGTTTTCAACAAAAATATGTTACTTTAAAATAACCTAAGAAAGTATTATCCATGCATGGGGAAAAAGCAACCAGGAGAAACTGTGCCTGCACAAGCTCAAATGTTAAACTTACTGAACAAACACTACAAGTCACCTATTACAAATATGTTAACAGTCTAAAGGAAATCATATCTAAAGAAGTAAAGTGTAAGAACAATGTCTCAACAAATAGAGTCGCAGATATTATAAAAATGAGCTAAGTAGAAATTCTGAAGTAAAAAAGTACAAATGAAAATGCAAAAATTCACTATATGGGCAAAATAGCAAAATTGAACAGGTAGAAGAAAGAGTCATTGACCTTGAAGACAGGTAAGCTGAATTAACCAGTCTGAGAAAAAGAAACAAAAAGAATAAAGAAAGATGAACAGAGCCTCAGAGACCTGTAGAAACTAGCAAGTGAACCAACATATACGTAATGGAATATCTGGAAGGAGAACAGAGAGAAAAGGAAGCAAAAAAAAAAACTTGAAGAAATAATGCCCAAAATATTTTCAAATTTTATGAATAACATGTATTTACATATTTAAAGAACTCAACAAACCCCAAGTAGGCTAGAATCAAAGAGATTCACACCTAGACACATTGTGCATCTATGAGAAATTCATCATGAATTACTTTATTTTGATAAAAGTTTAAGAATTGCAGAGAAGATGCTAATGAGAATAAAATGAAGAGAAAAATAAAGGTAGAAAAGATATTTGGGCAATTATCACTTAAAGATCAGGCTATGGTATTCAGTATGTGAGAACACCTGGAAGTAAATTTTAGGAAAGCTATACAAAGTGTACACAATAAAGAGCACTCCCATTTCAAGAACGTAGTGACATTTAGAATGGTGGTCTGATATTTAGTCATTGCTGAACACTATCCATAACATTTGTAGATGACATAATTATTATTCAGAATTATTCCCTTTGTGGATTATTTGATATGATTATTTGGGTTTTTTTTAAATGTTTAATTCCACTCTAACTTCCCACAATCTCTTGACATATATAGGTAAACTTCATTTTTAAAAAATTATAATAACACACTATTTTTTTTGCAGGGCCTCACAAAAATTCAATAGAAAAGATTTTTAAATCAGCTGATGCTTGGGATTATTTGTACTACTGGTTTTCCATTGTCATTGATAATGAAGAAATGATCATATATTGATATTCAAACACATTATGTAATTAACATAACAATGATGTATTCCTAACATTATGCGTACATATATAAATTCATAAATACTCACCATTAAATTACATTGAATTTGTTAATGGCTGCCAAGCTCAACCACAACTCCTGACCTTTAGAAATTTGAATGCATTTATTTCAAATGATAGAGTTTTTATGCAAGTCAGACTACAATTAGAGGACTGTCTCATTTCCATAGCATCTTATCTACACCCACTGTGGGCAAACACCTCCCACTCCTATGCAGAAACCCCACACAAATTCAGAGGGTACACTAAAGGAAGAGGAGTGGCAATCAAGCATAACTTCCCAAGGAAAACCACAGATAGACTTAAACTTCTTCTTCCATCAATAACAGAACTCATAACTCAACATTGTGCCACTCACAAGTTTCAACATAATGATGATGACCTAACAAAAGAGGGAAGGAGGAAAACTGCCTGCAGTATTATACCAACATTTGCCCTTTGTTACAATACTTGGTAATTCCCAGAACCCCACCCCCATAATACAAACCTTAATATTTTGTACAACATAGTTTTGTAAAGTTTACCATTACTTTAGAGCCACAATGGATGCAAAGAATTCTTATTCCAGTCTTTGTTTCTACTCAAACACTGCCACTGTGGTAAAGCCAAAAAGAATGAGCTTCATTTATTATCTATAATGTCAAAATCAAAATGGTTAATCACTATTAGTCAAAGGAAATTAGGAATGGAAAGGAAATTATTTATCATACAAATGAAAGGGCCTTGAATTGAAGCCCAAATAAAAACTCCAAACACATTTCCAGATACTTGAGCATCTTTTTTATATACCAAATGGCTGTACCTCTCTCCCATACACACAGTCTTCTCCTTCTTCTCCTTGGATCTCTTACATTCATAACTGCGGTGGCTGGGTTTATTATAATATCCTCTTACACTTAAGACAGTAGTCTAGGCAACCATCATAAACACCATCTCCCTGGCCCTCATCTCAACTCTATTTTATCTAAGTGAAAGAATCCAATCTATCCTCAAACCCCAAAGTATTTCTTTGGATATTTCCAGGCACTTCTTGCCAGATTTGTGCCCCAAAGCTGACAACAGTCTATGCTGCCCACTCCACAAGTAGTAATTGAGGCATATGAAGTCTGGGAATTGCTAGAAATCCAGAAGAGAGACAAGAGACACAGCAGGTGAGTTTTAGCACGTGATTCTGTGTCCACAGGTATGTGTAGTGTGCTTACAACCTCAAAGGAGCCTGGTATCCCAAGTGAATCTCTCAAGTCCACTGTGAAACACAATTGTTTCTTCACAGCACAGTGATAGTACGTACATAGGTGCTCTGAGGGCTTTCCCTACCTTTTCTTTTTTTTCCCTAATTTGTATTCCCTTTATTTTATTCTATTTTTTAAATTTTATTGTTTTTACATTTACTCACATGTGTATACATTGTTTGGGCCACTCCCCAACTCCCCTGCTTCTGGGCAGAACTTGTTCCGCCTTCTTGTTCTCTGATTTTGTTGAAGAGAAAACATAAGAGATAATGAGAAAGACATAGTGCTTTTGCTAGTTTGAGATAAAGATAGCTATACAGAGAGATTCCTAGCATTGCTTCCATGCACATGAGAATTATAAGCCACATCGGTTCATCTCTACCAGACCTCTTCACTATTTCCTAGTCCCTTTCCCATAGTGGCCTCAGCCAGTTTAAGATTACTATATTCACTTCTATATAGTGAGTACATCAACCACATTCAAGTTTTAGGTTTCCTTCCCTTTCCCTATTTCTCCTGTACATGTTCTCCCCTTAGTGTGTGACCCATGCCTAATAATATTACTGCATTTGTTTTAGGTCTATAATCCGCATATGAGGGAGAACATGCAATTTTGGCCTCTGAGCCTGGTTAACTTCGCTTAAGATGATGTTCTCCAGTTCCATTCATTTACCTAAGAATGACAAAATTTCATTCTTCTTTGTGGTTGAATAAAATTCCATTGTGTATAAATACCACATTTTCTTAGTCCATTTGTCGGTAGTGGAGCATCTTGGTTGTTTCCATAACTTGGCCATTGTGAATAGTGCTGCAATAAACATGGGTGTGCAGGTGCCTTTGGAATAACCTGAGTCACATTCCTTCAGGTATATCCCTAGGATTGGTATTGCTGGATCATATGGCAAATCTATGTTTAATTTTTTAAGAAGCCTCCATATTGTTTTCCAAAGTGGTTGTACTAGCTTACATGCCCACCCACAGCATATGAGGGTTCCTTTTTTTCCGCATCCTCACCAACATTTGTTGGTGGTGGTGTTCTTGATGAAAGCTATTCTAACAGGAGTGAGGTGGAATCTTAGAGTGGTTTTGATTTGCATTTCGTTTATGGCCAGGAATAGTGAGCATTTTTTCATGTGCTTTTTAGCCACTTGGACTTCTTCCTTTTCTTAAATGGATAAATTCCAACACATGAGAGTAAGTTCAGGGGAAAACAGAGACCAAATCAAAACAACTTCTCTGGGACTTATGCTCTTACAGCAATCTGGGCAAAATGAAAATGTGGTTTTAAAATGCAAATCAAAACCACACTAAGATTCCACCTCACTCCTGTTAGAATAGCTATCATCAAGAACACCACCAACAACAAATGTTGGTGAGGATGCGGAAAAAAAGGAACCTTCATACGCTGTGGGTGGGCATGTAAGCTAGTACAACCACTTTGGAAAACAATATGGAGGCTTCTTAAAAAATTAAACATAGCTCTGCCATATGATCCAACAATACCACTCCTAGGGATATACTCGAAGGAATGTGACTCGGTATCTTGGGTCAGATACTTCCTTGTTGTGTGATTAGGGACTAGATGCCCTGTGAATTTTAAGAAGTTTAGAAGCCCTCTGCACATTAGATGCCAGCAGCAACTTTCAATCCAAGAATGGGATGGGATATGAAAGTTTGTTTGTGACTTGAAACGCCTCCAGACATTGCCAAATGTCCCAAATGGCAAAATTCCATTGGTTTTTTTATGACCAAATGTCTCTCTCAGAAACAGGAAAGAACCTCAGCCACCTAGTAATGAGTCAGTCTAATGTGACAGTCTAATCTAGGATTGTCTTGGCTTTCTTTTTAACATAGCTTTCCATGTAGTGCTCAAACACCAAGAGATCCAGTTGAGCCCATCCATGTGTAACTTCCTTTCAATTTTCCACATTTGCTCTCTCAGAAATTCTCATATCTGCCTAGCAAATTACTATATATATTCTGAGTTTCAAAAAAAAGCAGGAAAGGAATTAGGCAAGGGAATTGATGGTAGATTAAATGTAGTGGAATTTACTCCTCTAGAAATCTTACTGGCCCTACCCTTACTTAGCTATATGGCCTTGAGCTAGAATGGGGCAATAACTCATGAACTACTTACCTACTGAGGTTGAAAAGAATCATATGTGATAACAGATGTGAAAGTACATTAAAATATAAGGCACTATAAAATTATAAGGTGCTTATTATTTCTAGTAATATCCAGGTTTGCATAACTGAGAGGCAGAAATAAATCGTAAGGGTCAGGATAGGATATTTTAATTCATCAGCGAAAGTAAGAAGGTAGAAAAGAATGGAATGAAATATGAAAGCAACTTCTTGAGCTTTGAAAATGAAAACCACAGAATACAGACCTAACAAAAATACAAACAATATTATGAAAAACAGGTCACACTAAGGGGAGGTCACATACAAAAGAGGGAGGGTAAACGAAGGAAGTTAAGAAGATGAATATGATGATATACTTCCTATACAGAGAATTTTTAAGCCTGTTGAGATCACCATAAGGAGGGGAGTAAGGTAGAAAGAAGAAAAATAGGGCAATGAATCAATTCAGGTTGTAATGAATATATACATGAAAATGTCACAAAGAAACTTTCTGTATAGCTATCTTAAAAAAAGACAAAAATATCTTTTTTTTTTACAAAATTGGAGGAGAGCAGAACAGGTACTGTCTGGGGGGTTGGTGCCAGTGGGAGGGGGGAGGATGTGAGGAAAGGGTATTGGGGGGTGAATATGGTGCCAATACTGTGTACACATGTAAATGGAAAAAATGAGAGCTGTTGAAACTATTCCAGGAATGGGGTTAGGGGTATAAAGGAGAATGATAGAGGGGGTGAATTCAACTATGATATATTGTAACAAGTTTTGTAAATGCCACAATGTACTCCCAGCACAACAATAAAAATTTCATATAAGAAAAGAAAATGAAAACCACAGTGAGAAGGATGGTGTCAGAATGTTTTCTTTGTTGGGACATAGAAATGGCATATGCCAAATAGGCATGGGAACCAAAATTTTAAAAGAAATATCATTTGTTTAAGAAGCTCCAAGTTCTCAGTTTCAAAGATAGTGTTTCCCAATTTGCACATCTTGAAACACAAGAATTTCTTGAGGTATTACTAAAGGTGTTTTCAGCAAATGAGTTTGAGGAAAATTGAATCTTACAAAGTTACAAAAGACATTATCAGAAAGACTCTGGGAAGACCTATAGCAAAGAAATTGTTTCATTTTGTTTAATCCATTATTTCCCAAGTTTATTGTGAACCTAGAACTCTATTTATTTAGTTATTTACTTATTTATTTTAATCTCTATTATAATCATATTGAAGCCAGGCATGGTGATGCTTACCTATAATCTCAGCAATTGATAGGCTGAGGCAGGCAGATCATGAGTTCAAGGCCATCCTGAGCTACATTGTGAGACCATGTTTCAAAAAAGAAAAACAAATCTGATGAAAAAATGTACAATTCAAAGGATTTCAGGACCAGAAAGGACCATAAACAAAATTAATTAGGAAGGTATTAGCTAAGTGTATATGTGGTTAAATGGTATACAAATATAAGCCAGAATGGTAAATCCACCTTCCCAGAGTACTGGTCAAATTCTTCCTGAGATGATACACCTAGTTCTGGGCTTCCAAATTACACGAACAAGACAGAGCCAACAAGGCCAGTGAAAGTGATAAAAATTCATTAAAGGAGTGGGTTAAAATATTGACATTGTGTAGATCTCTTGTATATTGAGGTATACATTGTGTATATTTTAGAGACAGCCAAAGAATAGCCCAATAAGAACTAGAGAGGAACAAATGTTGTTTGATGAACAGCCATAGCCAAAGACACGCTATGCTTGAATGTGCTTTTGTGTTCTTCTCTCTCATTGCTTTTTTGGGTCCTTCCCCATTCAGTCTGTCTCTCCCTCCACTAAGCTAGTCTCTAGTGTTTTCCTCCTTCCTAGAGCTCACTATGATACACATTTTAGTTCTTGTCCCATGAGCTTCTGTCACCACCTTAGGTGCATGTCTAGTGACCCTGATCCTATTCCAGGGCTTTGATCCTTGATGTACATGTCTCTCTCAATCAGTGACCAGAGAAGTATGTATTGCATGTGAGCAGATATTTGTAACAGAGAGTGTAGGAGGCAGGTTTTCATGGACAGTTTAAAACCAAATGCCCTTCTACCTTTATTAATTAGATACAATTTAATTTGTAGGATCATGAACATACTACAAGAGAATAGGAGACAGGAAAGATCAAGAAAATGCAAAAGCTCTAGTTTAGAACAGTTGGAAATTGGTGACTAGCCTGAAAAAATTTTAAGGGACTTAAGCACGGATTCTCTAGAGTTCTAGACTAGGGCTGGGGGTATGGCTCAAGTGGTAGAGTTCTTGCCTATCATCCATTCCTAGGCCCTGAGTCAATCCCTGGTAAGCAAGGGAAAAAAAGACTTGACAAAAATAAAAAATTTAAAAAGGAAACCCTAATATTAATACAAGTGTCCCTTAAAGTGCAGGATTTGAATTATGTACATATTCTTAAACATATTCTTGATTCTTAAGTTAAAAAGATGTTTTATTCCTTTTCCAAAAATTCTCAACAGATCCTACAGCTACAAGGGCAAGCCCATTCTATACAAACACACTTGAGCATTTCCAAACTTGGAAATTAAATCTCCAATTCTTTCAGGCCATAAGTCAGAGGGATAGTGACTGAATACTGAATGTACAAATTGTGAAACAAGACCTAGTAAGAAAAGTAGACACAAAAATCATTTAAAGCTTTGACCCTGCTCACCAGACTAGAGAGTAGCACTAGGGAGCGGGGAACAAGCAGAATAGCGGCAATACTCCACACTGTCACTGTATCCTGCCGTAGACATGCTGCTGCTCCTGCTGCCACTACCAAGAAATAAGAGGAGAAAAAAAATCTCTTTTCTCAAAACAGACCTAGAGTGGGTGTGTGTCTTCTATTTGACAGTCTCATTTTACTTCGGTGCTTTTGGGGAGGGAAGGGTGGAGAAAGGAGAGAGGAGGAGGTGAGAGAAAAAACACAGCCATTTTTGTAATTAAATTTCAGAATCTTTTCATTATACAGTTTCAATTCATTGTAAGTTTTTTTCCTTAAAACTCTTGCTTCACTCACTACCCCCTCCTGTGTGAACACACACACACACACACACACACTGTGTTACCCTTGATATGAATCAAAGCAGGCAGAGCAACTCTACCTCAGTATTTGCCTTTGTAACCAGACATGTAAACAATATTCAGGAGGGTTTTTAGCCTTGAAAACAGTTTAGCAATAATGGCTCAGTCCCACTTTTACTCAGGAAAAGCTCAAAGGAAACTAAAAGGTTTAATAGGTACAAATATTGTGCTCCTGCTACAATCAATAAATAATGCCAAAGTGAAAGAATGGCAGTGCGAGGCAACATACTGAATGATGCTGTTTCTGGTAATCCTCCAGCAAAAGCCTTTGTGAAGTTTTATGTTGCTAATCACATTAAATTGACCTCTGAGGGCCAGGACATAATGTTCTGTTATTATCATTGTATTTGTTTTGCTATTTAATGGCTCTCATTTTTAATCTTATCTCAAATTAGGAGATGGTGCAGAAAAAAACCCAAGCAACTTGAGGTTTGACTTGATGAATATGTACAGGAAAGAGTATGAGATTTGGGCACAGATGCTTAGGCCTCTGGCCAAGGAGAAATTATTACTGTGGAGCATGAGACTGGGGAGGCCAGGGCTTCAGTTTTGAATTAATCAACCTGTGTTCTCTAGACATTTCATTTAGTCTATTCTACTTCTCCCAAATGTATCCTGCACCCCCCCTCATCTTTTTCAAAACTCAACCTAGAGTGAAGTCATAAAGAATATACAGAAATGGGGGGGTTATTCCCAAGCTGAGCCACTGCAAAATATTTCCACTGGGTCAGCAACACTTGAATTTATAAGGAGACATTTTACCAAGTCTTAAACATGCATTTTTCTTTCCTCTCAGAAATTCTACAAAGTGAAATTCATTGACTTGGCCACTGGCCATAGATCATAATTAGTTCTGTGAAGTTGTTTAATGTTTAAACCTAAACTTCAGTGGACAGTGCTACAGACCCAAAGAGGTTTTCTGAATTCAAAGTCTCAATGCAGAGGGACAAAAGCTAAATACTAGCTAGAAAGAATCAATTTCTCTTTAACCTGGGAACCAGGGGAAAACAAAAAACCTGAGGAGGGAAAACAGAAATTTGTTACAGGGCTCAAGGGAATTAACCAAAGATCGTACATGGGGCTAATAAAACATCTACATTTTCCCTTCTATATGCCTAGGCCAATTTACACATAATTCCTCCAATTTCCCCACAGTCTGATAAGCAGGAGGGACAGATATTTTTATACTCACCACCCTAATATTGTCTAACAGGCTTTGTCCTCCTGTCAGAGTCCCAAGGGTTTCACTATTGAATGATAGATACATAGATCATAGATACATATTGTATAAGAAGAGTTGAACTGCTGCCTCTTCATCAAAGCTCAGATCCACAGAACAATGAACAACTTTGCATTCATTTTCCAACATCAGCCACCTCATTTGAATGACACTATTTTAATGACAATAAATGTTGCATGGGCACCGTGAAGTGAGAAACATCACCCTGCATTAATACTCCATCTGCCTGCCATCTCCCTAAGATCCTGAGGCATGTTTCAAAGCAAGCATAGGAGAATTTACACCTAATTAAAACCACAGGGGGAATGGAATGTCAGAGGCAGAATTTAGCTTATTCCTTAGAATTAGAGTATTTTTGAGGTATCAGACTAGTCTGTCTACCAGACTTGCTGAGGAGGGAGGGAGGGAAGAAGAGATAGAGAGAATATATATGTGAGGGTGAGGAGATGGGCAAGGAGAGGGAACCAGAGAGTTGTTTTTTAAAATAAATACGCTGGCTTTGTTCTTAAGGAATGAGAATACTAGAAAATTGACTGATTTTGCCCCCACAATTTTCTGTTTTCCCCTATGTGCCTAACTCCTGTGACTGCTCTTCTGGTAGAAAAGAATATAAAAGCTTTGGTAGAACTGACACTTAACAGCTGAAGGATGAAAAATAGAGTCTGAATAATCCACAAAAGCAGATGACTTCAGATAACAGAAAAATTTAAGGTATCTCATTTTACCATTCAAGTAGATAAAGTACAAAGAAGAAAGGGACTTGAGCTTCCTTTCTTCCCTTACTACCTTTGCTACCTAGTTCTTAGTCTTCATGTTGCACAGCAATTAGAAGACAGGAAATTTAAAGGTTTTCTTTTTACACTCTTAGATTTTTTTTGGCAGTGCTGGGGTTTGAACTCAGGGCCTTGCTCTTGTTAGGCAGGTGCTCTAACACTTGACCCAGGCCCCTATCCCTTTTTGCTGTCAGTATTTTCAAATATAGTCACATCCTGGCCAGCCTGGACCACAATCCTCTTATGTGTGTTTCCCTGTGAAGCTAGAATATCAGACATGAGCCACCACACCCAGTCATTGGTTGCAATGGGGTCTTGCAAACTACTTCTCTAGGCTGGCCTTGAACCACAATCCTCCCAATCTCCACTTCCCAAGTAGCTAGGATTACAGGCTTGAGCCAGCATGCTCAGCTTCGCCCTCACATTTGTTTTTTAAAGATTTAAAGAGTTCATCTGATGAGGGAGATAAGGCCCATATAGACTATCACATGCCTGGCCTTAAAGTCACAGCTAAGCAAACCATTTTATTTTGTGTGCCAGATTAAAATTATTATACTTAATCTTATGCATTCAACAAACAGGGGAGAGCAAAGAAACAAGAGAATATGGAGATGTGGCATCCAAGAATTAAATGTGAAGACTGAATTCAGGCAAGCTGGAAGATTTTCAAAATATTCAGTGTATATATACACACAATCCAATAGTATCTGTGGATGGTGTGGAAGCTTTTCCTCAAAGTCTCATCTTGGGCTCATCAGACCCCTTGTAGAACTTCTAAATTCATAGAGAGCTATCCTACCACCAAGGTTAGTCAGGGCCATTTGGAGTCACATCTGACCTATCTCTGTCATTAACTTAGATACCTATCTAGGAAAGGACCATGTTAACCACATTTATAATGACTAATCCTTTTGGGGGTAAAAAGTTCAAGTTCTCAAGTAACCTAGTTTTTCTCCAGTAAAAAGAATCATTACAGCAGAATTTGCATTCCTCCATTCCTCATTCGACTCACTTCAGAACCTCTTTCAGATGGCAAAGAAACAAAGTTCAGAAGTTTAAATAATTAAAAGCCTGTCTCACTTCCCCTTTCTCCATACAGACTCAACTTCATTATGACATTTTCCACATTCTCTTATCAACCCCTCCATCTCAGAGACCTATAAAATATTAAAGCTAAGATTGAATATAAAGGGCAGACTCCTCTTCCTCCACAATTTCCACTCTCCTGGTAGGGATAAGTGTCTGCACCCACTTACTTCTCCACACCCTTCATCAGCAAAGTTGAAAAGTCTAGCTCTCAGGCCCTTTTCTGCTTGCCCTCTTTGCCCTATATTCCATACTCTTCTTTCCTTGCCCCTGAAATTCAGCCCTTCCCATTTGTTTCAGACCACTTTCCTCAACCTACCCTAGGTAGTATGTAGCACCTCCAATAGGTGGCTGTTTCTTTTCCACAGATGACTCCTTAAAAGCAAGCTCTTTGGGTATGGCAGCCATTCATCCTGATGAGCTCTGACTTGGAATCGTGTGTACATACCACAATTTCCAGTTTGTATAAACTTATTTTCAGATTGAGGAAGTGGTCAAGCAGTAAGGGAGAAAAGTTTTCTAGTTCTTTTTTCTCTCCAACTCAGTGGTAGCCCACATATAAAGGAGTAAGTGGCAAGCCTTTTACAGACTTCTTACCCTGCATGTGAATGAGCACAGACAGCCCAGGAATAAAAGTTGGTGCCATTTGCCAAATCTCCCAGTGCAGTCTTTGCAATTTCCAAAATAGAAGAGCAGGGATGGGGCACTGGAGTGTGTATGTGTGACAGGGTATTACAGTATAAATTATTTGGGGATTATACATTGTTTGGGATTAGCCACACCTCAGCACCTTTCCATTAGAATTTGATAAGCGGTGAAAAAGACACAAAGCTAGCTGCCTAATATCTGTAGCAGGCAAGGACAATTAGAAAACATTGATTTTTGTTCTGTTCACACTTCTATTCCCAAAGCTAACTACATGTTTTCTAGGTTCTGACTTGACCAACCAATTGATATCTACTACCATGCAAAATGATTTTTACTTTGAAAATATTTCTTAAATACTTGTGTTTCAGACTTACTTTCTACCTATCATGTTATATCAGGAAATATATTTCATGTTATGTTCAGCCCATAAGCAAATGTACTGGCAATTATGATTAAGAGTGGATGCCTGGCAAACAAACAGCCTACACAGCCAAAGTTTTTTTTAAATGGAAGTATTATTGGAGTAAGTTAGGAAAACCCAGTTCTGTCTAACTCATATGGCAACTTCAGATAAAGCACCCTCTCTGAGCCTTGGTTTTCTGGGGATATTACTATCTGTCTTACCCATCTCACAAAGTGATTACGAGGGTCAAAGGAATAGTTTTCTAAGAAACTTTGAAAAATGTCAAGCTCTGCACAAAACAAGAACATATTTCCCCTCAAATTCCTAAGGGATCTTCATTCTAATCAGGGGTCATTTATTCATTCAGTGATACGGCCTGGGTACTAAGTGTGATCACAGATAGTTTCCAAAAGAAGAAATGCCATTGATTTTTCCTAAAATTTATAATTATTGTGGAAGGTAAAGAGAGTAAGAAGAGATAATTCAGGTAACTGACAAAATGGAATGTTTCCAGAAGAAAGCAACCAGCAGAGTAAAAGGTTAATAAATCTGTCCCATGAAGATTGTCTGATGGAATGGGTGGGGAATGCTTAGTCTGGAGAGGACCAGAGGCGGCAATAATGAATGTTTTCAGAAATATGAAGAGATTTCACATGCAAGAGAAATTAAGTTTTTTCATGGGACAAGGCAGAACAAAAGTCACTGATGATCAAAAGAAAAAAAAATTAAGCTTAAAAAATTAAGCTATATCAAAGGACACAGGAGTTAACTGAAACAGTTTCCAAAGGCCAACAATGGAACAATTTGAGATACCAAGTAAATAAAATAGCATTATACTATAATCCAGAGTTTAAAGTAAATATCCATGAATCTATACTGGTAGATGATTGAACAAATAAATGAGAGAAAATACACGCATCTCCACTGCACAAGAATTTCAACTAATTTATGTAGATACTCCATTCTAAGAAAATAGTACATAATTTCATGCTTTTAAAGTGTGAACGCCAAAAGTGATTCTTTCCAGCAAGTACATTATGGAAATGGGTAAAAAAAAATAACTTTACCCTGGAGGAGCCTGACAAACTCTACTTCAGCCTGGTGATCAAGGTCAACAACAATAGTGTCATGTTGATAGTATGTATCCTTGATACAATGTGATCAGAGGAGCACTTTACCTCTGTTTTCTTTCTCAGAACACATTACCTCAGTCTAATCATGACAAAAAACATCACGAAAATCATAACTTATGTACATTTTACAGAATACCTGCCATTAATCCGTAAAACTGTCAAGGTCATCGAAAACAAAGAAAGCCTGAGAAATTGTCACAATCAAAAGGAACCTAAATAGTTATGATAACTAAATGCAATGTGGTATGCTGAATGGAATCTTAGTATAGGAAAAAAGATATAGGGGGAAAACTAAGCAAATGTGAATAAAGTACAGAATTTATTCATTCATATTGTATCAAAATTGGTTAATTAATTGTGACAAATTCGCACTAATGGAAATATTACTAATAGAGGAAACAAGGGACAGGATATATGGGAACTCTGCTATCATCACAATAATTCTATAAATCTAAAAGTATTCTAAAATAAAAAATTCCCTATTAAAAAATAGGGAAAACTCCAATGATTCCAGAAAAAGTGTTAACACTAATAAATGTACTCAGCAAAGTTGCATAATACAAAGTCAACATGTGAAATCAGTTATGTTTCTATATGCCAAGAAAGAACAATCAGAAAAGGAAATAAAGAAAGTCCACTTTTATGGTAACATCAAAAGGAATAAAATACTTAAGAATAAACTTAACCGAGGAAGAGAAAGACTTGAACACTGAAAATTACAAAATATTGATGAAACAAGTTTAAAAAGACACCAGTAAATGGAAAGATATACTATGTTAATAGATTGGAAATCTTAACATTATTATGATGTCAATACTACTCAAAGAGACATAGGCATTCAATGCAATTCCTATCAGAAACCCAATGATAACAACCACACAGCTAGCATCACACTGAACAGTGAAAAGGTGAAACTTTTCCTCTAGGATTCAAAGCAATCCTCTAAGGTTCAATGTAACCCCAATCAAAATTCCAATGACATTTTCCCAGAAACAGAAAAAAATTCTAAAATTTATATGGAAGCAAAAAAAATAACCCAAATAACCAAAGCAATCTTAAGCATAAAGTTGGGGGCATGGCTCAAGTGGTAGAGCACCTGCCTAGCAAATGTAAGGCCCTGAGTTCAAATCCCAGTACCATAAGAAAAACAAAAAGGAAGTTATATCATTTGCAACATTATAGATGAACCTGGGGGGCATTATGCCAAGTGACATAAGCTAGGCAACAGAAAGATATATACTGGACAAATTTACATGTGAAAACAAGTAGAACTTACAGAAGTAGAGAGTAGAATAGTGATTACTAGGGGCTGGGAAAGGAGCGGAGACAAGAAGACGTTGACAGGATACAGAGTATTCATTAGTCAGGAGGAATAAGGTTTTGAGATCTATTGCACAGCATGGTAATAATAGCTAATAATTATATAGTCTTTTGCTAAAAGAATAGATTTTTAGATGTTCTCACTATAAAAGATAAGTATGTGAAGTGATGGATGTGTTAATGACTTGATATAATCAGTTTAAACTATATGCACATATGTAAGCATCACATGGTACCTCATAAATATATATGATTATTATTTGTCAATTAAAAATAAAAATAAAAAATTCAATGACATTTCCTGCAGAAATCAAAACACTTCATTTTAGGGCTGGTAGAGTGGTTCAAATGATAAGAGCGCTTGCCTAGCAAGCATGAGGCCCTACGTTCAAACACTGGTGCTGCAAAAAAAAATCATTTTTAAATTTATGTGTAATCTCAAGGGACCCTACATAGCAAAACAATATTGAAAAAGAACAGCACTGAAGATCTCATACTTGTGCTTTTCAAAACATACGATGCAGCTATAGTAATCAAAAAAAAGTATGGTATTGGCATAAAGGCAGACATAAAGATCAATGGAATAGAAAGCTCAAAACTAAACTTCTATATCTGATCAAATGATTCTCAAGAAAAGTGCCAAGAGTATTGAGCAGGAGGGGAGAACAGTATTTTAACAAATAGTGTTGGGAAAACTCTATATGAAGTTGGATCCTTACCTTATACCATACACAAAAATTATCTCAAAATCAATGAAAGATCTAAACATGAGAGCAAAAATCTCTAAAATTCTAAGAAGAAAACATAGGGGAAAGCTTTATGATATTACATTTAACAATGATTTCTTGGATATGACACCAAAACCATAGGCAGAAAAAAAAACAGAAACAACAGAATGAGGGAAAATATTTATAAAGCATATATCTGGTAAGGTATTAATATTCAGGACATACACAACTCAGTAACAAAAAATCTGATATTTTTAATGAGCAAAGGATGGGCTAGAGTGTGGCTCAAATAGTAGAGCACTCGCCTTGCAAGTGCAAGGCCCTATGTTTAAACCCCCAGAACCACAAGAAAAGAAGATCATATACTGAATCTAGTCATAATAATAATAATAATTAATAATACATGATTGTAAATGAGGGACTATTGGGAGGAGCCAGTGGAAAGGAGAGGGAAAGGAGAGGGTAATGGGATGAATATGATTGAAGTACATTACATATGTGTATGAAAATAGCATAATGAAATCCATTAAAAACTGTTAAAAAGAGGGGAAGTGAGAGAGGGGTTAAGAAAGAGTAATATAGATGGAGTGAATTTGATCAAAGTATATTACATGCATGTATGAAAATATCACAATGAAACCCCTCTTTACAATTAATTTATGCTAATGAAAAAAATTAAAAATAATCACTACCAAGTTGAGAGACTAAACATGCTAGATTTTGAAAATGATTAGGTTAGAATAGGTCAAAATAGGTGGAGATAACTTAACAAAAGTCCTAGGATGTTAGGAACACATGCCTGAATGTACAAAGATCAGAGGACAAAAGAAGAAACAAGAATTGGAGATAGAGAATAAACACTGAACTTTTGTAAAGTCCAGTTCTCCCATCACTTACGTAGCTATAGTAGCTTTGCTTTGTTAGGGTTTTTTCGTATACCTTTTCCCACCTTTCTACTCTCAGACCTTCTAGGAACTTATGTTTTAGTTGTTTCTTGCACGTGGTCTATATGTAAATTTTAAAAATAAAATATGAAAATACATCCTTCAATCTAAAGTTAATGTATTTACTTTTATTATTGTTAATATATTGTATTCCTTTTTATCTTAATTTGTGTTTTCTCTTTACTGTTTTGTTATTTTGCCTTTGCCATTTTTAAATTAGAAAGTGTAATATACTGGGAAACATAACTTATCTAAAAATTGCATAATATTTTGAAACAATAAACACCTGTGGATCATTCAAAGTGAAAAAATAAATGAGCAAAGGACTTGAATATATGTTTCCCTAAAGAAGATATAACAATGGCCAGTGATAAGTATGTGAATAGATGCTCAACATCACTAATCATTTGGGAAGTGCATGTCAAAATCACAGTGAGATATCACTTCACACCTATTAGGATGGTTATTATGAAAATAACGAAATCCCAGAAAACAACAAGTGTTGGCCAGGATGTGGAAAAATTGGAACCCTGTATACTGTTGGTAGAAAACAGTATGGAGGTTCCTCAAAAAATTAAAAATGGAAGGCTGAGGGTGGAGGCTCATGCCTGCAATTCCAGCTACTCAGGAGGTAGAGATTAGTAAGACTGAAATTTGTGGCCATCCTGGGTGAAAGGTTAGTGAGACTCAAAATCAGTCAATAAGCCAGGTATAGTGGTGCATGCCCTGTAGTCCCAGCTTTGAGGGAAGCCATAGGTAGGAGAATTATGATGTGAGGGCTGGCTGTGGAGAAAACCACAAGACCCTATCTGAAAAACAGCTAAAGCAAAAAAGGGCTGGAGTTATATCTGAACTGTTAGAGCACCTGCCTTAGCAAGTGCAAGGTTCTGAGTTCAAACATGAGTACCACCAAAAAAAGTTAAAAATAGAATCCCTCGTAGGACTAAGCAATCACACCTTGGGTTATAAATCCAAAAGAATTGAAAGGAGATTCTTTTTAAAAAATAAAAACAAATCTAACCTTATTTATTAATTAAATCACATTCTAATCAGGAAACAAAGAAATCCAAGAGTTGAAATTGACGTTTCAGAAACTATGTTATTTGAGTCCTGGGCTATGCCACATATGTCAAGGGAGACTACTGTGATCCAGTCCTGTCTCCCACTGGGGTAGAAGAGGACAGGCAGGTAGTCTGTCCCTGGCAGGTGGCCACTGAGCCACCACTAAAATACTTCCCACTTTTCCAGTCCTTTTCCAGATTGCCTGAGCCATTTGGGGGCAACTCTTTCAACGATTTTTCCTACAGCAGGCTTTTGTAAGCTTGACTTAGATTCAATTTCAGGCTCAGCTTCTCACATGCTCCCTGATCCTGGAAGAGTCACTTAGCCTCTTTGAACTTGAACTTTCCTTATGGCTCAGATGGGAGCAATAATACTTGTGAAAGAGATTCTTGAAGAATTATTTGTAAACCCACATTCATAGGAGCATTATTTACAATAACCAAAAGGTGGAAGCAACTCAGCATCCACTAATGGATGAATGGATAACAAAATATGACATATATCTGCAATGGAATATTATTCAGCCTTAAAAAGGAAGGAAATTCTGACACATGTTACAATATGTATAAATCTGGAGCACATTATGCTAAATAAAATAAGTCAGTTACAAAAAGACAAATGCTGTATTGTCTCACTTATATGAGGCACCTAGGGTCATCGAATTCATAAAGAAAGAAAATAGAATGCCAGTGCCAGTAGCCAGGGGCTGAGAAGAGGAAGAATTGGGAAGTCGTTGTTTAATGGGTACAGAATTTCAGTACAGCAAGATGAAAAGAATTCTGGAGGTGGATTCACGGTGGTGATAGTTGCACAACAATTTGAAGTGTACATTTGAAATGGTTAAGATAGCAAATTTTATGTTAGGTGTGTTTTACTATGACTAAAAATAGTAAAATTAAAAGAATGGGCCTTCTGCCATGGATTGCCTGTGGGGGTAGCTACATGCCTATGGATATATCTAGGTAAGGTACTTTTTTAGTGTATGAGATAAATTTAACTTAGATGATCTCCTAGGTGGTTTCCAGGCAGTAGAAAACACTTGTGACCAAGATGTCTATGTGAGGTTTAATAGATAAAACTACAAATGGTCAGACTAGCAGCACTTCTCAATTTTGTTGTAATTTGCTGCACAAAGTACCAGTGAGACACAACCATACATCACTTGCCTTCCCCTAGAAGGTAGTTAGAAATAATGCAGCTGCTGGTTTTCCTATTTCCATTATACATCTTTCAGTCCCAAGAAATTCCTTGGAACAAAGTGTTACATATGCAATTCACAACCCCCAGAGGCATGCCTTGCCTTAGAAATAACCTGTGCACATATATCTCCCCAATAAAAAAATTTCCCTGAAATGGGGGCTAATTTATTAACCCATCCCTGCACTGTTGCTCCTGCCCTTTCCTCCTCTCTACTATGGTATCTCACAGTAAGGAGTGAGTGTATTTTATCTATGAATGACTCTGAGCTTCAAATAAATTGAATGAGATAACCCCTTTAACACCCCTCCCAGATACTGAGAGCCTATCTCAAATTTCAAGGCAGTTCCAAACCACTATGTGCCTTCAGTGTATATTAAAGGCCACAGCCAAAATACCACTTTCAGGACATTTATTAGCATATAATAGTTGTATAGGGGGTACATTGTGATATTTACATATAGGCTTAGAGTATATCTTAGATTTACTCCCTCCGTCATTCTTCTTCATCCCACTCCCCATTCTTAGAACTATTTCAACAGGTTTCATTCTTCTATTTTCATGTATGATACAAAATACATCCACTACATTCACCCACATCCACCCTTTCCTCATGCCCTCCCCCCTTCCATGGCACCCTCCCACAGAAAAGACCTATTTTACCTCCTGTCAGGACAGTTTTGAAATTTGATCATAGATGAGTCAAAGTGTCATCAAGGAAGCTAAATAAAAGAATACAAATTGGCCCCCATTGGGGTGAGTTTTAGTCCAGCTAGAGAAATGTCACATTTCTTTTACTTTTTCACTGGAATTAGAGCAACCAAGCTCAACTTTGTTTATCTGTGCCAATTAGCTCTGATGCATGTGTATGTATGTATGTATATATGTGCATGAACATGGAGAAACTACTATAATAAATGCAGTTTTCATGAGAAAAAACATGGAGATGATATTGTTATAATAAATGCAGGGGCCTTTTTCAGGAGAAAAAAATTTCAAAGCCTCAGGTCTTGTGAAAAAAGTAACTAAAGGATGGTGTGAGAAGACTGGGAAGCACCGATTTTATTCATCTGTGGCTGAGGTCCCTTGCAACTCTCCTGGGATCCTGTATTTATTCATTCTTCTTGTAAGGGTACTGCAATCTCATTTATCTGAGACACTGGAAACAGACTAATAATGAACTTCTTCACCTGCCACCCTCCTTGAGTCTGAGGACAGTTGTAAGCTTTCTGCATCACATCTCCCATAGCCTCTACACCCATGCATTCAAACCTGTTTAAATGGGGGCCTTTGGGTAGACAAAAATGATGAAGTTTCTCATAGCCAAGCTGGTCAGCATGCAGGCAAGTTCTTTGGAAGTGAAATGCAGAAAGTACTACTTCACACTTCCCAAAGCCTGTGATAGATGTGGTAGGTTCAGACTTCCATAGAGAAATTGTCTGCCTAGTCTGAAGAGTAAGTGCTACTACATGCCTAAAGCCACTCCTTATTAAAAGCAGTATTAGCCCTGCTGCTTTTGTTGAGAGGGCTGGGAAAAAAGCTCCTTTGAACTGAAACTTGAATCTGGGAACAAACACAGCTAGGACCTGCTCCAACATTGGCTTCTATGATCTGGAAGCAAGAGCATCCCA
This sequence comes from Castor canadensis, assembly GCF_047511655.1. Classification (NCBI taxonomy): domain Eukaryota; kingdom Metazoa; phylum Chordata; class Mammalia; order Rodentia; family Castoridae; genus Castor; species Castor canadensis. The sequence continues at coordinate 77,263,467 of NC_133405.1, read as the reverse complement.
TGTCCCAAAAGCACATTTGTTGTGCTCTGCCCTGTTTCCAAACCTCAATGAAATGTAGAAATGGTCATCTGTTTTTTTGAGATAGGGTCTCACTATGTCACTCAGAGTGGCCTCAAACTCATAGAACTCCTGCCTCAGCCTCCCAAGTACTGGGATTATAGGAGTGTCATACCAGGCCCAACTAGAATAGGTATCTTTACACAGAAAATCTCTTCACAGTGGGAGGGATCTTTATAGAGGAATTTATTTATTTCAGTTTAAAGCCTGAACATTCCCAGTCCCAGAGTCTTCACTGATTCAAGGTAGAATGTCACACACAACCACACACACACACACACACACACACACACACACCCTGAGGGAGTTTGGGGACAGAAATCCAACTAGCCACTTGAGTGACTCTCGTGACTTTCCAGACCTAAACAAAAGGATAGAGACTGGAAGTAAAAAACTGAAACTGTAAAGTGTTTCAGAACAACTATTGTGAATTGACATTTGGACAATACACAGAGAACCAAAGATGGCAAAGACAAGTTAACAACGAATTAAACTGATTAAAGCAGAAGCGTGGATGAGCTTCACTGGGCTACAGTTCAGCTTTCCAAGATCCAAGGCCAAGGATAATGGCACTTTCATTTTTTATTTTGCTTTTTGATCCATTGACATATTTTTTGGCTGTGTGAACTTGAGTAGCTTAATCTCTCAGTGCTTCATTCTTTCAAATGCATTGAATTGTCTAGAATAAAAGCCCACCACCTTCCTTTCTCCCAGCAAGTCCTGATAGTTAAATGCAGTGTTGCATGTATTACAATTAAATAATGCAACCAAAATTGTGCGTGATTCTAATTGTGTGTGTGTGTGTGTGTGTGTGTGTGTGTGTGTGGTGTGTGTGCACAAGTGGTATGGCTTTGTTAGGGATAAATGCCTTTCCTCTCTTAGTAAGCACTGAAGACATTCTAATAATTGTTATCTTCTTTGTCCTTGGCTGTGGAAAAATCGAGCACTTCACCCCAACCTATTCCATGGACCTGGTAAAGCCATCATTGTATTTGCCTCAGAGTCGGTTTCTCTGGGCCAGGCAGCTCTGGAAGTGGCTCCCTTTGAGGCCCAAGGGCACCCATGCCCTTGACCTTTTCCCTCAGCTCTAATCTATCAACTCTCCTTACTTTCCAAAGGTACCTCATAATATGATGTTTTTGGTCTCTTCCTGTTCTAATCACCCTGCCACACACAGGAGCCCCAGCCTTTCTCTTGGCTGATGTAACTGAAGTGTTGCCTTGAGACTTTGCTCTCTAAGGGTAGCAATGATCTTGCAACCAGCCACACAATATGCCAGGAAAACAGTTGCAGTTAAATAAGATAGATCCTGGGCAATATCAAGGGGATAGTCAAAGGTTCTGTTGATAAGTGAGGGGGAGTAGGTTGGGAAGGTGATCGGGTGAAGCAGAGTTTTAAATGCAATGATAAGCACGGGCATCACATGTTTGGAAGCAAGACTCCCCTTTACCTCCTGTTCAGAGAGACTACTTATAGGGCAATCTATGGGAAGAGGTCAAGGCCTGGTCTGTAATCATCACTCTGTTCTTGATATATAGTGTGGCTTTGGGCAACTCACTTAAAAGTCTCCAAGATTCAATTCTCCTACCTGGAAAACTTTACTATCATGCAATCCTCCAATTTACAGTTTAAAAAAACCTGTGGAGACCTAGGGTGAGGGAAAGCAACTTGTCTTATGAGGTCATCAATATTTACCTTTCCTAAGTCCATGAGGATGTTTGTGCAAGCCAAATGAAATAAAACATAGGAGCTCTTTGAGTCCTTCAGAACAGAGACACTTTAGAATTATAAGATAACATTTATATGTACCCTTGATGCTTATGGTCCCTTAACCTAACTCTTTCCTGAATACACTGCTGTCTCCCTTAGCTGGCCATCTCAGCAATGGAGATTGAAGCACTCTGCCCTATCATCCATTGTTCCCTCTCCCACCTCAGGCTGTCTCAGTTGCTTGAGCACACCCTGTAATTGAGGGTTTGGAAACAGCAGCTCCCCTCAGTAACTTCTTTTGGGTCCCCATTGTGGTCACTGCCACCATACACATGTGACACCTGGCATTTCAGTGCCATAAGTAGATGGCATGGAGGAGCTCCTCCTAGAGAGTTATTGGGAATCGGATCAGAGCCACACATATATCAGAGAAAGGCTAAAGTCCAAAAGGATAGTCTAGAAGGAAAAACACTTTTCTCTTCAAGGAATATTATGCCAAAATATCTTCTCATTTTCAAGTGTAATTTGTAGGTGCTATTGTCTAGTATGTGGCCTGGTTGTCTGAGGAAGGCTTATAGATTTTTCAGTATAATGAACTAATTTTTCAGTAAACAAAAGAATTCTTTTCCTGCTGTTAACTGCATTCACTTTAGACCTCAATTAGCCAATGGTACTCAGTGCAATAAGATATCAAATTCATACCTGAGGGTAGAACATTAGATGTGAAAATCAAAGAGAAGAAATTAATGCACTGACTTGCTTTTCAGCATCTTTTAATGGGTGGCTAGTAGTGAACTGGTCTTAATGAATCATGGATCACTGGGGTCAGAGCATCATGAAATCACCACTTTATTTGTACAATAAGCAAATGAGTGTTTCTCTTCATTCAGGTGTTGGTTCCAAGTCACCAGAGCATTATTAAAATAGAGCAAAAGTAGTGGCTTACAGGAAAAGGGTAAGATCAATAGAAAAAAGGCCAATTCCAGGTTCTCTTCCTAGATCTGTATAGTAGTATCCTGACCTTTTGGCACCTCTGCACAACTGGTGACTATTGCCTTCAAAAGTAAGTGGAGCATCTAAAGCCTTCTTGAGAGGTAAAGCGACAAATTGGGGCTTCAGTTGCTCCCACTATCATCTCCATTATATCTGAGCAACAGACAAGGCATACTCACCTTCTCCTAACATGTACACATACTGAAAGGATCTGAATGATCCACAGTCTAAGATTTTACAACCAAAGCCTTGACCTTGAGATATAAAGCTCTTTTATAGCCACATAGATCTGAAAAACTCACTACAGCATGTGCATAATTTCCTTTTCTTTTACCTATTTAGCCAAATGTGTTTGACTATGTGGTTTATGGAACATTTTAACATACCACAGTAACAGCTTTACACATATAAGGCTTGCTGCGGGAAAGAACAATGTGACCTGTATATTACCACACAAAATACTATGTACATCTCTTCCCTTGCTAAGAAACACAGTACACAGGCATTCCATAAATAGAAATACATAGAGTTGTATGCACAAATAATACAGAGAACCAGTAAGGGAAATGTAACTAAACTACTCCAAGGAAGATTAAGAAGACTCAATCCACATTGAGGACATCTCCGCTATTCTAAGCAAAGATTTGAGAGGTCAACAGTTATTTCAGCTCACAAAGAAGCTGTGTAATGGGGTTTACTACCTCTCTGAGCCTTGGACAGAAAGTGCCAACAAGTCAACACAGGGCTCTGTGAAGGACAGAGCTCTTTCACAAATGCTCCTCACCTGGCTGAGCATGCTGGAAACCTCAAAGATTAGAATATCAAGGCCACCAAGATTCAAAATAAACCCTAGACTCTACAAACCAAATGAACACTCTTTTCACAGCCTACTCTTATTCTGTTAATATTTCCTCAATCAATGGTTGCGTCAGTTGTGGAGCTACCCCCTCACACACAATAGAGAAGAATTTCCCTCTACTTAAATAGAGTGTTGCTAGAATATACAGCATGTCACTCTACATGTCTTAGAAGGGTTGAGAAGAAGAAACTTGGTTAATATTATGGATACCAACCCTGCTCTACTGACTCCATACGGATCACCTGAAGTCCTTGTGCTCTTATTTCTCTAGAATTCATAGCACCTCAAGTTTTGGAACCAAATCATTGGCTTTGAGTTCCATGGATAGCCCATCTGTGGAACTCAGATCCAGTAAGTAGGTCCTCATCTCATTTCACCTGTGGCACAATACCTAATCTAAATCTTAATTCTTTTTTTTTAATTTAAATTAAGAGAGGTAATTTTTGTGTTTTATTTTTTGTGGAGATGAGAAATCATTAGTTTTAAAACAAAGTATTTAAAAATATTTATACATTGATCTTTTCAAAGTTGTCTTAAATGGACATTAACCATTTCATTAAAAATCAAATCTTGCAAATTAAAAAAAAAACAGGAACAGATGAGTTTAGTTCTTTCACATCAATTAGAGTAAAACATGCGGAATGTATTAGTACAAGATGATAATGACTCAATTAAAATGTTTAGTAATATGTAACAAACCATTCCCTGTAGAAAATTACCTTCAACATATTCAAGAGATTTCTCTGAAACCCAACTTTCCTTTGCAAATCTCAATTCTTATAGAATGTTCCATTACTGCTCTCATTCCAAAATCCAGCCTTCAGAGTGATGGAAATGTTATACATATGTATTATACAAAATGTGCCTACCACACACTTGAAGTGTGGCTGAATTCCAACCCCCATCCAGCAGTAATGAAAAGCCCTGTCTTCAAGGTGTCAAGGAGGCTGAATGAGAAATCTGAGACTTTTACTTCTGCCTGGTAACAAGTTCCTTTTTCTATTGGAGCAATGTCAGAGAATGCCACCTAAAACAGAAGGTTTAAATAAGATTCAGAGTCTTGTAATATACTATAAACAGTCCAGATTTCTATTAAAAATCATTCACCATACCAAGAACCAGAAAGATCTCAATCTGAATTAAAAAACACAGTTAATAGATGCCAAAACCAAGATGACAGAGATATTAGAATTACCAAAGATTTGAAAGCTGCCATGACAAAAATGCTTCAATAAGCAATATGTAAGTACTCTGAGAACAAATGAAAAATAGAAAGCCTCACCAAACAAATAAAGCATACATAAATAAAAGACAAACCAAAATAATAAGCAACACACAAAAAACATTGATGGATGATCGCTACAACAGAATGGAAAGGACTGAAAAAAGAATCAGTTACCGTGAAGACAGAATGATAGAAACTATTCAATCTAACGAAGAAGAAACAGACTGAGGAAAAAATGAACAGGGACACAAGGCTAAAAAGTCAAATTTTCCTGTCATCAGAGGAGGCCTGGAATGATAGAAGCAGGTGGGACAAAAAAGTATTTGAATTAATAATAATCAAAACTTCCCCAGACTGGCAAAAGTTATAAAAAGAAGTCGAATCTATCCCAAGGTAGGTGAACCCAAAGAACTCCATGCCAAGGTACATCATCGTCAAACTTCAGAAAAAGAAAAAAGATCTTAAAAGCAGCAAGACAGAAATGACACCTTACCTACAAGAAAAAACAACTTAAATGACAGAAGATTTCTCATCAGAATCCATGGAAGCTAGAAAGTTGTAACGGCACAATGACTTTCAAGCACGTACAGAAAAGAACTGTCAGCCTGGAATCCCATATCCAGTGAAAATACTTCAGGGATGAAGGAGAAATCAAGAAATTCTCAGATAAAGGAGACCCAAAAGAATTTGTTGCTAGAAAACCACTAAAAGAACGGCTAAAGGAAGGTCTATAAACAGAAAGCCAAATGTAAAAGAATCTTGGAAATTCAGGAAGGAGAAAAGAACAACAGAAAGAATGAAAGTAAGCTTTCTCCATTATGTTTGACAGTTGAAGCAAAAATATAACACTTTCTAAAGTAGTTCTAAATATATGTACAGGAAAAGTATTTAAGACAGTTATAAATGGGGGAGGGTAAAATGACTTAAATAAGGTAAGGTTTCTATAATTTATGCCAACAGGCAAAATGTTGATAACTGGTAACAAGTTACCTACAGACACTCTGGGAAATGTTTTTAAATAGATTATTTTTCTTTCCCTTTTTCTTTTATACAGCATTTATGTAGTCCAGGCTGGCCTCAAATTCTCCATCCTCCTGCATCAGCTTCCTGAGTACAGATTATAAACATGCACCATTATGCTTGGCTTAAAATAGTTTATTTAAAAAACTGAAAAAAACAGTTTTTAGTTTAAAAAAACTGAACACACATTTACAATATAAACCAGCAATCACACTCCTGGGAATTTTCACAGAGAAATGAAAACTTATGTTCACACAAAACCTGTACATTAATGTTCACAGCAGCTTCATTTGTTAATATTCAAAACCGAAGGTTCTTTATAAAATTGTTAATAGCCAAATGTTTCTCAGTAGGTAAATAGTTAAACAAACATTGATATAGTCACACTATGGAATACTGCTCAACAGTAGGAAGGAAGGAATTATCTATACACGAAACAATGGCTCTCAGGGACATTATGCTGAGTGAAAAAAGCCAACCTGAAAAGTCCACATAGTCTATGAATCAATTTATATAACATTTTCAAATTAATGAAACTACAGATATGGAAAACAGATTAATGATTGCAGAGGTTTGGGATGGTGGGGAGTAGGAACCAGTGAGGCTAAAAAAACTCTAAAGGAGTAGCACAAGAGAGATCTCTTGTGATGATGGAATAACACTTTATCGTGTGTGTAGTTACACAAACACATGATAAAAGGACAGGGAACTATACACACTCATCATCAATGCCAAGTTCATGGTTTTGATAATATTACTATAATTATGCAAGATGTAACAATTGGAGAAGCTGAGTGAAGGGTACGAAAGGCCTCTCTTCCAACTTCCTCTCAATTTATATTGCAAAATAAAAAGTAAAAAAAAAAGTCACTGCAATAGATAGACTAACTGCCTTTCAAAAATGTCTACATCCAAAATAAGTTTTCTGGGGGTGAGTACCACTGAGAGGGGGGTGGGCATAAGGAAAGGGGGAATGAAGGTGTATATGGTGGATGTATTATAGATATATGAAAATTAAAAAATGAAACCTGTTGAAATTGTTCTAAGAAGAGAAGGGAAAAGAAGGAGAACAATGAATGGGGTAAATCCAAGAAGATATATTTTAAGCACATAAGTAAATATCACAATGTATCCCCCTGTACAACTATTATATGCTAATAAATTTATTTTTTAAATGTCCACATCATAATCTCAGAACCTGTGAATATGTTAGGTTACAAGAGGAATTAAGGTTGCAAGTCAACTAACCCTGAGATGGAAAGATTGTCCATTCAGATAGACCCAATGTAATTATAGGGGTCTTTGTACGTGGAAAAGGGAGGTAGAAAAGTGAAAGTCAGAAACGAAGATGTAATGATAGAAACAAGAGTGAAGTGATGCCATGAGGGAAATAAGACCTCCATTGCAAGTTTTGATTGCAGAAGGTTGCCATGAGACACGAAATGTGGCTGGCATCTAGGAGCTGGAAAAGGCAAGGAAACCAAGTCTCCTCCCAGAGCCTCCAGAAAGGAATGCAGCCATTCTCACATCTTAACTTTAATCTAGTGAAACCAAGCTCAGACTCCTGACTTCTGACATCTAGATCTACAGAATAACAGTTTTATGTTGCCTTAAACCACAAAGTTTTGATAATTTTTACAGTAGCCAACACAACCACTAACCAGGTAGTTAAAAACTAACCCACTAAGTATAAGCAACAGGTTTTTTACAGAGTACACTCAATTCATTAGTCAGAAATCAGTAACTCTGCACTATAGTCTTAAGGCAGTAGTCAATACATCCTACATAATGCTATTTGCAATTTCACATCACCAATGATGGCAGTGATAAAAATTTTGCCTCAGAATTGTAGGAAAAATAAATATATTACTCTCTATTAAATGGAGCCTGCTAAGCCAATGAAGATATAAGAACAGAAACATTTGTGTCATGAAAGTTGGAAATCTTGTCTCAACCCAGCTAGGGATACTTCCTGCTAAGGAATGTCCAGATGTGTTAGAAAAACTGGGCATCTGTACTTATTTTCCAAGGGGTAGAATATAGAAACAATAGAGAAACGTATGAATTAGAAAAAGGATAGGGTAAATTCAGATGGTTAAAGACCCAGCCAACAAATTTCTTATGACTGGACAATCCATTTTATTCCTTTCTCTGCTCCCTGTTTCCCAGGACTTAGTACATACTAGATTCTTAATAAATGCTTGCTGACTTGAATCACAAATGATAATTAATAGACCCATACAGCCTTAGGATTCTATTAGTCCTCATATTCCACAATATTACAAACTGCTAAGATAGGAAATAATAAACAATTTGTTCATGGTCATTGAATATATGACGTTAAAGTTCCAGGATGAAATTTACTAATTCTCTCCAGGATAGCTAATACTCTAAAAGGCCCATGAGTCTCAAGGGTGCTCATGAAGATATCTGGACATCATCTTCCTTTCTGACCCCATCACCATACCTAAAAATTGGTGCTGAGAAGAGTTCCCTATTTTGTTTTACTTTTTTTCTTTTTTTTTTTTTTTTGGTGGTACTGGAGTTTGAACTCAGGATCTCATGCTTGCCAGGCAGGAGCTTTACTGCTTAAGCCACTCTGCCAGTCCTGAGTTCACTATTTTTGTCAGCCCCTCAGCTAAGAGAAATGTATAGAGCTAGAAAAACATGGAAGAGATGTAGGGGACATATGAGAATGAGTGAGTTTTTATGGAATATATTTAATATATTAGTAATTAAATTGTTGGCGTGAGAACTGAACAAGCATTTTTAAGAATCTGAAAGTTGACAAGTCAAGGATTTGGGGAAATGAGGAAACTTATTTTTGGTGAGAACAGTAATGTTCAAGTGAGCATTAAGTGGCTCTGTTTCATAATAAAAATGCCTGTGAAGGTTAATCAGAAAAATGCCTATAACAGTAGCTGGGGGCTATGGACCATAAGTATATTAATAACAAGCTTTTTTGAGAGAGTCATTTTTCATGGTTTCCATTTCAAGCTACTGTGACCATGACAGTTATGCATAGGAATTCTGTAACAACTGAGGAAAGTCTAGTACAGAGGATTTTAACCCACAATATATTGTTGAACTTTCTGAAATGTACGCAAATGTTATATATGTAAACATATACATTTCTGAAGATCATCCTTGGTAATCATCACATTTTCATAGGAGTTCATGCCAAAGTTAAGGACTACTGGGCTAGATGGCAATGCTATTCTTTTTTCTACTCCTCTCTCTAGTAAAGTAGCATATCTTTGGAATGTATTCCAGTTACTTAGTAGCTAAAGAGATAGTGGGTTTCTGTTCAAGCAAGTCAATGCAACCTAGTCTCTGGGTTAATAAATCACACATGTGTCTGGAATAACACGGCAAATATCAGGAAGGAGGGCAGAAAGAATTTAGTTGCACCACAAAATTTAGTCTTCTGCATAAGCAAGAAAGACAAGGTGATTATTTACATCTTGACTCAAGCAAACAAATTCACCTATGAATTTCATTCTTTAAGTCATCACCCCATCACTCCTCCAGGTTCTGACAATCTTCCAAGCCCTAGATATTAGCTGAGGTATGGTCGTGAAATGTTCACTGATTTTAACATTGGGTTGGGTAAAGCTCAATTAAGAAAGAGAAGTTTGAGCCAGGAGCAGTGACTCATGCATATAATACTAGCTACCTGGGAGGTGGAGGTCAGGAGGATCTTGGGTTGAAGCCAGCTTAGGCAAAAAGTTTTCTACACCCCATCTCAACCAATAAAAGCTGACTGGGTGTGGTGGCATATGCCTGTCATCCCAGATACAGGGGAAACAAATAGGATCGCAGTCCAAGCCAGCCTGAGCATAAATGAGAGACCCTATTCAAAAAATAACTAAAGCAGAAAGTGCTGGAGACATGGCTCAAATAGTAAAGTGCATGCCTAGCAATGCAAGGCCCAGAATTCAACCTCAGTAGTGAGAGACAGAGGAAAAGTGAGAGAGAGGAGAAGAGCAGAGAGGGAGGAGGGGAGAGGGAGAGGGAGAGGGAGAGTGAAAGAGAAAAAGAGTTTCAAAACGTTTGCAAACACAAGTCTAAGTGGCTCCATTTTACCTTCTTGTCTATTGTTTCTTTATCCATAACAGGCCAGAGTTGGCCTGTGGGCTGTAGTTGCATTCACTCCTGCCCTAGTGAAATGAAAGCCAATTATGGATACTTAGGACTGAGAATCAGTTTAAAAGATCATTTTGTCCATTAAAATAAAGGCAAATGGATTAAAGGTAAGGCTACATGCAAACAAAGCTGTGCATGCACTTTTCCAACATATTTTGAAAAGAAGAATTCATACTATATCTTTTTTCTCACAACTACTAGGGTGGTCAGTATGTTTTTTCTAAACTTAAGTTTTTCCTGATAAACTTTCAGCTTATTACCTCTTACCAGCCTTTCATGAAAGTAAGAAGAGTCACACTCCAGCATGCAGCTAACACCTCTTTGTGCGCATGTGTATGTGCAAACACACAATTGCATTTTAGAGGAATATCTTTGGACCCAATAATCCAATTCGGTCAAGCATAAAGCCGGAATCATTTCTGAGGTTCTTCTCCAGGAAATCTCTGAGATAGGAAAATGACAGGCTGAGCTGGGTTAAGGGACCATTACATCGCCAAAGCTCATTATTCCACCAAGTTTTGAAAATATGACCATCTCCCCAAATCAAAAAGCCCAGTTTCTTTCAAAGGTGGCTTATGGTTACAACGATCATAGAATTTTTTCCAAACTGGGACATTTTTGAGAGTGAAGTAAGTATGCCAGAACAACAAATGTAAACCACAATATGTAGTCACCCTACTTGAAGTCTCCTGTAAAGGTAATGCTTTAACTTCCCCCAAAGGAAATAAATTGTTATGCCTGTTCTTCTTTTTTTTAAGACAGGTTCTCACTATAATTCCAGGCTTGGCCTCAAACTCGAGATCTTCCAGCTTCAGCCCCTTGAGTGCTAGTATTACAGGAGTGTACAACTACACCTAGCTTTACCCTTCATGATGGAGGATGGCTCACCACTGCCCCAGCACTTAGGCTCAAAATAAGAACTTGATCTTAAGCCTCTAAATACACTCAAGGTGAACATCAGAAGTTTCTCGCTTAGGCTAGTTTGTGTAACTCAAAAAAAAAAAATCAAGGACTGGGATTATGGCCCAGTGGTAGAGCACTTGCATGCACAAGTCCATGAGTTCAATTCCCAGCACCCCAAGGGAAAAAATGATTTCAGTTCCTTTTGAACCAGGGAATAAGGAAGGGGAAGATAAAAGATCATGACACTTATCCAGGGAAAAGGTCCCAAAAGAACATATTCCTTACTATTCTTACCACAATTTGTGGGTGATGACGTATTGGAGGAAAGGGAGACAAAAGAAGGTCCTCATCCCTACCTGAAGCTGGCCCAGGAAAGGCCATGCTATCACTAAAAGACAGATTCCTCCCTGCTCCTATCTGATCACACTCAGACCAGATTTTTCCAAGTTGTGATGTGCTTACTGCTGCACAAGCCCAGTGTTGTTTGAGAGAGAAGAATGTACCTCTCTGCCCAAAATGTAATTTTCTGGACAACAGAAAAGGTGTGAACTTACAGGTAGCACCAAGTGAGTTGTTCTCCAGTGTTCTTTGTTTTGTTTTCAGTCAACCCTGGAGAAGTGGCCTACAGAATTAGACAAGTTCTTTATGCCTAACCCTATGACCGTGGGTTTGAAAGTTGCTCTGTTGGAGAAACTGTCAACTAGGGCGCAACTTTTCAAAGGAAGAAAAAAAAATAAAAATGTAAAATCTGAAATCTCTAAGATGGGGAAAACAAGGAAGCCAAAATAATCTACTCCTTAGTGAATCATTCCCCTTCCCTATCACCCACCACCCACTTTGATCCTTCTCTCCTTTTGCTTGCTGCCAGCAGGAAAACTTAAACCTTGCTATATGCCACCAGATAAAAAGTTTAAACATAAGAGTCAAAGGTCAACTAATATCTCCTCTTCTCCCTTTACTAAGGGATTTACAGAAGAAAAAAAAATCACTAGAACTGAACTTAGGTACAGAGAAACTGCAATCAATCCTTCTTTGGTCAAGGTAGTCCCTCCACTAAGCAAATACTTCAGTGAGACCAGAACCTCCACAGTGATTGTGTGATGCATGAGCACATCTTTGAGTGTCTAAAATCCAGTATTTATCTCTTTTCTCATCTCTCTTCTCCTACTTCTTAAACACAGGCGACACCAACACACCTTTAGTTCTCTCTGCTTTATGGGTAGCTTAACAGTAATCAGAAGATTGTGGAAGAAAGAAAAAAGAGGGAAGAGATACAGACTATGAGTAAAACAGAAAGCAGCAGTGTTCTGCAGTTGTTTGACTTCGGCAACTGGGAGATAGGGGTTTGCGTGAGTGTTACAAAGCATTGATGCATCGAAGATTTATTCATTGAACAGGTTGATTTATTTAACAGACTTGACATATGTCAGATTCTGCCATGTGTTTACATAATTGTTACCCATTTATCAGAGCTCTAATTTAGGCAAATATTTGTTTTAAAAGTATTTTCTTTTAAATGACTTTCTCTGGCCTACTGCACAATCAGTCTGTGGCTCATTTTAATTATGCTAACAATAGCTATTTGGTGGAAATCTGTGAACTCTAATCTTCCCTCCAAACTCTATTCAGTTTTTTCCTAGCAATTACTTTGGAGTTAAAACCATACTGTGGGGAAAATTTTAAAATACGCACAATGTCCTTTTATGTTATGGTATTTTGCACTTCTGGTTTTCTTAAAAGCACTTTCCTGACATATTGTTAAGATCACAGATCAGATACTGTTCGTGTAAAAACTGGCTAAAAGGACAAAAGGGTGTGATTTTTTATTTGTTTAGTGTATGTCTGTGGGGTGAGGTGGGGCAGTTAGAAAAGGTAAGGGACAGCTAGGAAGGGGAATTAAGTAGAATAGAAGGTAAATGGAGTCAAATTTTGAAGTCTTAAAATTTGGTTGAATCACCCTACCCAATTTTAACACATGTGCACCAAAAATTGTATCGTTTCAACTCAAATGCGTGCAATCTATCTAGGTTCTGTGGGAGGTAAAATATTGGAAAGTATTTCCAAGAAACAAAAACGTCTAATCACTAGCTGCCAGAGCTGGTTTGAGTTCCTCTATTGTAAATATGCAGTTTGCAAAAACAAGAGACTCATTTTGACCTCCTGGGTCAAGGAGTGTGGAGACTAGGGAAGATACGAGGGTAGGATGGGAAAGAAATCCCACCAGCACAAAAGTAAATTTTTTTTATCTAGTAATCAAATACGTTTTTGTTGTTACTGCTGGGTAAAATGTACAAGTCTTCCAGAAATTAGACACTGTAATAAAAATGTACCAGCCCAAATTTGAATTGCTCACTAGACAGATGGTTAATTATATTCACAGCCACATATTTCACTGGGATAGAGTTTCAGACACTCAGCCAGTTTTATTTGATTAGCCGGTTTCCCAGTTAATATGTAAAATGACAGTTACTTAGGGCTTTTTTGTTCCCTTCTAAAAATATTTTTTCAATAAGTGTAAATTCTCCTCAGCCACGAGAACGTCACGGCTGTAAATAAAAACGTCTGGTCATATGTTACCCCATGTGTAAAAGATGTAAGGGAGATTCACCCTGCAAAATCCTAATGGTCCCTTGCAGTTCTGACACCACTGGACCTTTTCTCACCAAGCAAAATACTCCCGGAACTATCAATACACTCCGCTCCTCCACCTAAAACAACCAAGATTTTTCAAATCCCAAGGCTAAAGTGCTTTACACGCTTTTCAAAAAACAGCCCTGTCAGCCCTATACACAAATCATATCTTTTCAGCTAAGTCTAGGAAACAGACCGATCGAAAAAGGCCACAAAGCTAAGTGTACTGTTCTGCACAGAATTCAACAGTATGCTCGAGAGACGAAAGCCAGAAGCCGAATAGGAGACTCGCTCGTTCCAAAATGCAACCAGAAGCTCGACAAAAATCAAGAGTGCTGGTGTCGAAATGGGGATGTCATTTTTTTTAACTTCGAAAAAGACAGAAAACCTTGCGCGGGTGATTCGGTCCCTCACGAATCAGACAGGCAGAAGCAGTCATGCTGAAACCACTGGATTCCTCAGCTGAACGGCGCCAACTCAGCGGCGCGGTTTCCACACTTTCCTGAAGGTGGGGGGGTGGTCCCCGCTCCCGGACCTCCCTGCCCTGCAAGCAGGGTATAGGAGAGCAAGCGGCCGTGTGTCTCGGGGCGCGGCAGAGAAGCGCCAGAAGCCATGCAAGGAAGCGTCGATTCGACCACCTCTGAGAGCGGGAAGGGGCCGCAGGCCAATTTCCGCAAAGGTGACGAGCTGGGCGAGGCTCAGTCCGGGGGGGGGGGCAACTTCTCCCCGCCCGCGGGGCGCTCGGTAGTGGCCACGGCCGCCCGGCAGCGCGCGGGAGCCGTGGGCGGGGGAGGCGCCGGCAACACGGCTTCGCACCTTTGCGGCTTTGGCCCGGGCGCCAGCCGAGGCCGCCGCGTGGGTTTTCCCGCTCGTGCCGAAGCGTGCGGTGACCGTGCCCCATTCCCTGGCCAGGCTTTCCCGGACACCAACCCGAAAGGAGGCAGCACTCTGCTGGCTCCCGCTGCCCTGCTGTGTGCGTGTGAGCACGGCGGCTCCGGCCCGTTCGCTTCCCCTCCCCCCGGCGCAAGCACAGAGGCCTTTCCTAGATTGCAGTGCCTGTCAGGGCGAGCCGGCATCTCTCACCCTCGCGGCCTCACTCCCTCGTACACTGGCACCCACATGCACGCCATTCGCACACAGACGCCCTCCCTTCCGTTTTCCCTTCCCCCTCTTCTCTCTGGGCTTTCCCTCAATTCCTTCCACTCCCTGCCTTTGCCACCCAGAGCCGGCCGGGGAAAGCCGGCGAGAAGGCCAGGGGGCTGGATGGCAGCGCTTGCACTCACCTCACAGGCCGACTCCCGAGGCGCACGTCGCTGGCGGGCTCAAGCAGTAGGCGCTGGAGCTGGCGCGGCCACAGTCAAGGCAGGGCTGCCGCCGTCGCCGCAGCTGTTGGAGCTGCCGCCGCTGTTACTGCTACTGCTGCCGCCGCCGCCGCCGCCTCTGCCTCAGCTCCATGCGCGGGGCCCGCCAGGTGGACGCGCCTCTCTGCCTCGCTCGTTCCCTCAGGTTTCGCCACGGCCGCCGCGCTCGATGGAGTCAGAGCTGTCAGGCTCTGGCTCTGGAACTCAGACCCTCAGTGGCTGTCCGGCTGTTGCCAGGGTCCGCGATTCTGCCGCACCACCGCTTGTTCGGGCCGGGGCTACCTCGCGTGAGCGGGCTGCGCGCTCGGCGCTTGGAGCCCGCTCTGTGCGGTGGCTGCGGCCGTCCGCGAGAGGGAGAGAGAAGGAGGGCGGTTGCTAGTGCCGCTATCGCTGTTAGAGCAATTACTAAACGCTGCTACTGCCGCTACTGCCACTGCTGTGGTGGCGGCTGCTGCTGCTGCTGCTACTGGTTTTCCTTCCCGGGTTCTCCCCCTGCCTCGTCCCCCCTCCTCCCCTTCTTCCTCCTCCCCCTTCTCCTCCCTCTGCCGCTTTTCTCAGAGCCTCTGCGGGCGCTGCCTGCTCCCCTCTTCTCCAAGAGCTGCCTCTGCCCATTCAGAAAGGTGCCCAGAGTGGGGCTGCCTCGCCTGCCACCATCGCTATTGCCCCTGCCATTGTTTCCTCCGGCACGGCTGTTCTTGCTGGACGCGTTCCCCCCCTCTATCCTCCTTCCCCACCACAGCCCTCCCTTTCCTTCCCGCTCTCTCCTTACCCTAAGATCCCTTCCCCTGAGCCCCCTCCCACTCTGTCCGTCTGTCCCTCCCTCCCCTCCCCTCCCCTCAGGCGTCCGGGAGCGCGCACTGCGCGGCCACCTGTCATAAAGGGCGCGCACCCCCTTCTCCACCCCCACCCTGCCCCCCACTCGCATTCTCGAAGCCCGCCCAGTCCACCGCGCCACTGGCTTGTTCTTCCCCCGCCAGACACGCAGCCGGACACCACTCTCCCACGCCTTTGAGGGCAGTTGTGTGTGCAGTGAGGGGCGCGCTGAAGTTTCAGGAAGAATATCTGAATGGCTTCATCCACCAAGCAGCTAACCATCTTACCTACCCTTAACTTCAGGGCCTAGGCCCCCAGGAAGGTGGGTCGTGCTGGAGGGTTGATGAAAGCAGAGAATTGGAGAAGGGGAGAAGGGTGGGTTTTGGTTTTTGGAATAAAAGACTTTGAATATGGCCAGGAAAGAAATGGGATCTGCCTGACTGCTGTCATTGAAAAATTCCATAGGTGGTCATTTCCCTTCTGACATTCTGGAAACCCAAAAGGAAACAGCAAAAGATTGGAGAGCAACTCAGGAGGGAACATACAGCACTCATAAAGCAAGGAGTGTAGGGTTGGGGCCTGAGAGCCACTGTCAGCACCCCTAGGAGCCAGGGTCAGAGATGAAAGGTTGGTGCTAGAACAGAAGGGGCAAACCTAGCTACTTTTTATGTACTTTCTTTGCTCCAACAAGTCATTGCTAAAGCCCACCTTCTCCAGCTAGGTAGCTCCCAATTTCAGGGTTCTCTGCTTCCACAGCTACAGCCTTGTTTTGCAAGTTCAGGCTTTGAGCTCTGATGTGTGTAGCTTCTATTACCCTCCACAGAGCCTGTAGCTTGTCATGCGACTTCACCCCAGAAACAGCACAGGTGGTGGAAGGGAGCTATTTCCTTTTCCCTGGCAAAGTACAGTAGACAGATGTTCCACATATCCATATCATTGCCAACAAGGTCGGAATCACCTCATCCAGTATGAGGCATTGTTCTATGGGTCTTTCATTCCTGAGCCATAAAGTATTTGTATGGGCGCAGGGGACCCTTGTACAACTTCTCATCTCTATATTTTTGTGTCTACCATTCCACGTGCTTAAAACACTCTTGTCCTTTCCCCCTCTCCTTTTATAATCTCTAAAAATCATAAATAATCAAAACTTAGTGAGTCATTACTATGTGCCAGACACTGTGCTAAGCAACTTATGTGAATTCTTTATTTAGTCCTCTCCTCAAAAAAACCCAATTTTATTACTTCCATTTTACAGGTGAGAAATTTGAGCCACAAAGAAGTTAAGTATACAAATCTTGAGAATAGGAATGATACCTATCTTGCATCTGACAGTCACTGGACAAATACATTTGCCTCTTTTAGACATTGGGAAAAATAAGATGAAAATAAAATTTGAACTCTGCCCTCAAAAGAAAAAACAAATAAAGGTTAAACATGTAAAATGCTACCACCCATTGGCTGGATCTCAATGGCCAGAATGAATTTCTCTTTTCCCATTGTTGGACAACATGTAAAACAACACCTATATTAACCTCATATGCTACTCTTTCTTTTTAAAGTTAGTTGCTTATTAGTTATCAGTTATAATTTGTGTCAGTGCCCTCCAGTAGAAGACTACCAGGAACATGCACCTGTAATCAAACAATTTGAGTTTATTGCTAGTTACATTGAGGGAGAATAGATGCCATAGGTCCTGTTATGGCTGAACTGTGCTCCCTTCCCCTGCTTCATATGTGGAAGCTGTAACCTCCAGTACCTCACACTGTGACTGTATTTGGAGATGGAGCCTTTAGAAAAGTGATTAAGTTAAAACCAGTCCATTAGGGTGCAGCCCAATTCAATCTTACTAGTCCCCTTAAAAAGAGGAAATCTGGACACACATACAGGTACCAAGAGTTCATACACAGTAAAAAAAAAAAAGTAAAACACAGTTAGAAGGCAGCTGTCTACAAGCCAACAAGAGAGAGACCTCAGAAGAAACCAAGACTGCCAGTAACTTGATCTTGGACTTTCAGCCTACAGAGCTATGAGAAAATTAACCTGTGTTGTTTAAGCCACCCTGTCTGTAGTATTTTGTTATGGTAGTCCAAGCAAACTAATATACTAGGTAACCATGGGTATCTCAGTAAAAGGGTAGTAGAAAGGATTTATTATAGGATTTGGGCTTTGGTCAGGTAATTTGGGGGAGAGTCTAAGGAAGTAGGAGTTCATTCTGTATTGAGTGCTGTCAAAAAGCAAGGGCAATTCTATGACAAGGCATCTTAATCTTTTCTATAGGGAGAGCAGACTAAAGTGAGAATAAGACTTTTGTGGGTGACACAATGACCTTATTTTTGTCTGTGCTTAGACAAAATTATGAAGTGGCCCTATTTTGTCTCCCTATATTGTGTTCTCAGAGTAACTTCATCTATCCAACAGAACAGCATGGCTTATCTATGAGTGCCAGATGTTGGAGGGCTGCTTCTTCATTTCCTCATTTCCATCCATTAACTATGTGACTTTAGACAAATTACTTTACCTCTCTGTGCCTTAATTTCTTCATCTATAATCGAGGACAATGGAATTAAGCATAAGGTTGTCGTGGGAAGTAAATAAGGAAATATATGTATATATAATGTATTTAGCTATATTCTATACCACATAATATTTAGTTATATAATTATATATAATGAGAGAATATATACATATCTATATATATGCAGCCATCATTGAATGTGAGCTATGATCCACGTCTGTCTTCCCCAACAGATTACAATGGCATGAATTACATATAATTATAGTTATGTATTGATATTTTCTCCTATGGTACTGTGAGCTCTTTGAGAGCCAGGATAATGTCTATTGTATAACAATAATAGCTAACTTTTATTGAGTACTTTCAATGGGCCAGGCATTGATGTTAAATGTTGTTACTCCAAGAAAACTTCTGAAACCCCATCCTTATCTGTAGACTAGCCTGGGTGTCCTCCTCTATGCCCCCATAGCATCTGTGTTTACCTTAATTGCTACACTTACCATGTGATAGCAACACTGCTTGTGTATCTTCCTCCCTTTTAAAACTGTTGGCTTATAGAACTGTTGCCCATGTGGAGCACAGTGCCCGCATCAACTGGGGCACTCAATATAAAAGCATCGATTGAATTTTTACCACATTCTTCATTTTGTCTAGGGTAGAACTCCCATCAGGCCAATCTCAACCCCTATCATCCCCTTCCCTGTTCTCTCTCTCTCTCTCTCTCTCTCTCTTTCTCTCTTTCCTCCTTTCTTTATTTTTATTGAAAAAGTAACATAGGATCTATCTTCCCTGTAAGGCACATCTAAAGGACAGAATCACTGCTAGACTTCAGTGCAAGAAAGTTCCTTTCAGAAACAATTGGTCCCTGATATTTAATAGCCAGCAGTAGTGTGTCCATTAGAGTTAAGTGAAGTTATGAAGAAGTATGAGATAGAACCTATAATCTTCATTTTTTAACCTTAATTCTGTCAAAAACAAACTGTGAGTTTCAGTAAATCAGCAGACCTCTCTGAACCATGAGGGACATGGAGAGTATAATCTCCTTATTCATTGACTAATAGAATTAGATTTTAAAAAATTAGAGTTTTCTGGAATTTCTCTTTAGAAAAAACATTTAATACCTCTATTACTTCCATGTCATATGCCTAGATGATTCTCAGCCTTTGGAACTGGTATTCCAAAATGGCCATAGCCTTTCAGAATGCCAACCAAAAGCCAAGCATGTTGTGGTTTTCAATCTTCCATATCACGCCCCTGACAGCTCCACAACATAGCCTGATCACAGTGAAGGGAGCTACAATGTCTGGACATTTCAGGGTCATAAGAGGTGCTGCCATACTGAAGGTGGTCAAGAAACTATCTTTCTATCATATTGAGGCCAGACACAGGATGTTTTTCAGCCCAAATTTGTAGTCTATCTTAGCCTGGAGGGACAAAAGAAGGTAAATGATAGAAATAACATTATTACAGCATCATATGCATATACAAGGAAGGAAACTACTATATTACTTTTCAGATAATGTACTGCTATTGTGCCCAGAGACTATATAGTAATCATAATAATGGCTTCTGGCTGAGACTTTATGATACCTTTCCCTAGTGAATTTCAAAGAATAGGGCAAAGGAACCCAGAGGGTCAGATTTGAGAGGTCAAAAAGTTGAAACCAGCATCAGCTGCTATTCTTGTTTGAGGTGCAGCACCCAGCATGTTGAGAGGTCCTATTAAATACAATGGAACCAACAAGCTGCCTCAATACTTCTTTCCTTTGTCCTAAACAAGATTAGAAAAGTATAGGTCATGCTTTCCTAGTAATATAAATTTCATTTTCCCCTATTAGCAGCTCTTGGAGGGGTAAGGGGATTGGTTTTCTATGAGTTATTCAGCTTTTGTTTTATATGGGCCCTGTATTAGATCTCAGGAGGAGAAAGAATCAAAGGCTTTTTTTTTTTTGCTTCAGAGGGGTGTATAGTCTAGTGGGGGAGAAGAAATACAGGAAAGCAATACTCGGACTGCACAGAGTGAGGACCAAGTGAGAGGTGAGTGTAAGTCAGGGGGTTCAGGGGATAAAAGGAGTTTGGAGGTTCTTGGACATGTGTCAGGTATGCTGGCCTGGGGGAAGAATTAGGAGTGTGTTAGGCAGTGAGGAGAACAGCATATTGAGCATGAGGAAGAGCTGTGGCAGGACTGTGAACCACGTATTTGGGAGTCAGTGACACTTGTAGCATAGTTCAACTCAAGGGTTTGCTCCAGGGGGCAAGCAAAATTCAGAGGGGGTTAAATAAGACTTAACAGGGGAGTCTTTGGAACATGGGATGTTTTACTCTTGAATTCTCGGTTTCTGCTTTATAAATGTGGAAAAGAGAGTTCATGGTCACACACTGGATAGTAGACAGCTGAGGCAGTTACCTTTAGGGTTCGGATGATAGCAATGAGGAATATATATAATTTATGATGCATTTTCTATTTTGGCAGTACTTGGGTTTGAACTCAGGGATTGTGATATATGTTAAATATACTCTATGTTACCTGCTTGAGATAGCCTATTCAAACAAAGTGGACCCATTGCAGACAGTCACCAACCTCCTGCTTCCTTGAAGCATTATAACAGATAAAAAACCTGTTGGTTGAGCTCACTGTCCTGTTAGGTGGAACTGAGTTGCTGGGGGAAGGAGGGAACAGAGGATCCACAAATTGAGGCCAGATAAACAACATGCTGATTCTAATCTAGTGTCTAGGGTGTCCCCCCCCCACCATTTGCTCAGGTGCTTTGACTGCTATGTTCAAAATTATCTTAGAAAAAGGCAGTTACTGCCACTTGAGCACTTCCCCTCTCAAGGTGAGCCCTTGAAACATGTTGGGAAAGGCTGAGTTACTCAAAGTTAAAGAACAGAGGTCTGGAGAAAACATTTCCATTTTCAGTTGCCAAAGACTGTTGGAGAATCCCCAGATGAAGCTAAAACAAACAGCACAGCATACAAGACCTTGTTGCACAGTTCCAGCTACCAATGAAAAACATTTGTGGCCTGGCAGCACTGAGCAAGGTGGGAGCAGAGGTGGTGATAGTGAGGAACTATGTCCAGACTCAGGACAGGACCATGGACAGAGATCAGCAGTCATGTTTAACCAGATCCCACAGTGGTCCTCCATCATGGGGCTGTGTGCCTGGGTGACATTATAGTTCTGTGGATAATGTATAGAGTGCATGATGTGGGTTTTGGGCTTCCTTTGGTTGGGCACTGCCAGAGCACTCTGCACAGTGTGAGCTCTTTCTCAGGCATAGATTCACAGGTCTTATTCAGTGTGGGAGGTATTAATAGTGCCAAATCAGCACTGATGGGAATTGCAATGTAGTGTCATGGTTTGAAGACTGATCCCCAAATGAGGAGACACAGACAGACTGAGCTCAGCTAGCTCTAGAAAAATCTGACCTGGAGCATTTTGGACATGGTAACTTCTCCTTTAAGAAAGAATCTCACAGGACTCCTCTTCATGTAAAATTCAATACCTCAGAGTGTACGCTGCTCACCTTTACCCCACAGACCCAGGTAAGGGAAAGGCACATGAGCTTTGTTGTAGTGGAAAAGCACTGTGCATTGGGTAAAATAACCTGGGGTTCTTTCCCTTGCTAGTGTGATCTTGGGCAGTTTACTGAGTCTTCCTCAAAATAGTCTCCTTATCTGCAAAAAAGGGGTCAATGGTAGTAATCTCTACCTCATAGATAACTTGTGAAAGAAACTCATGAGTTCATGAGGTATGAAAATACCTGGCAAAAGGCTAGGTATATACAGTAATGGCATATAATAAGCATATCTGCTCATGTTTATTCCCAAAGCTCCTGCAATCTCCCTGAAAGAAGGCTTTCCCAAGTTTTTTATGGAGGTGTGCATTTACTTCTATCCATACCAGAAGTTCTTATGATATTTTCCTTTTACCCTACTGCTGCTGATTATGGTGGCAATAGTGATAGTATAATGTGAAGAATAATGACTAAGTCCATGAAATAAATAATACAGGTTAAAAAGATAGAGAAAGTTTACTTTAGGAAGGAAACAGAAGCTGTGGTTGGTTTTAAGGTCTAATCTTTCCCGAACTACTGTCTCCAGGTCCATTCACATAACATGTGACATCACCCTGAGCATTGCACTAGGGAGCACACAGCACAATGTGTCCTAAGAAGCTCCTGCCCAGAATAGAGGGTGTGTTTCAAAAGAATGCAGGACAAAGCAGGAAAAGATATGTTTCTATTCATCTAAAACAAATGCCCTCTGAGCACCCTTTTTGGCCACATATAAACCAACCCATTGGCATCTAGGACATGTAGAGTCAATTCATATCCAATGTGACAATCTGTTTCGAGAAGTCAATCGGGGTCTTCAGCTTTGTTAAATTACAGGGAATTCCCTTTTGTTATTTCATACCTCCAAAGTCTTCTATGGCTCCTTAAAGTCGGAAAAGCAAATGTCAAAATTCCTAAGCTAATAGTCACGAAACTGCCCCAACCAGTCTTTCCAGCTCCACATAGCTCCTGCTCCAATACACAGATATTTTCCATTTTATATCTTTGCTCTGGTTGTTCCCTTAATCTAGAATGCCCTTTCTGGGCTGCTGCAACAAATTACCACAATCTTGGTGGCTTTAAACAACAGCAATGTATTCTTTCATAACTCTGAAGGCCACAAGTCTGAAATCAAGTTATGAGTAGGGCCACACTTCTTCTAATGGGTCCAGGGGAGAAACCTCCCTTCCCTATTCCAGCTTCTGGTGGTTCCTAGTGTTTCTTAGCTTGTGGCAACATAACAACAATCTCTGCTTCCATCTTCACACAACTTTCTTCCCTGTGTCTCCATATTTCACATGGTGTTTTTAAATTTTTGTATGTTTTTCTGAGACAATCTCACTATGCAGCTCAGGCTGGCTTAAAACTTACAATTCTCCAGCCTCAGCCTCCCCAGTGATGGGATTATAAGCAAGAACCACCATACTCTGCTGTTTGTCCTCGACCTCTTCTTCTTCCTCTTCCTTTTTCTCCTCCTCCTTCTCCTCATTAACTTCTTCCTCCTTCTCCTCATTAACTTCTTCCTCCTTCTCCTCCTTCTCCTTCTTCATTGTTTTGGTGATAATGTCTTGCCATGTACTTCAGACCCTCCTTGAACTTGTTATGTAGCCCAGGTTGGCCTGGAACTCATGATCCTACTGCCTCAGCCTTCCTGATTTACAGGAGTGTATTACCATGCCTGGATCTCATCTTATTTGGGCTTTTTCACTGTATCTAGGTCCTATGTGTTAATCTAGGATGATCAGCTAGGTGCTGGTGGTGCATGCCTATAATACTAGCTATTCAGGAAGCAGAGATCACAAGGATAGGAGTTTGAAGCCAGCCTGGGCAAACAGTTCATGAGACTCTATCTCAAAAATAAAAATATTCAACACAAAAAAGTGCTGGAGGTGTGGCTCAAGAGGGGGAGTGGCTGCTTAGTAAGCATGAGGCCCTGAGTTAAAACCCCAGTACTACCAAAACAAAAATCTAGACTGATCATATCTCAAAATCTGTCACTTAATTATACCTGCAAAAACCCCTTTTCCAAATAAGTTTGCACCCACAAGTACCAGGCATTAGCACTTGGTCACATCTTTTGGAGGTCACCATTCAACCCACTACATCCTTCCAGGCCAAATTCATATCTCTCCTTTTGACCTTACATATTTTTATTTTGGCTTCATTCTCCCTTCTATATTATATATTATGGGCATGTGAATGAAATCTCTCTCTCTCTCTCTCTCTCTCTCTCTCTCTCTCTCTCTCTCTCTCTCTCTCTCTCTCTCTCTTCCTCTCTCTTTTCCACCAGAGGGTAAGCTCCTTAAGGATATGGAACTATGTCTTATTTATCTCTATGGAACTTATTGATTATCCTAGCGCCTGACATATAGGAGGTGCTCAATTAATTATTGTTGAAATTTTAAAATGGTTGATGTACCTTTTATTTCCAAGGTAGGGAGAAGTAGTTGTGAAAAGCAGGCTGGCAACAACAATCTGCAGAGCTATGATATAGATAGAATAAGTGCTTGAGTCTGAGAAATAATCAGCTGCTCTATCACCAAAAGGCAATTGTAACTCCCTGCAGTATTACAGTCTAACAGGAAGGGGTTCTTGAGAATCTCCAAGTCAAACCATCCTGTCTCCAAACCTTAGCCTACCTTTCAGCACATATTGATTTACTCAAGTACATATCACTCACTCATTCAATTAATGGAGCACCTATGTGTCAAACACTAGGCTAGGAAAAGTAAGGAGAAACATAAATCCATAAGATATAGATGTTGTCTTTTATGAGCTTAGAGCTATGCAGAAGGACAAAATGTGATAAAATACTGATGAAATACTGTCAAATATGAGTTAGAAAGCCAACTGCCTCAATAGAATTTAGAACCATGGACTTGGCTAGGAAAGCCTGCCACTTTTTTGCTGAAGCATCCATGTTCTTTGGATTTCATATGATATAACACAAATTACTCAGGGAATGTATTCTCTCCCCATTTTACAAATCAGAGCATAGCATGCCTTTTTACCAAATTCTGTCTACCCACCAACCCTTTAAATACAAGAGTAACCTAACTCTTCATTCTATATTGAAACAGTGAGAGGTTAAGGCAGGCCAACAGGCTGTCCATTTGCATTATGTCACTTGGACACACAATACCCCCCTAAGATCCTGGAAGACATTGTGAATAGGACTTTGGAACTACAATCAGGTCCCAGATACTGGAATTAAGATGCTTAACTAAAGAGGGAGAGTTAGAGGCTGTCTTAAATTCCCAGAATGAAGTGGGGTAAGTTGGAGTGATGAGGGGAGAATTAGAGAATATATGCCCCATTTAGGGCCTGGGGGCAAAAAAGGTAAGAACAGAATGTTGGGACAGGTGAAGGGAAGTAGTCTTGTTCACATATTCCTCAACATAAATTGATGAAAGGAAGCCCAGGGGGAGAGGAGATAGAGTGACAAGTCTCAATACAAAATTGTGGGTGGCAGATTGTTAGAGCCAAGAAGCTGAAAGCTGAACTTCTGAGCTTCCTGTGGGGTTTTGGTTTTGATCTAGGAGATTTATGATATCAACAGTGTACATGTGTATGGTGCTTTACAATTTATAAAGTTATTTCACACGTACTTTCACATAGCCTTTAAAGGATTGATTATTTTTTTGGGTGGCACTGGAAATTAAAGTTGGGGCCTTGTGCTTGCTAAGCAAGTACTGTACTACTTGAGCCATGCCAGTCATTAAAGGATGGAAGGAATGGAGAGATCCACACCCTCAACAGTGCTAGAATTCCATAGAATTCCATGTTAACCATTTCATTTCCTCTTCATACAATATTTTTTGAGGGAGGGTCTCACTATTGGCACAGGCTAGCCTAGAACTTAGTATAATGTATTGCATATTATATTATATCAAAATTATTATATTATCATGATTATTATTATTATACCTATCACTTAAAAGAACAGGAATCAAGCCAAGAAGGGCAAGTGACTTATCCCCAGTTACACAATTGATAAGGATAGAGTTGAACCTTTACCAAAAATACCAAACTATTTGCTGTTCTCAGAAGCTGTATGCTTTTTTTCCCTCTGTACCTTTGTACAAGTTCTTTGTTTTACCTAGAAAGTCCTTCCCTCTTTCTCTGGTGGTTCCCTGCTCATTGTCAAAACCTAGCTTGAATGCCACCCTCCTTACTGAAGCTTTTGGTGACTTCCTACATTCCCAAGAATGAGTGGCTATTTACTGAGCTCTTCTGCCACTTTGTATATTAAAATCTCTACTAAAGAACTTATCTCCTTCTCTTATAGTGTTTGGGTATGCTTCAATTTCTACATTTGAATGAGAATTTCTAGCTCTTTCTTTTTGTCTCCCCATTCTCTAGACAATATCAGGCACTTACATTTGAAGAATAAAATTTCTAAGTAAGTGAATGAGTTGAAGATTTTATGCACACTCTTACACCAGCCATGGCCCCACAGATGACTGTTCTGAAGAGAAGGCTCCAAACAACAGTGAGTCCTTTCTTGAGCATGACTTAGTCAATGAGTTAATAAAAAAACCTGATGAGGCTGGGCCAATTGCCAAGCTCCCCATTCAACATGATGTCACCCTGACCAAGACTATTGTCTCTGCAAGAGGTTCATTCAGTTCCAAGGTTGATGTGACCCTATGGACAACCCGTCCCACAGAAGATGTCCTCATTTCCCCCTCCATGAACTCAGACAGCCTTAGAGATGGGAGAGAAGTTTGGAGGAAGAAAAAGAAAAAGGAAAAAGGAGAGTATGGAAAGAAAGAGATAAAGAGGAAGACATGGGAGAGAGAGGGGAAGAGCTAGAAGGGAGAGGATACCAGAAAGAGGCAGATGTGCCACCTTAAATCATACGGTGGATGTAATACGAGTTCAAAGATGACACCATCTTCATGTAAAAATATTATCAGCTGCATTCCCCAAAGCATATACTAGTAACACACTCATCCATACAATACTAATGACAAACTCCTGTGCTCTTTACATTTCAGAAGACTGGTATCAAGATGCAGTAGACACAGGCTATGGTGTGAAGCAGATGAGGATTCAAACCCTGAGCTGTGTGATGTTGGACAAGTAAGAACTCTGATCTAATTTTCCTCGTAGGGCTATCTAGTTTATGAAGATTAGTGGTACTATACATAAAGTGCTTAGCAAATGTACAATCAATAAATGATAGCTACTATTATTACTGTGCTATCAGAAGGCTACATAGTGAAAAAACAAGCTTTGGAAACAGACCTTGCTTGAATCCTAGTTATGCTATTTACTTGCTGGATTTCATGCCCTTCTAGAAAAATTAACCCCTTCCCCTATTTGAACTGCTACCTAGAAGGTATAATATGAGAATCAGGAGCATGGCTGCTGGAGATTTAATCCTAGCTCTGCCACCCTGTGATCTTTCGATGCTGGGAGTGGAATCCAGGGCCTTGAACATCTAGGCAAGTGCTCTACTTCTGAGCTACATCCACAGGCCTTTGTGTTTCAAGACAATGTCTTACCATGTAGTCCAGGCTGGCCTCAAACTTGAGATCTGCCAGCCTCAGCCTCCTGAGTGGTAGGATTACAGGCGTGAGACACCATGCCCAGCACAGACTTATCTACCTTAAATCCTGACACCTACACTATTTCTCAGTGCTCTTCTTTGAATGCTGTGAAGTATGTCAAGTGTGTCAGAAACTCATTCTGGAAAAGCAGTATAGACTCATTCTCAATAAATATGCCAGATAGGCTCTGACTTGACTACTTACTTGTTAAAGGAGATATGGATTTTGAACACTCGGCCACATAGCACTTCCTAAGTAACTCAGATATACTGCTCCCCTGCCTTGCAGAAGTCATTGAATATTCCCTTTCTACAGATATCAAAATTCTCTTCTGCACATTTGGCCATTCTGCCAACATTCCTTTACCTTTGTCTGACCTAATCAACTAGAATTTAAAGCTCTAAGATATTAATTTCCACAAACATATTTGCAATCCAGCAAATTTGGCTAAAAACACATTCCTGTAAAGAGAATCCTAATTCTCCCAATTCTCTATTGACTCCTAATATAAAGTTGAAGGCATGTTCCCATGGAAACTGTCCCCACAACACGCTGAATCAAAAGCTTTTGGTGAAGAAGGGTCAACTATGCAGTGTTGGCAAGGACTGGGCAAGACTGGGCAATATGTGAAATGATGTACATAAAAGCAAAGTAGTATAAAAATAGAAAATAGTACTAGTAGCAGCAGGAGGACAAGTATCCACTCTTGGTCCTATAGCCATGCTTGCCTACTTACAGTTTCTGGAAAGTACTAAGAACCTCCCTACCTTTGATCTTTGCAAATGGTCTTCCACTCCCCCATAATTAACATCAGCACTTCCTGTCACTCTTTTTTCCTCATTAAAATCTCCATAGCACTTACCATCTAAAATACCAGTTATTTTACATATTTGTTCACTTTCTACACTTCTCCCATTAAAATGTAAGCAGTAAGAAAACACAGATTTTGTTGTTTCACTATTGAATCCTCATCCCCTGATACCTAGTAGACACTCAATAAATATTTGTTGAAAGAAGGAGTGATAAAATGAAAGAATATTGTCACTGTCTGAACCCCCTTCATCTGGTTAACTCCTCTACTGCTTCCAAGATGCAGCTGAAATGCAAGGAAACTCTCCCACTGCCTGAGCCTTGTTTGGATCCAGTCTATACTTTTCATATATTTTCTTGCTTGTTATCTGTCCCATTCAAGACAGAAGCTCATTTTCAGTGTCTACAATAGAGCCTGCATGTAAGAGGTGCTTCCTAAGTAAATTATGAATGATTTAAAAAGATTGAGTCAGTTATATGATGGAGCGGGGGAGGGGGTCTCAGCTTAAGCACATGCTATTTAGCATTATATTCAGGCATATATAGAATACTTACAGGGTGATCTCCTAAGGGATCCTTTTACATGAGGGATTGAAAAGCCTTCTGGGAAAGAATACCATAAGGAAAACAGAATGGAGACCCATGAGGTTGAATAAACAGCAGTAAAAAGCATGAGAGAGGAAGGTAAAACTCAATATAGCACCAGTTGCAGTGTCTACCATTCAACTTGTTCACTGATCCACATCTTGGGACACTCACATCTACATCTGAAAGAGAAGAAGAAAAACAATGAGAGCTTTTTCACCAAAGCCAGACCAGATAAAAGAAACATGAGGCAGCTTTGGGAGCTTTATTTATTAAATGTAACCTAACTATGGAGGCATGGCCTAGCTTAAGAAGATCCATTTTGTAGACAATAGGACTCTCAAGATTGGCTCCTGGTGGCAGCACTATCTTTGTTGTACATTGGCAGTGGTGGTAGTGGGGACAGCAGTAGTGGCAGCAGCTCTAAAAGTCCAGAGGCCTGCAGCTAAGTTCTATAGGGAAAGAAAAAATGGTAGAAGACAAATGTCAGCAGAGAAGCCTGTACTTGCAAACAAATTTTCTGGCAATGCTTGGAAAGAATTAGGTTTTGATATACGAATCATACTGATTTACTTTGTAGAACCATTCTGTGCCAACTCTAGCATATTCTCTTTCCATCCATAATTACCAGGAACTACTTAGCCTCAGTTGCCTCAGTCACTCTAGCAATTTTCAGTAAACTCATCTCCCTTTCTCTGTCTCTGTGTATCTCTGTCTCTCTGTCTCTCATCTCCATTGGTTATATTTTAAAATTAAAAACAATAGGAAAAGGGGAACAGGTACTAGAGAAAAGGTTAGATCAAAAAGAATTAACCTAGAAGGTAACACCCACGCACAGGAAATCAATGTGAGTCAATGCCCTGTATAGCTATCCTTATCTCAACCAGCAAAAACCCTTGTTCCTTCCTATTATTGCTTATACTCTCTCTACAACAAAATTAGAAATAAGGGCAAAATAGTTTCTGCTGGGTATTGAGGGGGGGGAGAGGGAGGGGGCGGAGTGGGTGGTAAGGGAAGGGGTGGGGGCAGGGGGGAGATATGAACCAAGCCTTATATGCACATATGAATAATAAAAGAAAACTGAAAAAAAAAAACAAACAAGGAGGGGTAGGAGGGAGAGGGAGGGGGTGGAGGGCAGGGGGGAGGAATGGAGGAATGTATGCATATGTGAATAAATTAATTTAAAAAAATTTTTAAAAAGAAAAAAAATTAAAAACAACAGCTTTAGGGTTGAAGGCATAGCTCAAGTGGTAGAGATACTGCCTAGCAAGCATGAAGCCCGGAGTTCAACTCCCCCAGTATCAACCCAAAAATATGATAAAAACAACACCTTTAGTGAGATATAATTCCCATATTAAACAATTCTCTTCCTTCCTTCCTTCCTTCCTTCAAGTCTCACTAAGTAGCCCAGGCTGGTCTCGAACTGAGCCTCTCAAGTGCTGGGATTACATGCATGCACCACCATACCCAGCTTTAATGTTGGTTTTAATTTAACAAAAATGGTATTGGATCATTCTATAACAAAGGCAAATTATATTGAAATACAGGTAAACCACATTTGAGAGACCTATGATAGCATACACACACTTTAAAACAATTTTATAATTTTTATCTGAGCCAGGTTCTTTCAATATAGCCCAGCCTGGCCTTGAACTCACTATGTAACCCAAGCAGTCCTCAAACTCATGATCCTTCTGCCTCAGCCTTCTGAGCACTAGGATTTCAGGTGGGTGCCACCAAGCTCAGCTTAATTCACCATTTTAAAGTATATAATTCAATGGTTTTTAATATATTCACAGGTTGTGCAACTACTGTTGCAATTTAGAACACTGTCATCATCTCCAAAAGAAACATGTAACCCTGTATCCATCAGCAGTAATTTTCCACTTAGCCCCACATTCCCCTTCATGTAGAAGTATAATGAATACATGAAGAAATGTTCAATATCCTTAGCCATAAAGGAAATGCAAATCAAGACTATACTACTATTCCATCTTACCCCAGTCACATGTACTCTGTCACATGTGGAATCTAGTCCTTCAAAAATGAATGACAGGAGTATGAAACAGGGACTGTTTTAGGTGGGAACCAGCAGAAGGTAAGAGAGCAAAAGGAGAGGTTGAAGCAGGATTGAATATGATTGAAGTACTTCATATGCATGTATGAAAATAGAACAATGAAAATTGTTAAAATTTTTTACAAATTAAAATTATTTAATAAAAGGGAGTAAGGGAGGCCAGGTACAGTGGCTCATACCTGTAATCCCAGCTACTCAGGAGGCAGAGAACATATTATTAAATATGTTTTCTATACCTTTAGCTTGTATCTGTTCTTCTATGCCTTGAGAAGATTGTGGTTCAAGGTCAACCTGGGCAAAAAGTTAGTGAGTCCTCATCTCAACAAACAATCTGGGCATGATATTTCACACTTCTAACTTGAATCTGTTTGGTGCACACATGTTTACAATTGCTACCTCCTCCTGATGGATTGTTCCATTCATCAATATAAAGTAAGTTTCTTTGCCTCTTCTGAATAATTTTAGTTTGAGGTCTACTTTGTCAGATGTCAGTACAGCTACTTGTGCTTGCTTTGGGGCTTGATTTGCTTAGAAAATATTTTCCATCCTTTCATTTTATGCTTATGCTGCTCTTTGCCAAGGAGGTGCACTTCCTATAGGTAGCATATGGTTGGATCTTGTTTTTTTTTAATCCAATGCTTCAGTATGTGTCTTTTTATTTTTATTTTTTGAAGTACTTAGGTTTGAACTCAGGGCTTAACTCCTGAGAGGCAGATACTCCATCAATTGAGCCATTTTTGCTTTAGTAGTTATTTCTCAGATAAGTTTCATGTCTTGCCCAGGACCAGCCTCAAAGCACAGTCTTCCTACCCATCACCTCCCATTTATTTGTGATTATAGATGCACAGCACCACACCTGGCTTATTTGTTCAGATGGGGTCTAGCTAACTTTTTGTTCAGGCTGACCTCCAAAGGTGATCCTCAAGAGCTTCACCTTCTGAGTAGCTGGGATTACAGTCATGAGCCCCCATGCCTGGCTCCAGTCTGTGTCTTTTTATTGGAGGGTTAAGAGCATTAACATTCTAAGTTATTAATGAAAGGTATGCAGTAATTCCAGACATTTTGTTGTTTTCATAGTGTTTGTTTCTTCCATGTTCTTCATTTGCTTATTCATATGTCTAGTGAGAATTATTCTTTCCCATATTCTCATGGTTGCATATATCTTCCTCTTCTCTGTGTAGGATTCCTTTAAATACCTTCTTCAGTGCTGGTTTAGTGTTCATGAATTCCTTTAACTTCTGTTTATCATGGAAAGCTTTTATTTCTCT
Source organism: Castor canadensis (assembly GCF_047511655.1). Lineage (NCBI taxonomy): Eukaryota > Metazoa > Chordata > Mammalia > Rodentia > Castoridae > Castor > Castor canadensis. Next base: position 77,231,382 of record NC_133405.1, on the reverse strand, counting down.
TTTAATTATGAAGAATAGTTTTGCTGGATACAGTAATCTAGGTTAGCAGTTATTTTCTTTCAGCTTTTGAAATGCATCATTCCATGCCCTTCTTACTTTTATAGTCTCTATGGAGAAATCTGCTGTTATTCTGGTGGGTTTGCCCTTTTTGGTGACTTGGCACTTCTCTCTTGCAGCTTTCAATATTCTTTCCTTGCCCTGTATGCCTAATGATTTAACTATAATATGCCTTGAGGGGGAGGTTCATTTCTAGTCTTGTCTGTTTGGAGTCCTTCTGAAAGCCTCCTATACCAGGATGGCTATCTCTTCCTCAAGATTTGGGAAATTTTCTGTTATTATTTTATTGAATATGTTTCCTATACCTTTGGCTTGCACCTGTTCTTCTATACTTATGATTCATAGGTTTGATCTTTTCATAGTGTTCTGGAGGGCTTACATGTTCTATTCGTACTTCTTCCTCTCTTTTTTCCCTTATCTTCATTTGAATGTTCTAATACATGTATCATGTCTTCAAGTCCTGATATTCTTCATTCAAATTGATCTGATCTACTAGAGAGACTTTCAGCTGAGGTTTTCATTTGATGCATTGAACTTTTCATTTCCAGAATTTCAATTTGATTTTTTGGGGAATTTCCATACCCATATTGAATTCTTCTTTCATTCTCTTCAGCTCTGAGTTTTTTGAAATTCATTCAGGCATTTCTTCATGTTCTCTTTAATTTCATTGATCATTCTTATAACCATTTAAAAAATTATTTGAGATTTCATCCACTTTCTTATCATTAAGTTTTGGAGGATTCATGTTGTCTTGGTTTTTTTTTTAAATGTCTTATGTTTCTGTGTTAGGATTTGTGCATTTGAGGCCAAGTCATTGGTTGAAGTTTAATCACCTGTAGTCTTTCATGTAAAGTATTCTTAATGTTCAGGCAGGACCATGTAGCAGCATTGAGATGCTATTTGTCGTTACTGGACTTTGGGTATGGTACAACAGCCAAGCATGCTCAGAGCACCAGCCTAATCCCCAGCACTGCTCATATCAAGGAAAACTTGCTGGAGTCTCTTATAGATGTGTCAGTTATCCACTTTGGGCTTCTTTGATTATAGAAGCTTCCCTTCTTTGTGTACTAGGAGTTGCTGCTGGCTATGGGCACTTTAGTTCTGGGCATGTTTCCACTTGCTCCACTAGCCCTTCTCAGTTTGTGTCCCCAGAACTAGCAGGTGTCCAAGCTTAGAGGTAACTCCCAAATGCATTAGAGATTGAGGGAGAAAATAGGGCACTGAGTTCTGTACTGGCAGGAGAAGAACTGAGGAATCTAGGCACTCTAACTGGTTTCAGTGCTTTCAGATACTATGCAGCAGTTCACCTCTTTGTGTATGTGTGTAGAAAGAAGGAGGCGGGAAGTCATATGAGTTGAAAGGATTGGGTTCTGGGCCCTCTGACCCACCTGAAAGCAAACACACACCAGGATGCAGTTCCCAGAGTTGGGTCTCAGTTCACCTTCTGAAAGGGGCAAGGAGTGGAAATCACTTGATTTAGAGGGTCTGGGCTCAGACCTCTCAGATTCACCTGGCAGCCAACATGTAGCTGGAAGACAGAACCTGAAGGCTTGGTGCTCTGTTTCCTCTGTGATGCTCAGGCAGTGGAACTTGTTTCTTGCCAAGGAGAGCAGAGTCTCTGACCATCATGTCCTCCACTGCCCTTTTTTGCTTTAGTTATTTTTCAGGTAAGGTCTCATGTTTTTGCCTGGGGCAGGCCTTGGAACATGATCCTCCTACCTATGTCCTCTCAAGTAGTTGAGATTATAGACATGTACCACCACACCCAGCTTATTGATTGAGATGAAGTTTCACTAACTTTTTGCCCAGGCTGGCCTCAAACCATGATCCTCATGATCTTTGCCTCCTTAGCAGCTGTGGAGGATTTTTAGTAGTTGGTCACAACCAAAGCTGAAAGACAGAATCTGTCGTAAATGTCCATAAGTGTCTTGCCATAACATTATCTGAAACATATTTCTGAACCAACTAAATATACCAATATGCCCTCTCTACCTAGCTATCCTACAGGCACTTCAATCTGAATTTATCATACTTACAGTTCTAACCTGTCTCCTAGAAACCTCAGAGTCATTGTTGCCTTTTGACTCTATGTCAGCCTATTCCATCTCAGAAATCTCTCTTGAAGAGTTGGGCATGATGACACACACCTGCAACCTCAGCACACAGGAGGATCATGAGCTGGAGGCCAGCCTGAGCTACGTGGTGAGAACTTGTCTCCAAATAATAACAACAAAAAATATCTGGGTATGGTGGCATATGCCTGTAATCCCAGCACTTGAGAGACTGAGGCAGGAGGATCATGAGGAGGACCATTGGCTACATAGTGAGACCTTGTCTCAAAAAAAAGTAAACCTCTTTTGAATATACTCCCTTTCCCCTTTACTCCTATTAGGTTAAACCCTCATTCTGAACTAGTGTAGAAGCCTCACTAATTTCTCTAGTTTCAGTCTTGTTAACCCTATTTAATACCTCATAGCATAGCTGGTGCAATTTCTTTTGGTGTTACTGGGGGGTTGAGCTCTGGCTTTGTGCTTTCCAGGCAAGCACTCTACAACTTGAGTCACAGGCTTGGTCCTTTTTGCTTTGAGTTTGTTTTCCAGATAGAGTCTTGTGCTTTTGTTCAGGCTGGCCTCAGACCCTGATCCTCCCACCTCCACTTCCTAAGTAGCTGGCAATATGGGCATGAGCCAACATGCTCAGCTTGTTTTTGAGATGGGATCTCACTGACTTTTGCCTAGACTGGCCTCAAACACAATTCTCCTATGTCCACTTCCTGAACACCTGGGATAAGAGGCATGTAACATCATGTCTGGCCCTGGTGTGATCTTTTTTTAAAAAATAAAAACTTATCATATTATTACCTTGCTGAAAAGCCATTAATGGCATCTCAATACCTACAGGGAAAGTATCCCCCGATCCATCCTTTAAGCCTCATCACTTACCCTTAATTTCCACGAGTACTTCTCCAATCAAACTAACTTTAAAATTTCCCTAATGAGTCATGCTCAGTCATACCCTCATTCCTTTTCACATTCTATTTTCTTTGCTTAGAATATCCTTCCCATTCTCTCTGCCTAGCAAATTTCTATTTATGCATTACTCAGATTCACAGGTCAGCTTCTATGTGAAAATTTCCCTGACTTTCTAAGGCAGAGGTAGATGGTTTGTCCTCTATTTTGTATAAAATCATACCAGATTGCATTATAATTGCCTTTAAAATATGTTTGGCTCCTCTAATCTCAAGGTTAGGGAGTAGATCTGGGTAGAAACCATCTTTATATCTCTAGCCACTAGTACAGCAGTTGGTATAAAACAGGCACCCAGAAAATATTTGTCAATGATCAATCCTTCACCAATGTAGTCTTGTTGAGGCTTTCAAGAAAGTTACACTGGCAAAAGGATGGAAACATCATAAACACCTGGATTCACATGCCCACTGTGATAAATTCATGCTTTAATGCTTGGAAAGTTCTTATGCACATAAAGAGAAGATTTTCTCCCATCAGACAAATTCTCTTTTTCCTGTTTCCATTTCTGGTTTTTATTAATAATTTTTGAGGCAAGTTCTCACCCAAATTTATTTTTAAGTGAGGAAATTCTTTGGGCGGTACTGGGACTTGAACTCAGGGTCTCACATTTGCTAGGCAGGCGCTCTACCACTTGAATCACTCAGTCATCCCTGTTTTGTATTGAGTTTGAGATAGGATCTTGTGAACTATTTGCTTCAGGCTGGCTTCAAACTGATTCTCCTGATCTCTTCTTCCTGAGTAGCTAGGATTACAGGCATGAGCCACCAGCACCCAGCTGAGGAAATTTTTTAGAAATAGGAAAATATTAGTCTTTCTCTTCAAGTATACAAACATATATTTTTGAAAAGGAAAAAAAATCCACAAAAAGTTGGTTGTTATTTGTACATTAAATACCTCAATTTATTTTAAGTACAGTCTGGCAAATTTTTTTTAAATGCCCATTACCAATATTCTTTATTAACCTGCTGAATAGTAGCTGACTTTCTTACCAACTGACCTCACAAATATCTACCTCATTAGCTTTACCAAACAAAAAAAAACCATTATGAGACAGAAAATTAGTCAGAAAAGAGTAAAAAAATTAGTCATTGTTTTAAAGTGTATTAGTGTGTACCCTCTAAAATGAAGCCTACATCTACTGCTGAGTTGAAGAGCCTGCATTAAGGTTATAGCAAACAACAAAAAAGCACTTTTCCAAGAAAAATGTCAGGGATGTTATAGTTAATAATCTGATTCATGAGTCAGATAGAGGGTTGTTCTCAATGACCTCTCACTTCCCTTTCAATGCCAACTTTTTATGGTTCAATAAAGTCAAGTCTTTCTAACCTGTGATTTAAATATATTTACTTTAAATAAAACCTGCCTTACCAGAAATCATATTTGTTAATCAAATCACATTTTCAATGCCTTTCATTACAGAATCAGAAATAGCTTGCATACTGGGAAGAATTGGAACCAAGTAACAAATTCAAAAGCACACACTGAGGCTGGGTGTAGCTCTACCACTGTAGAGTACTTGCCTAGCAGGTAGAACCCTGCATTCTATCCCTATTACTGCAAAAATAAGCCCACATTCAAGAATGCAGGAACTCTGGGCTGGGCTATAGCATGCACCTGTAATGCCAGCTCTCAGGAGGCTGAAGCAGGAGGATTGAAAGTTGGAGGTCAGCCTGGGCTACATAATAAAGCCGTCTCAAGAAAAATAAAAAATAAAAATAAGAGGAATGAAAGAACGCTTTTAAAATTACAAAGTCAAAAGGGAAGAAACAGGTCATTTTCTGTTAAAGTGCTATTAACAATCATCAGAACAAATGAAAAGATACAAATAGTACCTTGCATTGGCAAAGCGAGTGTCAGATCAGAGACTGAGTACCTCTAGAAAATATACTTTCAAACCAAAAGCTATTGGTATCTTTTTATTTAATTGAGTAGTTTTGAACTGCTTATAATTTAAACTTACAATCTTTTTCAATACAATCAGGAAACATTTTTAGAATAAAAACCATTCCTTATCTCATGGTTTCTTTTAGAGCCAATTTCCCCACATGGTGCCCTTCCCTCCAGTGTAGAAAAATCTCAAACAAGGCTTTAAGAGAAATGTAACACAGTTGAGCTCATTGGCTCTGATAACAGTCAGTCTTGAGGGTTCACATTCCCTCATGTCTTAAGCAGACTCTTTTTTGTACTAGGGTTTGAACTCAGGGCTTCATACTTGGTAGGCGGGCACTCTACCACTTGAGCCATACCTCCATCCTTTTCTGTTCTGGTTATTTTGGAGATAGGGTCTCACTTTTTGCCTGGGTAGGTTTGGGCCATGATCCTCCTATTTATGCTTCCTGCAATAACTGGGATGATAGGTACACATTACGATGCCCAGCTTCTTCTGGATATCCAAATTCTTTATAGCACCTACTTCTTCTCAACAAAAACAGCTAAGTTTTTGTTTTCCACGCAAAAAGTTCTCACATAAGCAAAAGGTCTCACTTTCTGTAATGGTTTCAACTGCTTTCTCACAATGTTCTGTTAAACATTCTTACTGTTATTTCTACAGAGTCAAATAGTCTGCCATTTCTCTTTCAGGTTCAGTTTGCCCCTCTGATAAAGGTGGGAAGAGTAACATATTTCCAGATCTCTGAATGATATAATGGAGGTGGTGATTTGTGGTGGTAAAGACAAACATAGGATTGGGAGACCTGGGATTGAGTACTGATTCTACCACTAACTAGCTATGTGACCTTGGGAATCATTCCCTTGTCTGTGCCTTCATTTTCTCATCTACAAAAACAGGGATAATAGTACTAATTTTTGTAAAGTTGATGTGAGCCCAAAATGTGAAAGTGCTCCATAAGCTACACAATTGTAGAAGTTGTTTGGTTTTGAAAGAAAACTGGTTTTCTCCAGCCAAGAACATCTGTTATTGGCTTTCTTTCCTAGATTTATTGAGGTATACTTGACAAATAAAAATTATATATATATATATTTACCATGTACTAAGTGATATTTTGATATATTTGTATATTGTGTAATGATTACCACAATCAAGATAATTTATCCATCACCTCATATAGTTTCTTTCTCTTTTTTTTTGAGGGAAACACATTTAAGACCTTCTCTCTTAGCAATTACCAAGTATAAAACACATTATTATTAACTATAGTTATTATGCTGTACATTAGATCTCTAAAACTTGCATTCTGTTCACCTGAAACTTTTCACTCATTGACCAGTTTCTCTCCGTTTCCTCACCCCTTATTCTTAGGTAACCATTATGTTTCTCCCTGCTTTCATGAGTTCAACATTTTTTAATTCCACATGTAAATGAGATCATGCAGCATTTGTCTTTCTGTGTCTGCTTTATTTCACTGTACCTTCAGGTTCACCCATGTTTTCATAAATGCAGGATTTCCTTCTTGTTAAAGACTGAATAGTGTTTCATTGCATGTATTTACCACATTTTCTTTATCCATTAGCTGTTGATGGGCAGTTAGGTTGATGTCACGTATTAGCTATTGTGAATAGTGCTGCAAAGAACATGGGAGTATAGATACCTCTTCATTGCACTGACTTCATTTCCTATGGATATAATCCCAGGAATGGGATAGATGAATCATATAGTACTTCTATTTTTAATTTTTCAAAGAACCTCCATACTGTTGTCCATAATAGCTATAATTTTCATTCCCACCAACAGTGTGCAAAGGTTCTTTTTTCTTTTTCTTCACACCCTCACCAACAGTTGTTAACTTTTTTCATATTGATAATAGCTATTCTAACAGGTGTAGAGTGATATCTCACCAACTTTTTTTTTTTGATGGTGGTACTGGGTTTGAAGTCAGGCCCTCATGCTTGCTAGGCAGGTACCTTGGTGGTGAGAGCTTCTATTCCCTCTCTTAACGTCTTTTTCAGTCCAAATGTTACCCATCCTTTAAGACTCGATTCAAGTGTCATTCAGTTGAAGTGACTTCAACCTCCTCTATGCTTCTGAAGTTCTTCACATTGACCTTGTGCCCAGGACAGGCTTTTGTTAGGGTTTTGCTGGAGAAAGAGAATGACATGAGAACATATACTTTTGACAGTTTTCTAAACCCCTGCCTGCCTTGAAGCTTGTCATGAAACTGTAATGAGATAGTGGATATGAAAGGGCCTTGTGAACTGTCAAGAACTGTAAGGATTGCCATTGCATTTTAGGTATGTTTTTACTTTCCAAGTTTGGGAAAGTACAGTTCTGTCAGGGTATGCCTATTTTCAGATGGATGACTTTCTACTTCTGATCCATATTAAAGAAAATTGGAAATGTCAAAGTTGAATAAGTAAAAGGGCAAGTAATGGAAAGTAGTGTGGACAAATAAAATATTAACTTTTTAAAGTGATGCAAGTGTGGATATTTGGTTCTTGGATTTCTAACGTTTTTATAATAGAGCAACATGAAATGGCCAAAAAAGTGTGAATAGTTACTTGGTGTTTATTGTGCATGCTCATAGCTTTTTGTTTGATTTGCAAAATCTTTGTTCATTAAAAAAAAATCCTAAGAGAGGGCTTATGCTCTTGCCTGTTACAGTGATAAGGCCATAGTGCTATAAAATGAAGGGTGGCTACAGGCCCAGGTTTTATTTATGTCTATGTGTGCATGTATAAAACCCACCTCCATGCTAAAGGATGACACTCAAAAGCCTTTAGAGAGACAGTGACATCTGCTATGGGGGAGTCACACTTGGGACAACTTGATTGACCATTTTTGGCATATGCTGGTCTAAATTGGCTCATCTATTGGCTAACAATCTTTTCTGAATTAGGTCCAACTCCCCAGCAGGCATATTTCCATCTGGTTAAGTTTAGAACTCAAGCTGTTTTTTTTTTAAAAAAAAAAAAAAGAAAAGAAAAACTACATCAATACTAGTCCAGGCAAAAGATTCTTATGTGCATCACCTCTGTCCTTTAAAAAAGCATTTCTGCTTTTGTTTAAAACCTGGAGTAAATGACATGGTTACTGGAACTCTTGGAGCCTGGATTTTGAAGAAGAGCAAGGATTTTATAAAACGGCACAAAGGGATATAGGGAGGAAGAAACTGCATAATCTGCAAATGCTGGTGTGTTTGCATGATAAAATAGGAAGCAAGTATGTTGGGTGCCTGCATTCTCTCAGGGGAGGAAGATAGCCCTGATAAACAGCTGCTTAGTACAGACAGAGCCTTCTGCTACATGGGTCTCTTATTATTTCTACCTCATGCACTAGCTTGTGGGACAGGGAATCATATTATTAAGTCACAGATGATTAGAAGAGAGATGACAGTAAGCAAAGCCACGTGGTACACGACATGTACCAGCAGGACAGTAAATCAGAGACCTGAAGGCTTTGTCCTGCAATCAGTTCAATAATGATGCTGTTGACCTTTCTTTAACACCCTCTGCTCAACACTTCTGGTTAAAAATTCCCATAGGAGAATTGACTGGCTTAGGGATGAAGGTGAAGGACAAGTTAGAGGATTGAGAGACATGGTTAATATTTCTTCAGAATGTGTTTGCTACCTTGATCTTGACAAAGCAGTGAAAAGCAGAGCCTCTCATGCCCAGGTGTTTTGTGATTCTGTTACAGGACTGAGGTTTAGCATGTGTTTCATGTTTGTTACAAGTTTGTAAAAACTCTTTTCACTTAATTCTTAATCTGGATCATGTTAGCAAATTCTGGTATGGTTCCAGAAATCTAGGAGTGTTCGATTTTTATTCAATTAAACATTTTTAAAAATTTGATATTAGTCAAGGCTCACAAAGTGATGCAAAAATAGTAGAGTTCCTATGTACCCTTCACCCATCTTTCCCCAATAACAACATAGAACCATAGAACATTATCAAAACCAGGAAACTGACAGTAGCACAATATGCTTAACTAAGCCATAGGCTTTATTCTGATTTCACTCAAGCTTTATATGCATTCATTTTGCTGGGGATGCCGGAGATGGAACTCAGGGCATTGCACATGTCAGGCAAGTGCTCCATCATGGTGTTTTTTAAATGACATTTTATCACATGTAACTACCACCATCATCAGGATGTTTCATCCCTGGAAAGCGTCTCCCTTGTGTTACCCTTTTATAATCACACTAGTGTTCAATTTTAACTAAATTTTAACCTCTCTGATGTGGCCTGCCAAGAAATACTCTCCTGAAGCCTTTCTTCCAGCTCAAACCACCATGCCTGACCTCTACAGGAACACTATATTCCCATTAATTCCCTGGCACAAATGGGAACAATTTCCTCATTTCTTGATTTCCTTTAGCACAGCTGTAAAAGGCTGGCATTTTTAAAAGATTTTTTTAAAACATGACAGAACAACATAAATAAAGAAATGCAAGACACACACAAAAATTAGGCTTCCAAAGAACTTGTTTCTAATTCCACACTAGCTTAACTTGCTTACAAGTTTTTAAAGTTGTATCCCTCCCATGCTTTATTCTATCTTCCTGGATATGTGCTTAAGCCACCACATATTGACCAATACAACTTTCCAGACACCTTCATAGCTTACTTTCTCTCAAAGTTTCCATATGGCAGATAACAATTTATTTCCCTGTTACTCAAGAGATTACCATTCCCTCCTTTCCCTTCGTCCATCAATTATCCACACCTTCAATTCTATATAGCCATCCATTAGATCATCTGACATTTTATCCACAGCTGATTAGTGATTGACACAGCTAATATTCTCATCCTGTAGTGGTAATATAATAGCAATAAAACCATGTTAAGTTCTCTTATTATAGATGTCCATAACGTAACCATAGCACTACTCAGAGTTACAGGGCATGTTCTCACAGGTTTATTTCTAAGAGGGTCTTCTCTATACATCTGAACTCATCAGGGAAAAGGATTATATTAGTTTTCTATTGCTATATAACAACTCAACACAACCATAACTGTTGAAAACAACACCCATTTATTACCTCACTGTTCTGTAGAAGTCCAGGCATGGAATTGTATTTCTCTGCTGAGGGCTGAAATAAGAATATTGGCCAGATTGCATTCCTTTCTGGAGACGCTAGGAAATAATTTGCTTCTTAGCTCATTCAGGTTATTGGAAAATTCATTTCCTTGCAGCTGTAGGACAGAGGTCCCTATTTTTCTGCTAGCTGGGGATGCTCTCAGCTCCTCCAGGCTGCCCCTCTCTGTTAGCAGTTCACAATATGAAAGTTTGCTTTATTCCAAGCCAGGTGGAGCACATCTCTCTGATTTTCTCTTCTTCCCTCCAGTCAAAAAAAGCTCTCTACTTTTAAAGCATTCATGTGATTAGGATAGGAGCTCTGGATAACCTCCTTGTACTAAGATCAGCCGTGCCATATGACATCACCCAGTCACAGGAGTAAAATGCATCATTTACACAGTTCCAGGGATTGTGCAGGGCATGTACACAAGTGGGAAGGAAATCTTATAATCGTGCCTACCAAGGACATACCATTTTTCATTTTTAAATGAAAACCTTGAGTGGTTTTCTCTCCATCCATTTTGAAGACTGAATGAAATATAGCATTGCTTCCCAATTGACTTGCCATGAACAGGTAACAAGACCAGGTATTGATTCTTTCAGTAAGATGAGTCAAAGCTTGGGATGACATGAGCACCTAAGCCCAGCTATATACTTCTTTGGCCACAGGAAGTATATAGCTTCCTTTTACCTCAGGAAGCTGTAAAAATACTGGAATTTTCTATGTGTGCTTGACATGAACAAGGTCAGGAACACAGGAAAATCAACAAGGTATTCAGAACAATATGAAATATGCTAAGAACTTAGATCTGATGCCTCTATTTTACCCAAGGTAATTTTGATATGTAATAGTGCTTTGAGTGTGCAGGGTGCACATTTGTGTGTGGGTTAGGCATCATAGTTCAATTAAAGTAGAATCGTCCTTTTTCTTATGCTATCTAAAAGAAAAGTGCATAAATATTATATATTACATTATATAATTATAATATATATAATTACTCTTATATATAATTATAATTAAATATATATAATTATATATATGTTAGTGGGCACACAAAATGTATAAAATGAAATTTCTGATAACAACATAAATGCAGAGATAATGGAGATAACAAACTGTAATAGTTTTGGTTGATTATTTTCATTTTTAAGTGATACAAAGTTGTATACGTTAATGGGTAGCATGTAATGTTTGATACATGTATACATTGATAATGCTTAAATCAAGTTAAATATATCCATAACCTTAAATATTTATTTCTTTGTCATGAAAACTTCCCAAATCCTTTCTTCTAGCTTCTTGAAGTTGACAGTACATAATTATTATCTATAGTCACCATACTATGCAATAATACCTCTAACTATATCTTAGTGCCCATTGATCAACCTTTCCTCATCCTCCATGCTTACTGTCCCCAGCCTTTAGTAATCACCATTCTACTCTCAACTTCTATGAGATCAACCTTTTTTGTTTGTTTTTTTGAGACAGGGTCTTGCTGCACAGCCCAGTCTGGCCTTGAACTCATGATCCTCCTACCTCTGCCTCTCAAGTGCAGGTAATTACAGGTATGCACCCATCTGAGATCAATTCTTTTAAATTCCACATAAGTGAGATCATGCAGTACTTCTTGTTCTGTGTCCAATTTACTTCACTTAATATAATGATCTCCAGTTCCATTCATGTTTTTACAAATGACAAGATTTCATTCTTTTCATGACTGACTAGACATAAAATGGTTGTTTCCATTTCTTGGCTATTATAAATGAACATGACAGTGAACATGGGTGTGCAGATGTCTCTTTGGCATACTGGTTTTATTTCCTTTGTATATATATACCCAATAGTGGAATCATTGGAGCGTATGATAGTTCTACTTTTAATTTTTTAAGGAAACTCCATACTGTTTTCCATAATGACTGGCTAATTTACATTCCCTCCAACAATGTGCAAGGGTTCCCTTTCTCTACATCCTCACCATCACATATTAATATTAGTATTTTTGAGATTAGCCATTCTTACTTGGGTGGGGTGAAGCAGCATCTCATTGTGGTTTTGATTTGCATTTCCCTGATCATTAGTGATATTGGGCATTTTTTCATGTACCCATTGTACTTTGGCTATTTGTACATTTTCTTTTGATAATTGTCTATTTAGATCTATTGTCAGATTATTTAGGTTTTTGTTATTGAGTTTTGAGAGTTCTTTATATATTTTGGATATCAACACCCTCTTTTTTAGACGGGGTCTCACTGGCTGGTCTCAAACTCCTGGGCTCAAGTGATTTTCCTGATTCAGCCTACCCAGTAGCTAGGACTACTATATCAACACTTTGGCAGCAGTATACATTGCAAATATTCTCTCCCATTCTTTAGGTGTACTTACACTCTGTTGAGTATTTCCTTTGCCATGAAGAAGCTTTCTTTAGTTTGATGTAATTTTTTTTTGATAGACAACACAAGACTTATTAAAATATTCTGTTAAGTATGCAATACAGTTTTAAAGAAGGAAAATCAAGAACTTTAGAATAGCAATCCACATCATCATAGTTTGATGTAGTTTCATTTGTTTATTTTTGCTTTCATTTCTGATGTTTTTTGTCCAAAAAAAAAAAAAAACCCTTTCTGATGTCCTGATAGTCCCCTTCTGTTTTCTTCTAGTGGTTTCATAGTTTCAAGTCTTACATTTGAGTCTTTAATTCATCTTGAGTTGATCTTTGCAAATGCTGAAACATGGAGTTGTAGCTTCATTCTTTTGCATGAGGATATTTACTTTTCCCAACACCATTTATTGAAAAGACTGTCTTTTCTCCAATGTATGTTCTTAACACCTTTGCTGAAAATCAGTTGGTTGTAGATGCATGGGTTAACTTCTAGGCTCTCTATTCTGTTACATTGGTCTATGAGACTGTTTTAAGCCAGTGCCATGTTGTTTTGATTACTAGAGCTTTATAGTACATTTTGAAGTCAGAAATGTACTGCCCCCTCCTTTGTTGTTTTTGCTCAAGATAGCTTGGATTTTCAGGAGATTTTGTGGTTCCATATAAATTTTGAATTTTTTCTAGTTCTGTGATGAATGTCTTTTGTATTTCGACAGGGATTATATCGAATCTGGAAATTGCTTTGGATAGTATGGTTATTTTTTTAATTGGTTCTTCTAGTCCAAGAATACAGAATAGCTTTCCACTTTTTATTTACTCTTCAGTCAATGTTTTATAATTTTCAAATATAGCAATGCTACTGATCTTTGTATATTGATTTTGTGTCCTGCAACTTTAATTAACTCATTTATTAATTCTAATAATTTTTGGTGAAGTTTTTAGGATTTTTGGTATACAGAATCATGTCAACTGCAATCAGTGACAATTTGACATCTTTTCCAGTTTGGCTACCCTTTATTGTTTTCTCTTGTCTGATTGCTGTGGCTAGGACTTCCAGCACTATACTGAATATAAGTGGTGATCTTAGAACACTTTTAGCTTTTCTCCAATTAATATAAGATTGCTGTTGATTTATTATACATGGCCTACTTATGTTGAGAATGTACCTTGCATGCCTAATATTTCAGTGGTTTTAACATGAAAGGAGGTTGAAAATTATCCAGTGTCTTTTCTGCATCTATTGAAATGACCATAGAGTTTTTGTCTTTCACACTGTTGACATAGTATATCATGTTTATTGATTTGCATATATTAAACCATCTTTGCATTCCTAGGATGAATTTCCACTTGATCATTGTGAATATTCTTTTTAATGTGCTATTGGCTTTAGTTTGCTAGTATTTGTTGAGGATTTTTGAGTCTATGTTCATCAGTAGCTTTCTTTTTTGTTTTGTCCTTATCTGGTTTTGGTATTAGGGTGATGTTGGCCTATATAATCTGTTTGGAAAAATTCCTTCCTCTTTTATTGCTTGGAATAACTGAAGGAGAATTGCTATTAGTTCTTTAAATGTTTGGTAGCATTCAACAGTGAAGCCATATTATCCTGGGCATTTCTTTGATGGAAGGCTTTTTATTACTGATTTAATATTTTTACTTATTATTGATCTGTTCAGATTTTCTAATTCTTCATGATTTAATCTTGTTAAGGTGCATTTGTCTAGAAATTTGCTCTTTTTATCTAGATCTTCAAATTTGTTGACATATAATTGTTCCTTGTAATTTCTAATGATCTTTTGTATTTCTATGTTATAAGTTGTAATGTTTCCCTTTTCATACCTGATGTTACTTACTTGAGTCTTCTCTCTTCTTAGTCTAAGGGTTTGCCTATTTTGCTTACCTTTTTGAAGAAATAGCTCTTTGTCTCATTGATCTTTTGTATTTTTAAATCTCAAGGTTATTTAGTTCTACGCTAATCTTTTCTGTTTCGTTCTTCTAATTTTGGGTTTAGTTTGTTCATGTTTTTCTTGTTCCTTGTTTTATATGAGATATTTCTACTTTTTTGTTTTTATTATCAAATATTAATTATATAAAAGGCTTCATTATATCATTTTAATACATATATAAAATACTTTAATCACATGTATCCTCCTTTTGCCCTCATTTATCATCCCTCTTCCCTCACCCTTCTTCTTCTTCCTTAATAGTTCCCCTTCTACTTTCATGTCTTTTCTTTTTCTCAGATTCCGCATATGACAGAAAACATGTAATACTTCTCTTTCTGAGTCTGGCTTATTTCATTTAACATCATGATCTCCAGTTCTATCCATTTTCCTGCAAAATGAATGATTTGGTTCTTCTTAATGGTTGAAAAATACTCCATTGTGTATATATACCACATTTGTTTTATCCAGTCTTCCAACAGGCACATATGTTAACTCCCTGACTTGGCTACATTGGTGTGCAGGTATGTCTGTTGTATGTTGACTTTATCCCTTTGAGTATATACCCAGGAGTGATATAGCTGGATCATATGGTAGTTCTATTTTTTAGTTTCTTGATTTAGTTACTAACTTCCATAGTGGCTGCACCAATTTATATTCCTAGCAACAGGATATAAGGTTCCTTTTCTCCCCTGCATTCTTGCAGGCATTTATTGTTGATAATAGCCATTCTCACTGAGGTAAGGTAAAATCTCAATGTACTTTTGATTTGTATTTCCCTAAAGGCTAAAGATGTTGAACAATTTTTCATGTATTTATTCGCCGTTTGTATTTCTTTTGAAAGTGTTCACCTCACTTGCCTATTTATTGGATTGCTTATTCTTTGATTAATTTTTTGAGTTCTTTCTATATTCTGGATATTAATTCTTTATCTGGAGAATATCTCCCATTATGTAGGCTATCTCTTTGCTCTGTTAATTGTTTCCTTTCATGTGCGGAAGATCTTAATTTGATACAATTATATTTGTCAATTCTTTTTTTTATTATTTCCTGAGGTATTGGAGTCCTATTCAGGAAGTCATTGACCATGTCTTCATCTTGAAGTTTTCCCCTATGTTTTCCTGTAGTAGCTTCAAATTTTCAGGTCTTACATTAAAGTTTTTGATATATTTTGAGACAGAAGCTCACTATGTACAGGCTGACCTCAGTCTCTTGAGTACTGGGATTCTGAGCATGAACCTCAATGCCCTGCTAAGATGTTTCTACTTGTTTGATGTGGGCATTGATTGCTATAAACTTCTGTCTTAATATCACTTTTGCTGCATGCTATAGGTTGATATGTTTTGTTTCCATTTTTGTTTGTTTCAAGAAATTTCTTAATTTTCTTCTTGACTTCTTCTTTGATCCATTGGTTGTCTAAAGTAATTTGTTTAATTTCAGCACATTTGTTTCATTTCCAGCATTTCTGTTATTACTTTCTAGCTTTATCACATTGTGGTCAGAAAGATACTCAGTAAGATTTCAATTTTTAAAAATTTGTTGAGCCTCATCTTTTGGCTTATAATATGATATATCTTGAAGAATGTTCCATTTGGTCATGAGAAAAATGTGCATTCAGCAGCTGTTGGATGGAATATTCTGTAGATGTCTGTTACAGATCTATTTGATCTAAGGTGCAACTTAAATCTACTTTTTGTTGAATTTCTGTCTGAATGACATGTCCATTGGTGAAAGTGGAGTGTTAAAAGTCCCCAACTATTATTTTACTGGAGTGTATTTCTGCCTTTAGGTGCATTAATGTTTTATATATTTAGGTGCTCTGATCCTGGGTGCATATCTACTTAGACTGATATTTCCTTTTGCAGAATTGACCACTTTTCATTATATAATTCCCTTCCCTATCTTTTTCCTGGTTTTGATTTAAAGTCTATTTTATCTGATATTAATATGGCTAGTCTTGCTTTCTTTTGGTTTTCATTTGCATGGGCTATCTTATCCTACCTCTTCACTTCCATCTATTTATGTCCTTATAGATGAAGTAAGTTTCTTATAAGCAACATATAGTTGGATCTTGTTTGTTAACCCAACCAGTCTATGTCATTTATTGGGGAAGTTAATACATTTACATTCAAGGTAATTATCTATAGGAAAGGTTCTATTCTAGCAATTTTGTTGTATTTCCTTTCTTTCTTTCTCCCTCTCTTATAGTCTTTCTTGGTGGTTAAGTGAATTACTTTAGTAGTGTTTAGATTACTTGCTCATTCTTTTTGGTTTGCCTAGTATAGATTTTTTGCTTTTTGGTTACTATGGTGCTTACAAAAATATCTTTTGATTATAAGAAGCTATTTTAAAATGATAGCAACTTAACATGATTATAAGAATAACACACAAATGAATAATAGAACAAAAGAAAACATACTCATAAGAAAACTATCCAGTTGTGTTCACATTATGAATTTCTGGTATCCCATTTTACATCTTGCTTTATTGGCTATTGCTTATATTATTTATTAATGTAGTTATTTAAAATTATTTTATTTTTAGTCTTCATATTAAAGATATGAATGGCTCTGCGCTATGCTTACAAATTCTGAATTTGTTTGTAAATTACTCTTACCAAGTAGATTTTGTACATTATTCTGTTTTCTTCTTACTCATTAAAGTCTTCTTTAGTCTGAAGAACATCCTTTAGCATCTCTTATAGAACAGGTCTGGTGGAGATATATCCTCTCAGCTTTTGTTTAGTAAATTATTTTACTACTTCATTTCTAAGTAAGTTTTGTTTGATTACAGCTCACATGATTCTTTCTATTCTTACCCTAAAAAAGAATAACTCTAGTATATTTAATTTTATCCTCATACCTGCCTCTCTAATAAATGATACATTTTTTAAAAATCCAGTCATGTCTATCTTATCCAGCATAGTAATCTCCAATTACCTACAAAAGGGCCACACATTTCATAAGTATCTAACTGATATTGTTGAATGTATACATTTGAGAAATTGCAGTGCTATTCAGATATGTGTATTTACTGATGGATTGCTGATTTCCAGAAGAATAAGAGAATCTATGAACATAAGCTTTTAGAATAACAATAAAAACCCAAATGGAATAGGTAGAATCTAATCCCTGTCCTATTAAGAAGGAAGTTGGAATGCTGAGTGAGCAGGTGGGAAGAGGTAACTCCTACAAAGCCCATAGGCAAGTGTTGGTGGGAAAATGTGGGGATATTAGTAAAGTACAACTTAGCATATTATAAGTCAGGTCCTACTAACACATAGGCTCAGAGCAGGAAACAATGAAAAGGAGACATTATTGGGGATTCTATACCTTACCGATAACAAACAAAGCACTATTTATTGACCCATATAGGCCTAATGGCTTTAGTAGTAGTCCCTCAGAATGTGTTTAATGCCCTTTCACTTTCCCAAAATAACCAAAGACAGCAAGCATTACCCATTTGTTTGTCGTAGAATCATCATGACCAATAAGAGCTCAGTATTATTCAACAAGAACTGCTAGACTGGAGTCTGGGTTTTATTTTTCACACAATTTGTATTCAACATTTACTTAATGATCCATTAGTTGCAAAGTATTATATTGGGTGGTACTGTGGAGGAATCATTAAGTAAAGAAATTTCTTAAACTTACAGTAAAGAATGATGCAAATACTTATGCCCACACACATTCAAATAAGGGAATGTAGAATTAGTAAAGTTTTTTTTTTCAGTACTGGGTTTTGAACTCAGGGCCTCATGCTTGCCAGACAGTACTCTACCACTTAGGCCACTCTGCCTACTCTTTTCTCTGTTGACTATTTTTAAGATAGGGTCACAGTTTTTGCTTGGGTTGGCCTCAAACTGTGATCCTCCTGATCTCTGCCATCTGAGTAGCTAGGATTACAGGCATGAGCCACTGGTGCCCAGCCAGTAAAGGTGAATTTTAACTGGGATTGGGATGGGAAATACAAGTTTTTTGGAGGACTTTAGCTAAGCTTTCTTGAAGAATGGATTAACCTTCCAGAGGTGGGAGGTCAGAGCACACCACACAGAAGTAATAACTTAAACAAGAGTCACAAGTATACACAATGGAATTTTATTCAGCCTCAAAGAAGAATGAAATGTTGTCATTCACAAGTAAATGGATGGAACTGGAGAACATCATCTTAGGCAAAGTTAGTGAGGTTCAGAAAGCCAAAAATCACATGTTCTCCCTCATATGCATATTATAGACCTAAAACAAATGCAGTGACATTATTGGACATGGGTCACCCTAAGGGGAGACATGTACGGGAGAAATAGGGAAAGGAAAGGAAATCTAAAACTTGAATATTGTTGATGTGCTCACTGTATAGAAGTGAATATAGTAATCTTAAATTGGCAGAGGCCACTATGGGAAGGGGACTAGGAAATAGTGAAGAGGTCTGGTAAAGGTGAACTAATATGGGTTTGTAATACATATATGCATGGTAACAACAATAGGAATCTCTCTGTATAGCTATCTTTATCTCAAACTAGTAAAAATGCTATGTTTTTCTTATTATCTCTCATGTTTTCTGTTTAACAAAATTGGAGAAGAGGGTGGAACAGGTTCTGTCCAGAAGTGGTGGGGAGGGGGGCGGCAAATAATGTATATACATGTAAGTAAATGTAAAAACAATAAAATTTTAAAAAAAGACGGTGATGATGAAAGTACATGTAAAACTTGTGCTTCAAATCTGAAATTGAGGTTACTTGGTACAATAAATTGGGGCTTAATTTTGGAAGGTCTTAAGTGACAGTTTGAAGAGTTAGGATTTTTTTTTTGTTAGTATGTATTAGTTGTTCAAGAGGATTTCAGTATTACATTTACATATGTGCTTACAATGTATCTTAATTGGATTCACTCCCTCCATCATTCTCCCTCATCTCTCCTTTCCCCTTAGAATAATTTCAACAGGTTTCTTTTCTTTTCTTTCTTTCTTTTTTTTTTTTGTGGGACTGGAGTTTGAACTCAGGGCTTCATGCTTGCAAAGCAGGAGCTCTACGTCATGAGCCATGTCTCCAGTCCATTTTGTTCTGGTTATTTTGGAGATGAGGTCTCAAGAACTATTTGCCCAGGCTGGCCTGGTACTGTGATCCTGTCGATCTCAACCTCCCAAGTAGCTAGGGTTACAGGTGTGAGCCACTGGAGTTCATTATTCTATTTTTATACATGTATACAAAGTACATCTATCATCTACGCCCTTCTTCACCCTCTCTGTTTACCCGTCCCCTTCCACTGCTACCTCCCCCTACCCCCCCACCATAGGACCTATTTTATCTTCCTGTCCTTCATTTGTTTAAGTGTGTATTGATTGTTCAATGGAGTTTTGCCTTGGTATTTCACACATGTAATATATCATACTTTAATCAGATTAACCTCCATATTACTTACTCTTTTGAAGAGTTAGAATTTTATTAAGAACTGAGACCAAGTTTAGACATATGTTTTAGGAAGATAATTCTGATAGCAGTGGGGGAGCGGGAAAAGAATGGATTAGAAGGGAGAAGGAAAAAGAAGTAATGACCACTTTATTTATTTATTGGTTTTTTGAAGATTAGTGCTTTATTTGAAGAGAAATCTTAATTACTCCTCCTTCATCAGCGTATTTACATCCTAGCTTTATCTTCCTACTTCATAATACATACCCATATCACAATAATACTTCTACCATACTTTGTGGTGATTAGGAAGAATCATGACAGATATTTGATCCACTTGTGACTTGACTAAGATGGAAAGAACTGTATTAACTTCTTGTTGATTTAATCCATATGCTTTAGAGAAGCAATGATAAACTGGTTTCTATGTAATATTTGCTAACATAAAATATTGGTAGCAAGGTGTGTTGCTTCATGCCTATATTCCCAGCTACTTGAGAAGTAGAGATTGGAAGGATCATGGTTCAGGGGCAGTTCAAGGCCAGCCTGTGCAAAAAGTTAGCAAAACTCTATCTCATTCAATAAACCAGATTATGGGGTGCACGCTTGTCATCACAGCAATGCAGAAAGCATTAGGTA
The DNA here is from genome assembly GCF_047511655.1 of Castor canadensis. NCBI lineage: Eukaryota > Metazoa > Chordata > Mammalia > Rodentia > Castoridae > Castor > Castor canadensis. The sequence goes on along the minus strand of NC_133405.1, from coordinate 77,210,959 downwards.
GGAAGACCACAGTCCTAGGCTAGCCCCTGGTAAAAATGTGAGACCCTACCTTAATAATAACAAAAAAGCAAAAATAGCCCGGAGGTGTGCCTCATGTGGTAGGGTAACTATCTATCAAGCATGAGGCCCCAAGTTCAAATCTAAATACTGTTAAAAAATATTGGTAAGTGGTTGTGTACATTGTATTACAAACCTATAACTGGGTTGTAAAGATGAGGAGAATGACTCAGATTTACTTTAACTTCCCAAACTATGAGTTTATTTAAAGCATAGCACTAATAGTTATTCACCCTTTTGCTCACTCTGTTGCAGTCTCCCTGACCTCCTCTCCACTTAGCCTTTGCACTTGCTGTGGGCTCTCTTCCCTCAGATATTTAAAGACCACTTTAGGGTATAACAATTTTTTATTTGAAATTTTCCATTGAAATGAATAAACAAGGGCAAATTAATGGACTTTGACAAAATATTTTGAGGGATTCTTAAACATCATTGGGAGACTAGACAACAGGTCTAGTCTAGACCCCATGGCTTTGCTACTAGGCAATCACTCTACCATTGAACTACACCCTCAGCCCCTGGGATTGGCTTCAACCAAGTTAAAAAATAAAGGAAGGAGTTGTCTTGTGAATCATCCACATATCTGATGCAGATGTTGTTTTGGGAGCTCCAGACATTTTCTGAGCAGGTGTTTGTGCAAGCAGTGGAGTGACAGCAGATATTCTAGTTTTTAAAAAAGACAAGCTTCACATACTTATGTTAGTCAGGCACTTCTTAGGTTTCCCTTGAACCTTTCATGTTACAGTTGCCACACAGAGAATTATTTCCCTGTAAAGGCCCAATAACATTTTAGAACAGCTTCTCTTTTCAACTTATGACAGTAAAAGTCTGATGATCTCTTAAACTTGCAAATTGTAGTAGGGAGAACAAGATGGAAAGAGAATTACAAGAAAGGAAAATTAATTCAGAGCCATATTTGTTCACTGGGAGGTAGGAAGGCCATTTGAAAGGCTATTACAAGATTTAAAAGGTAAGAATCTATTTCAGGTATCACGCATTTATGGAACACCAGAAGCAAGGGCTTTACTAGACAGTGTGGGAGTTACAAGGTGGACAAAATGGTTTTCACTCTCCAGTTTACAGTATACTATGGCACAGAAGAGGAAAACTCAGAGTAGGTACAAGCTTGAGTAACTGAAAGTGTGACTGATGCCTTCATAGAGGTAAGAAAAAGCCACATTTGTTTTTATAATGGACCACCTGACACTTTTTAGTTAGGATCCATGGTTTGTTACATGTCTTAAACATTATACTTTGTCTATTTTAACAGTTCTCAAAGTCTGCAAAAGAATGGAAATAGGCCATTTTGGATTGGAAAATAAAAGATAACTTTATTGTAAATTTAGTTGTGGCATTTATCTTTTTATACTGAAGGGCTCAAGATGTTTTTGCATACTTTCTCACTCTCTTGTAACATTCCTGTGAGGCACAGGGAGACAGATATTATCTAGAGTATGCAATGAAGTCATCTCCCTAGAGTCTCTTTACAACAATCAATTGCAGAGCCAGGACTGGAATGCAGGTTTCTTAACTCCCACTCTAACCTCCACTAGTTTAAACTCCACCTCTTCCCAGATACTTTAAAACAAAGTTAAGAAGTAAAATCTCCATTAGGAACTGTCAACTATAATTTGTTTATGACATTTTATTCATTCAAAATCTTATTCCCTGGAAACATTTAAAAGACACTGCATTAGAATTTACTGGAGATGGGTTCTTGAGCCTCAAGCAGCCTTGGCAAAGTCTATATAGGCTGAATTCCCAATAAGTTCTACTATTACTAGGGACTTTAAAATGTCTGAGGTGTGTGATATTCCCTGTGAATTCACCAAAGGACAGTGCAAAAACTGACCGTGGTGGCTGCTTTCCCTTAAAAATTGGATCCTATTTTGAAGGTGGGAATTATCCAGATGATTTTCTTAGTCATGTTCTTGTGAAATTACTCATTCAGACAAAAATTGAGCTCCTATTACTGCTAAGCATGATATAAATCAGAAATTTATCCTTTCTAATGACAAATGGGCCAGCATACCTGTAAGCAAGGAGAACTAGTGAACCTAGATCTAAGTTACTAAACATTTGGTCCTGTTTTTAGGTTGCAACTTCCTGAACATGGTGTGCACATGTTTACAATTTGTTTGTATATGTATATATACATCCATGCATATGCACATCCCCGAATATATACACATATACATACATACACTTGAACCACTATTTGTGATGAATTTTACTGCCATAACACAGGTGGAAGAAGACTAAATACAGCAGTCTATAATTCCAAGTAAGAAAGACCAATAGGGTTACTAGGAGGAAAAAGTATAAGTTTTCCTGTATTTTTCTCCTGTTCTTTAGAGGAGGGGGCACACTCCATGTTTTGATTCAGATAAAAGTGTAGAATGTGGCCTAAATGCCAAAAGTTGTTTATCAGTAATCTAAGTGTTTTCTGCTGTATTTGAAGCACACTTACTCTTGTTCTGCATTAATAATAGGAAGCTACGTACAAGTAGGAAAATACAGGACTCAGAATGAGGAGTCCATATTTCTCCAAGCTCTTTCATGCATTCACTTACTCGTTCACTAACTCTTTTAGATATGCTCACCTCAAATGTAAATTATCTATATTGTCCTAGTTAGTGGACATACAAAGGTGAAGATTGCTGTGTGACTTTAGGAAGTCACTTCCTTTTTGAGTCTGAATTTTCTCATCCATAAAATGAAAGCATGGAACTTGTTCTTTAAAGGCACTTTAAATTTTGCTGGATGTAATGGCACATGCTATAATCCCAGCTACTTAGAAGGCAATGATAGGAAGGATTGCAGTCAGAGGCTAGCCTGGGCAAAAAGTCAGTGAGATCTCCATCTCAACCAACAGGATGGGCATGGTGGTTCACACCTGTAATCTCAGTAACTAGGGGGTCCATAGGTAAGAAGATTGTGGTCTGAGGACAACCTCAGGCAAACTCGGATTTTTCCAAAAAAGCCACTTTTAATTTTGAAGAAAAGAGATAATGCGTATGAAGATGCTTTGCTATTCTTACAGTGTAAGAATACCATGCCAGATTGTGCAAAGATAACATATACCATAGTTTGTTTCCCCATGCTTATTTTCAAGGGTTAACTTGCTTAATTTGTAGTTCATAAAGCTCACTCCAAGTCCCAGTTGAGACCATGATCCCCTCTCTGCCCAGAAACCAAATTATTTTTGGCAGTACTGGGGCTTGAACTCAGTTGCTAGATAGATACTCTATCACTTGAACACCATGCTCCAGCCCATTTTATTTTAGTTTGTTTGTTTGTTTGACAGGGTCTTGTGTTTTTGACTAGAGCCAGCCTCAAACCATAATCATCCTACCTATGACTCCCAGTAGCTGGGATGACAAGCATGTACCACCATTCCTGGCTTGTTGGTTGAGATAGGATCTCACTAACTCTTTGCCCTGGGTGGGCTTCAAATCATGATCCTCCCCATCTCTGCCTCTTGAATAGCTGGGATTATAGGCTTGTACCACCACATCCAGTCACTAATTTACTTGTTTGACAAAAGGTCTTTCTTTCCTTTCATCCCTCCCTTCTTCCCTCCCTTCCTTCCTTTCTTCCTTCTTCCACTGAAGGTTGAACTTAGGGCCTTGTGTTTACCTAGCAAGTGGCTCTATCACATAAGCCACGCCCCCAGAACTTTTTGTATTGGTTATTTTTGAGATAGTGTCTTGCTTTATGCCTGGGGCTGGTCTGGACCATGATCCTCCTATTTGTGCTTCCCCACATAGCTGGGATGATAAGTGTGTACCACTACACCCAGTCATTCATTGGCATGGGTCTTGCTAACTTTTTGCCCAGGCTGGCCTCAAACTGCAATTCTCCACCTCCTGAGTAACTAGGATTATAAACATGAGCCACCACACCCAGCTGAGGCCACATTTCTAATAAAGCTTGGAGTTTCAAATCACAAATCCACATTTACATATAGAACATTTCTCAAATGTTTTGGTCCCAGGACCTCTTTTATACTCTTAAAAATTCTTAAGGAACCCAAACTCTTCATATGAGATATCAATATTCTCTGTATTAAATTTGAAAAACAATTCTAAATTAAATTTGAGAAAAGAACATATCTTATTTATTAACTTATTTAAACTGGTAAACTCATATTATAACACAGATGCAAAAGCTTAGTGAAAAATAACAGTATGTTACAACCAGTTAAGTGAGAAGAATGGTACTGTTTTACAGTTTTGCAAATCTCTTTAATGTCTGGCTTGATAGAAGATAGCTAGATTTTCATATCTGCTTTTGAATTCAGTCTGTTGTGATATGTTGTTTTGGTTGAAGGAAATTCAGTCTTAAATGGATACATAGTTGGAAAAGGCAGGGGTATATTTAATAATTTTTTCAGGTAATTTTGAGTATTCTTTTATGAATTTACAAAAAACTTGACAAATGATAGTTTCTTAAAATTTGCAATGTGGAATCTGACACCTTATCAGTGAACTTTTCAAATTCTGCTGCAAGTAAATCCACCACTCTCTCTTTGCCCATGTGTGATCTTGTCACAACATGCATTGGCTGTATGGAAGGTATTGGTTCACTGCTTTGTGTGGGTCTTCCAAATGTTGATGCATTCCATTATAAAATATTCCAAATGTCACAACTTTTCAGTCTCTTCAGAAATGTCACTAAGTATTGGGAACCTGACAGGCTTACACTGGTAGATTCAGGTTTTTCAAAATTCTAATTTTTTTTTTCCTGAGATCTTAAATTTTATCACTGGTTTCAAATACTGTCCATTGTTTTCCTTTAAGTGACATGCTTACTTCATTAATTTTTGAGATGTTTGCTGAATCCTCAAATCTGAAAAACCATAGTTCTTCTGTCAGTTCTCTTTTCAAGTAAAAATGGTGGTGACTAGTTCAGCTCTCAACTCAAACAATTGTGCAAGTACTTTTCCTTGAGAAAACTATTATACTTTAGTGTGCAGCAGAAGTGGTTTATGTACACTTCTCATTTCATCCCACAGAATATTTTTTAAGTGTACTGAAAGGTTTAGATTTAATAAAATAACTTTTTTGCTTTATCAAGGATATTCTTAGATGAAACAATTTAAAATTTTTTACTGTAAGTACATGATGGTGAAGAATACAATAGCAAGTAGCACAATTTGATGAGACTGTCTTGATTAAACAACCTACAGTTTTGCCCATCACTGCTTTTGCACCATCAGTGTAAATGTTAACATAGTTGTTCCAAGATGAGCCATGAGATTCATATTTCAGCAACACTTATATTTGTTTCCAGGCCATCACAGTAAGTAACTCCAGCTACATTTAAAGATTTTTTCCATTTGTAAGGCAAAAGTATAATTCTGTGGATAGGTCATTCTTCATATTTACAGCTAAACACTTCATAAGATGAGTTATTCTGTCATTGTAAAATGGCAGTGCCATGATCTGTTTTACTGACTGTTCATTCAGTAGACATTCTTTCAGGAATGTCAACTGTCTTAGCTACTGTGTGTGCTTCTCTAGCCAATTTATGATAATTACTCATAAGTTACTTTGGTGGCATTATTTATAGTTTATAAAGCTATAACACAATTTTTGGTTTCAAATAGTCTTTTCCATCTATGTTAAAAATATTCAACTCTTTTGATTGGTGATGATTAATCTCAAAATGATGTCATAATTTAACTGGTATCATAATTATATCTGAAAAACGTTCTGTTGCGCAAGACACAATAGGATAAATTAGTTTTAAAGCTAAGAAAAGATAGTGTTTGTTGTATTTTAATTTACAGTTTTGTCCAGTATCTTGAAACATACTCATTTCTTCCTTGAGTCAAAGAACTCTATTCTGATATGCCAGTTTCAAAATGAAAATAATTTTCAGCATCTTTAGAGGTGGTTGGTTGCAGTTGTGGGTTGGGAAAGTGACTCTGCTAGTCTCCCTTTTATAGGCCAATAATCCATCTCCAAATATGAGAAAAATTGTCATAAATAAAACTTAATGTTAGCATAAAATATTAAGTTTTTAAACAGTTGTAGATAAAATGTAAACATTTAGAGGTTTTTGGAAAATTAAGAGACTATTACAAAAAAGAAATACAAATAAAGTGTACTTTTGTCTCCAAATAGGCATAAGGCAAACTCTAGAATTTCAAAACAATGATTCAGCAAATTATAAGAAGGTTAAAATATTACAGCAGGTATAACCATAGATAGCTAGTAAGGAAACAGTAGAAGTACTTAGAACAAAGAGAATTGTCTGTCTATGCATGTGTGTATATACATATATCCATGTATTTATCTATATTTATACCCTCAACCTACTACCCTTAGAAAATTCTAGAAAACACACTCACATTAACTTTCAGAACAATGATGTCACTATATATCATGTAGCCTCTAGAAAAAGCCACTGTATCCTTATAAGAGAATGAAGGTGAAAAACTCAAATAACATTTTGATATAATTATGAAAACTGGTATAATCTCACAGGCACTAAAAGTGTCTTAGGAACTACTCCTCCCAGACCATACTCTGAGAACTTCTGGTCTAGAATTAACACGTCCACATGTGACATGCAGTTTCTCAATTCATCATTTTCTACATATTTTCTCATTGGTAAAATGAAGGAACATTAGACTGGGCCATGTTCTGAAATTGCTTAGAAATCTCAGTTAAGAAGGTAAATGATTAACTATATAATTATTCATCAGTTTCCCTAGGCTTACTTTTTTTCCATTAGAGCTTGCTTCTGATTCAGTTGAAATTTAGTGATGTGACATTCCCCAGCTCCTAGTTAAAAATGAACTATCAACAAGAGCAGAGCAGTCACAGAAAAGCTAGTGTTTACATTTTGTGTGCATCAGCTCAGCTTTCTGTCACTCTACCTAAACATCTGAGGCAAGAAACTTAAAAAGAGAAGAGGTTTATTTTGGCTCATGGTTCTGGAGGTTCCAGTCTTAGACTGAGTGGCTCGGTTGCTTTTGGCCTCTAGTGAGAGTGGCACATCATGGTGCCAGCTCATAGTGGAGCCAACCACTCATTTCATGAGCCAGGAAGCAGAGAGATAGAAGAGACTAAGTCCCTCAGTCCCCTTTGGAGGAATACCCCGCCATGACCTAGGGATCTCCCACTAGACCCCACCTCTTAAGTGTCCATAGCATTCCCTAGTAGCACTACACTGGGGACCAAGCCTTTAACACATGGACTTGCCCAAACCATAACCTGCCCATCCAATCAACATACAGAGCTCCCAAACCTTGGAGCTTGGAGGGTGGCTCAGTGGTAGAGTGTTTGCCTAGAGTTCCCAGTCTTTCATCTTCTCTGCTATACCAGTTTCTAGAACAAATGTTCTTAAGTGCCATAAACAAAATTTCTATGGCTAATGGGACTTTAATAAATTACAAAGCATTATCTAGTGTACAAACACTAGCAAAAAGAAGTCTTTCTGAATAGTTAAAGGACTCTTCTGTTATGAGCAAAAAGGAAAACCTAGAATTCAAGCATTCCCACACACAGACATTCACAAAAGTGACTTTCTGAGATAACTTTTTTCACTTTTTTTGTCACTTACTAAAAATTTTCTTTCTGATAATTTCTAAGACCTCAAGGGTAGGTTTCTCTTCAGAAGAAGCAATGATACTTCCTCTCCCAGGAATCGATCCATCCTCACATTAAAAAAAATACTTGTTACGTTTTAATGTACTTTAACATCTACCATCTAGTTTAATTTCTAACATTGAAAGTAAACTCAGGATGTTACCTCATCTTGACTTGTAGATACATTGCCTAAACTACTTAGAGGGATGGATGTTAGTCCAATTTTCGAAAAATCTCTAGGGATAGGAATCCTACTCCTTTTCAAAACATCATTTTAGAGTCTAATATTATTGGTTCATATGAGAACTCTCATGATATGGGAAAAAAGTTGCAAACTGCAATTAATTGAATGACACTTTTAGGTAAAACACTGTAATTTTGAGTACCGACTTTATTTCCCGTTCTTTTCTTACTTTTTAATGGAACTCATCTTAATACATTCACTTTTACCATTCATTGGTATTTGGACACAATTACACTGACACACACTTATCTTTATGAACATGATTCCTTTTCTTCAGTAAGCAAGTATAGTTAGCAAGTTTTATAAAAATACACCATTGCTTTACGAGGTAGTATTATCACTTCCTTTGATTAATATTTCTTACTTTGTTGATATATTGGGATTTGAATTTTTCTTCTTCTGGCTTCTTATACTAGCCTAATGGCTTTTTAATTGAAATAAGTGTTTCTAATCAGTAGGGAGCCATGAGACATGACCTTCAAAGTTTTTTTCAAAGGATATGGATTCTCTTAAAAATAAAAGCAGTGCTGCCAATCTATAGGTAGGACAAAGGCTGGAAAGAAATAATGAGAATGTAAAACTTTGAAGATCTTTTCCTTATCAGTTTTTATGCTTCAAGATGTAATTTTCAGTGTTAAAACATTCAATGAATGATTTGATTACATGTGTATATTGGTTGTTCCTAACTCAAGATATTGATAAAAGCAAATACATTGTACTTTTCACGATTCTAATTTATTCATAATTTTGTTCCTTTGGCTCTTGATTTGCTAAGAATGCTAGGAAACCTCGCTCTGACTCCCAGAAACAAATCACACAGGCTTGGTTAGCAAGCTGTATTCAAATATGAACATGGAAGAGGCCAATTAGGATTAATTAGGCTAATTAGCAAGGGTAAATCTTATTATAAATTTCTTATCCTCCACAAATACATGGTGTAATGAATCCTTATTATAATTCTTGAACTGGTATTAAGACCCAATGAGCTTCAGGATACAATAGAGCCACTTGCACACCATATTTATTGCAGCACTATTCACAATAGCCTGGCTTTGGAAAGCACCCAGATTCCCCACGACTGATGAGTGGATTAAGAAAATGTGGTATATATTTACAATGAAGTTTTATTCAGCCATAAAGAAGAATGAAATTATATTGTTTGCAGGTAAATGGATGGAACTGGAGAACATCATGTTAAGAAAAGTAAGCCAGGGTCAAAAAGTCAAAGGTCGCATGTTTTCCTTCATATTTGTAAGCTAGACCTATAAGTTAAATATATATACAAATACATATATGATCATATATATATATATATAGTGAGAAAGAATAAAATTGCATTAGTTGGTCTGTCTGAGGGGACTATGGAATGCAGGAGAGGGAAAGAAAATGTTAGAAAATAAAAAATACTGAAACAACCAATCTGTATATGAATATAATATAATGTACTGCACTGTAAACTGTTGAATATTAGGGGACCATGGTGATAGAGAAGGAGTAAGCAATGGGTGGGTTTAATTTGATTACAGCACGATATATGCAGGCCTGGAGCACCCAAGTGAAAACCCCTTGGACTATCAGTTTGCACTTAAAAAAAAATGAAGCACAAAAGAGTAAAATAGATCTTTTCTGGGGGTGAGTACCAGTGGGAGGTGGGTGGGGCACAAGGAAAGGGTGAATGAGGGTGTATGTGGTGGATGTATTTTGTATTCATATATGAAAATAGAAGAATGAAATCTTTGAAATGGTTCTAAGAAAATGGGGAGGGGGTGAGGAAGAATGATAGAGGGAGTAAATCTAAATAAGATATATTTTAAGCACATATGTAAATAGCACATTGTATCCCCCTGCACAACTGTTATATGCTAATAATCTTTTTTAAAAGACCCAATGAGGCCAGCTATGGAGAAGTAGTTCTCACATGGCCTTAATAAGAGAAGGTATGAAAACAGATTTAAAGTAACGTCTGAAAGGCCATGGTTTTTATTTTGTTTTTAGCATTATTGTCTTAAGACAGCTAAATTGTGCAGACTGGTGATTGGATCAAAATAATAAATGTAATAAGGCCCAAGAGAAGACATTAGACCATCCACTTCAATCAATGATTTCTTACGCTACTCATCATGTAACCTAATTAGGTTTGTAGTATGATGCCCTCTGAATGGTCTGAAAACAGAATCCTCAAGTGGTTTCTGCTCAAATCCTGATCATATCTTTGGAAATTGTCACCATTAGACCTAGGTTTGTCACGCTCTCTGAATTTTTCAGATATGTAGCCAGTGTTGAAGCAGATGAGAAGAACGCTTCGACTTCCACAAAACTCAAGTTCCATTGGTGAGTTGAGATTTAGTGTGGATCCTGACTGACTCTGGGCTTCCTGTTTGACCACACTGGATCTCCATTTCATCAACCTTCTGGAGGATAGAAATCCAAACTCGAGGTGTTGGTAAGGCCATGATCCTTCCAGGGGAAGATCCTGTCTGGTCTCTTCCAGCTTCTTGGTAGCCCCAAGCATTCTTTGGCTTGAGGATGCGTCATCCCAATCTTTGTCTCTATGGTCACATGGCCATACTCTCTCTGTGTCTGTCTTCACATTTTTCTCCATGGTATTTATTGAGTGAGTGATATTACTACAAAATATTTCACACAAACCTTATTTAACCAGGATCTGAAAACATCATAGTTAACCAGGAAGAGTTTATTGGAAATCACTTCTCAGAATACTTACTACCATTTCAAACATTAAATTAGAATGGCTACACAGGTAGAAGCAGAAACTACACAAACAAGTACTGTAAGCCACAAGTTAAATGACACATTAGTAAACTTCAGATCATCTTAAAATATAAGAAGAGTGTGTAATACCTCTGGGAACTTTGGGCATGACCATTTGAAATTAATATGAAGGTTTCACTTGAATATATTGTTATATTTTCATTTTTCCTTAACACAAGCCATGAGAAATGTGAACCTTAAGGAAGCCAAAATCCTGCACTGAAATATTAGTTTTGAAAAGAATATTCATCAATAAATCTAGAAAGTTGTTCTTTACATTCTCCTTTGAGTGTTCAATCACAGTAATTCTACATTTGGAACTAAATATTTGTTATCTGCTTAAGAAAGCCTTTACCAGAGTTTTATCAGGAGGGGAAGTCAGCTGGGAAACTGATTTGTGCAATCAACTAAGGATTCACTTAGTCAATTCCTAACTATTGCATAGATGGAAATTTGATTGCGAGGTTAGCAATGCCTAAACTTTTTTCTTCCTCTGGATTTTAAGCCCTTGGCCAATGGGCTAAAGTGAGATACAAGAGTGTAAAGGGAAGTAGTCAATTTTCTTATGTTAATGAATCTGATCAGTAGATTAGTAGATTGGATTACAGGGGGTAAAATGGAATTTTATAATTATGAATGGATTTCATAAATTCTTGACTGCTATAAAGTCTGCTGATAATTGTTTTAGTGATATTTATTATTGCATAAATGAATTTGAGTGTTGCATTAAAATAAAATTAGACAGAAGGAAAGAACATGTATGGCTAGAAAATTACAAGCTATGTTAAGGAAGATAAATATGGGAAAATTAGAAACTTTCAGGATTATAAAGTATTTAGAGGCTATTATGCATTTGGATGGGTTTCTACATAAAGGAGATTGGAATATGTTCCGAGAATAAAGTATTAGATGAAGATAGATAGGAAAAGCATCTTCAGAGACTGAATTTGATTAGAGAAAAGCAGGGTTGGGGTGGGGAAATCAGGTTTCTTACATATTCTCAGTACAAAGACATTCAGTGTTGTGCATAAATGACATTTAATGGCATTGTATAGGTTCATTTACAATAGGTAAACACTATCTAGATTGTATTAACTTGATGCCAGTTAAATGGTACTTGCAGATACCTTATTATTGCCCCTAAAGGGTCTAACACAAAGGGTGACAGCAGTGGGGACTGTAACCTTAGTATGACATCTGAAAGATTTGACAAGAATCAATATATGACAGAACAGGAGGAATCCACTTTTTATTATTAAAGTTCAACATATTTTCTCATTAAATGTTCTGTATTTGTCAGCTTTGCAGTACTATAACAAAATACTAGAGGGAGCTGACTTTAGAAAGTGAAGAGAACTATTTAGCTTACATTTTTGAACACTCAAGGGCATGATGCCTACATCAACTTAGTACTGGTGTCACATCATGGTGGGTCATAATGGTGGGAGCCCATGTAGGAGCAAGCAGATTATATCTTGATACAGGAAGCAGAGAGATCTAGGCAGATCAGTTTGCTTTTTTTGTAACATTCCTCTCCCTAGGATGACCAAGAGGTCCTAAGAGAACTACTTCACACACTCAATAACTTAAGGCCCCACATCTTAAAAGTTCCACCACACCTCCTAATACCACCACCTGGGAACCAAACCTCCAATCACATGAACCATGATAAAACCATATTCAAACCATAGCATGCTCTTTTGGGTATAATAAAGTCAGAAATGCTTACAAACTATGGTCTTCAACTCCTAAAGATAGTAATTGTCATGTTCAGCAGGAGAAATTATTTGAATGAATGAAGAAGAGTCAGACTTTTTGTTTGTTTTTTGAGAAAGTGTCTCGCTATGTAGCCTTGGCTAACCTTGAACTTGCCATCCCCCTGCCTCAGTTTTTCAGGTGTTGGGATTATAGGTGTATGTTACAATGTCATGTCAGAGTCAGACTTTTTAAAAATCATCTAGGAAGTATCAAATGATCTAATTTTGAGAGAATTAGCAGTCTTACCAAACCAATTTGCTATACTTAACCTCCAAATTAACAGTATCTACTCTGTATTTTCCAGTTTCTGATATACTGGCACATTATTAATTCCATAATTAAATTCACAATGAACACTTCTCCTTTAGTTAGCTGAATTCATGTTGACTAAGAAAAGTACTTATATGGTAATTCTACCTAGCTCTCAAAACTACATGGAAAGGTACAGACAACATAAAATTAGGCCTCTGATTCCTCATTAAGTAGGAAAACAATTAGGTCTTTTTTTGGTGGTAATGGAATTTAATTCAGGGCCTTGTGTGTCTTAGGCAAGTTCTACCATTTGAGCCATGCCCCTAACCCATTTTGCTTTATTTTTTTGGATAGGGTCTCCTGCTACTTTTTTTGCCCAGTGCTGGCCTCAGACTATAATCCTACATATACCTCCTGTGTATCTGGTTCTTATAGATGTTATCACCCAGCTTTTGGTTGAGATGGAGTCTCACTAACTTTTTGCCTGACTGGCCTCAAGCCATCATCCTCCCAATCTCTACCTAAAGGCATGTTCTACTACACCTGGCATATACCACTATGCCTGGTCTGAAGAACAGACAGACTGTTACAAAGCAATTGCACCACTTTTATGTTTCCACCAGCAATGTATGAGGATTTCAATTTGTCAACATTCTTGCCAATTTTCTCATCTGTCTTTTTGATTATAGCCATTCTGAGTGTAACGCGGTATTTCACTATTGTTTTGATTTGCATTTCCCTAATGGTAAATGATGTTTAACATCTTTTCATATACTTATTGGCTATTTGTATATCTTCTTTGGAGAATTTCTATTCATATATTCTTATTGGATTATTTTATTGAGTTGTAATTTTTCATATATTCTGAATATAGCCCTTTATGGTATATGATTTACAAATATTTTCTCCCATTCTAAGAACTTTCTTGACAGTATCATTTGAAGCACAAAAGTTGTTAACTTTGATGATAAATTTATCTACTTTCTTTTGCTTAGCTTGTGCTATTGGTGTCTTGTTTAACCCAAAGTCACATTTATTTACTCCTGTATTTTCTTCTGAAGGTTTTGTAGTTTTAGCTCATATTTAGAGTTATGATAGTTAGTGTCTTTCTACGAATTTATTCATTTATTTAAGCTATATGATTTGTTGGCATACAGTTCTTTCATAGTATTCATTTACAATCTTTGTATTTCTGTGAGATTGGTAGTGATGTCTCCTCTTTCATTCTTGATTTTAGTAATTTGAGTCTTCACTATTTTGTTAATGGTCTGTCTAGTTAAAAGACTTGATAATTGTGTTTTCTTTCCAAAAACCATCTTACATAATATATTGGATCTTTTGACTTATAATACCCTACATATTTATTACTTCATCCTTTAATGTTTTTCTCCCCCCCATTCTGACTCTAGTACCTAGTTTCATTCTTTATATATTAACTTATTTTTTTCATTTTCCATATTAAGTAGGAACATGAAGTATTTTTTCTTTCCATCTCTGATCTGTTTCACTAAGCATAATGTCCTCTAGACCCATCTATGTGTATATTTAGGCAGAACCTAAATATACACAATCAAATTTGTTTAGAAAAAACTTATGGCTTTGTTACTTTCCTCTATTTTCTATTCTATTTCATTAATTTATGATTTAATCTTTACTACTTCTATCTACTTGCTTTGGGTTTACTTTGTACTTCTTTTTCTAGTTTCTTAAGGTGGAAGTTTAGGTTATTGGTTTGATATACTCCTTTTAATATATATGTACATATATATATATGCATATTACTACTATGAATGTCCCTCAAATGAGAGCTCTGGCTGTATACATTTTTGTTGTTTTCATTTTCATTAATATCAGTGTTTTCTAATTTCTCTTGTGATTTCTTCTTGGACTTGTATTTAAAGTATGTTTAATTTCCATACATTTCTGAAGTCTTCCTCTAATTTTATTCTTATTGTGGTCATAGAACATTTCTTCTATGCTTTCAATCATTTAAACTTAAGACTTGTTTTATGGCCTGCCACATGGTTTATCCAGAAGAATATCTCATGTAGACTTTTTCTTTTTTTTTTTTTTTTTTTTGCAGTACTGGGGTTTGAACTTAGGGCCTACACCTTGAGCCACTCCACCAGCCCTTTTTTGTGATGGGTTTTTCAAGATGGGTTCTCTCGAACTATTGGCCTGGGCTGGTTTTAAACTGCAGTCCTCCTGATCTGTGCCTCCTGAGTAGCTAGGATTATAGGCATGAGCCACCAGAGCCCTGCTTCCTATGTACACTTGAGAAGATATATTCAACTGATTTTGGGTAGATGTTTGTTAGGTCAAGTTGATGCTTAGTGTTTAAGTCTTCTATTTCCCTGTTGACCTTCAGCATAGTTGTTCTTTCCATTGTTAAAATTAGGACTTTGGAATTTTCCACTATTACTGTTGTCTATTTTCCTCATCATTTCTGTTTTTACATGTGTATTCATTTTTGCTCTATTTTCTTTTTCTTTTCTTTTTTGTGGAACTGAGGTTTTAAACTCAGGGCTTCATGCTTGCAAAGCTGGTGCTTTACCTCTTGAGCCACACCTCTTGTCCTAGTTTTTGCTCTATTTTGATCTGTTCTTAGCTGCATGCATGTTTAAATTTGTTACATGTTCTTGAAACTGCTATTTATTTCTAGTATTTTTGTTTTTAAGGTTTATTTTGTTGGATATTATTACAGCCACTTCAACTCTTCCATGGTTGGTGTTTGTACAGAATATCTTTTCTTCCTTTCAACCTACTTGTATCTTTATTTCCAATCTATGTGTATCTTTACTTTCAACCTATTTGTATTTTTCAATATAAATAGCATCTCTAAAGCATGAGGCTCCAAGTTCAAAACCCAATACCACCAAAAAAACCCTCAAAATAGCATGTCTAACAAACAACATATAGTTGGACCTTGATTTTTAAAATCCAATATAACAATCTCTGCCTTTTGATTAACGCATATTTAAAGTTATTGATGTGATTAGGTAAACACATCTATTTTTTTATTTTGAATTTTTTTCTATGTGCCTTCCTTGTAGTGTAACATTTTGGTCCCCTTAATGTTTTAAGTGTATTTAGTTGTCTTCTTAGTGGTGTTCTAGGGCTTCTAATACACATTCTAACTTAATCAGAATTTACTTCGAATTTATACTGACTAGGTTGAATGAAATATAGAAACTTCATTCCTTTATAGCTCCTTTCCACATTCTCATTTTTGTATTATCATATCACATGTATTTATGGTACAAACTCAACAATACATTATTAAAATCATTACTTAAAAAACTGTGAGGACACGTGTTCATATAACTTGTGAAATTAACTTGCATTATACAACATTTCTCGCTCTCTCCATTTGTTCCTATGCATTTGAGATTACCTGGCATCATCTGTTACTCAAGGATAGCTTTGTTTTCACCCCAAAATAATGATATACTTATTATTTTATGCAATTGCTTGATAAGACAAGAAACATGAATTGTAGTATCTACATGGTTGCTTTTACTGGTACTCCATGTTTTTTTTCCCCCCTGTGGATTTGAATTACTGCCTGGGTCACTTGCTTTTTCCCCTAAAGTAAGTCTATTAGCAATGAATTTTGTATTTTTTGTCTGCCTATACCTTTCTTTCATTGTCATTGTCAAATGATAGCTTTGTTGGATATAATATTCTTGGTTGAGTTTATTATTTCAGCAATTTGAGTATGTCATCACTGTCTCTGGCCTTCACTGTTCCTGATGAAACTTCACCTGTTAATCATAACGAGATTACTTTGCATGCAATGAGCCACTGTTCTCTTATTGCTTTCAAGATTTTCTCATCTTTAGTTTGCAACATTTGACTATGATGCCTGGGTATGATCCTACTTGGTGTTTTACGAGCTCGTTAGATATATACATTAAGATTTTTCATCAAATTTCCTTATTTTCACTCATTTCTTTGAATTGTTTCCATTTTTTCTCTCCTCCTGATACTCCCACTTATGCATGTTGGTATGCTTAATTGTGTCCCACATTTCTCTGAGGTTATTTTTATTTTTCTGTTATTCAGACTGCATAATCTTCTCTGATCTATGTACAAGCTTAGATTCTTTCTTCTGCCAGCTCTAATAAGCTATTGAACTCCCATGGTGAATTTCTCATTTCAGTTATTGTACTTTATGATGCTAGAATTTCCTTTTCCATATATATTATAAAATATATACTATTTGTTGACAAATCATTTGCTACATCCATCATCTGGGACCCTGTGAAGGCAGTGCTTATTGTCAAATTTTTTGCCATGTTTGGGTCACACTTTCCTGTTTTCTTGCATAGTTTGCAACTTTTTGTTGTAAACCAGATGTTTTAGATAGCATCCTATGGCAATTCTGGATATTGATCCTTCTCTTTTGAGTGCTTTGTAGTTTGCTATTTCCCTTACAGTGTATAACCTAATACTATCTGTTTTAGTTCAGTTACCAGGGGTTTTCCTTGGATTGGTACAAGAACTTATTACCCTGTAAGATTTTTACCTTCTACCATTGGATGTGTGTTCATGGAGGTTGAGATCAATAGCTCAGGAAGTTTATTATTACATATTCACCAGGGACTAGTAGCTTGGAGATTCCCTCTCTGATTAAAAGTGCACACATTTTGACTACACATAGCTTTCCAGATTGCAGGGATGAGAGTGATTTTATTTTTAAGCCTATGTACCTAGGAGTCACAACTAGCTTACTGTTAGTCAGCATTTGGCCAAAGGTTGTTTAAGCTTTTTGAACCAGTGAAGCTTTTGGTGTGTTGATGGGCCTGCATGTATGGGGGAAATCCTTTTAAGTCTGTCCTTTGTCCTGCTGATTGTCCGAAGTGGGTGCAGCCCAACACATGCACACAGGCTTTTCAACACTAAGTTGACTGCTCCTAGTAGGGCTCTTCTTGGTTCCCTCTTTCATTTCTCTCTTTAAACTTCTGATTTCTTTGCAGTTTTACTTGTGCTAACTCCTCCTAATTGAACTTCACTAAGATCACCATTGCTTTTGACAATGATTTTACTGATATGGGAGTTCTCCATGCTCTGTTCAAATGAAGTGTTCCAAATGAAGTCAGTCCTGCAGGCAGAGAGCCACTGAGTTCTTTGTTCTTATCTCATTATTTCCCCTTGGGTAGAAACTCTGCACCACTAAACTGTAAGTGGGATCTGGATTAATTTTGCCAGGAGTGAAACAACCACTCTACTCTTGGGCAATGGGGTGGGGTGGGAAATCCCTAGTATTTATCAATTCCCTTTTTTGAGTGAAATCTCCAACCTATGATCAAAGTGGGGAAGAAAACATTAGGGCCCTGTTATGCTTAGCCTGTGCATGAAATAGTTTCTACCCTATTATGGCCTGAGTGTGTTCTCCAAGATTCCATGTGCTGGAAAAGTAATCCCCAAATTCCTATTTATTTGGCAGTGGGGTCTTTGGGAGGTAAGTTAAGATGAGATCATGAGGGAAGGGCCCCCAAGAGGGCATAAGTGATTTTATAAGGAGAGAGCCCTGAGCTAGGATGCTTCCTCTGCCTCACCATATGATGCCTTCCGCTAGGCTGTCATGGAGTAAAAAGGTCTTTACCAGGTGATGAGCACATGAAAGCACTATGCTCTTGGGCATCCTTTTGAACCACAGTTAAATAAACTTTCATGCTTTATAGATTACCCAGTTTCCAGTATTGTTTAGCAACAGAAAATGGACTAAGATACACTAAGGGGGAAGGGGCAGAGTGGCAGATGACAAGTGCAGTCAACTCTCCCTGCCAGGGTAAAACTGCAGCCCCAGACTGAGAGCTGGGGGAAGGAGTCCTACCTATCCCCATTATCTTCACATCTTCACCACACCTGTTCAGAACATAACACCCAGGTTAGAGCTTCCAGCACAGAACAGTCAGGTAACCTGGGTCTAGTGAGGCAGAAGCTATGGAGCAGGTCGTTCCTCAAAGGCCAGTCTCTTGCTGTTCTTACCAAGATTTAACAAATTCATCTTGAATGAATGCTTTGTTTCCTATATGCTCTTAGGACAACTTTCAAAAGTTTTAAGTGCTTTTTCTAAAATGACCTTTTTAAAAAACCAGTTAAATTGTTGCTTTGTTGGGGAAAGGGTCTACTGAGCTCCTTACTTCACCATTCTGGAACTCCTGTCCTTCAATTTGTTTTTTAATATAACTTATGAGTGGAAATGTGGTGCAGCATAAGGAGGGATGGACTGGTTGTCAGAAGTCAAGGTTTTCATCCCAACTTGGTCTCTAGCAAGCTCAGCGACTTCACTTGAAGTTTATCTTCCTCATTTGTAGAATGAAGAAACTGTACTAAATGACCTTTAAACTCCGTTCAACTCTAAAATCCTATGATTTTTTTGAAACTGAAATGAAACAGAAAGTCATTAGTGAACAATATTTTACTGTAGCTTTATAAGAATAGGAAATATGGAACAATCACTGACAACTTTTTGACAAAAAAATGTTCCAGTCTGTTTTTAGTTAAAACATACACTTCATTTCCAACTCCACCTAGCTAATCGAAATGCAGTTCAATGCACGGTTTGCACACAAGGCATGTCTCCATCCAAAGGTTTCCTTCTGAATCATTAATACTGAGAAACTGGGGGCAACAGAGAAACTAGGGGTCTTTTGCTGGTAGGTCATCAAAATACAACAGCTTAATGCTAAATAAAATTACTTTCTATCTAAAACAATGCCTGGTTTTCACCTTCTACATAAGGCTATAAGACAACACTCCCAGAATACCTATTAATTATGCATATTTATTTTGAGTGTGTAAAAGACAAATATTAGTTTTCCATGGACATTTCAGAAAAGAGTTGTTTCAACTGAACACCCATTTCTAGTCACAAAAACATAATGTTTATCTAGTAATGATTATCCACACAAGTTACTATAAACAATAAAACTGTAGTAAGGGCTTCCTTGGCTGAGTTTTGTCTTAACCAATTTATTTGACTTTCTATGGTTTACATTCAAAATCTATATAATAAAGAAGGGAAAAATGGGGTCTATAATTTAAGAAAATTGAAACTACAAACATATTTAAATGCTTTCAGTTACTAATCCACAACAGAATATCCTGTAATAAAGTTACAAAGTAAGAGAATTATGAATACACAGTGGCAAAAGTTGCTACCCATTGACACATCCAGTAAATAGGAAGGATAATAACAAGATGAGAGTATCGACAAACTGATGTAGAAACAAGGAATCATACAATTTTTCCAATGTCTATGAACAAAGTGTTAAATCATACAATTTTAATACATTGCCTTTAAAGCAAAACATATTTTAAAAAATTCATCTTCATAAATTGAGCTTTGTCAACATCGAAGAGAAAAACTAAATATTTATCTTAAGGTATATAAAAGGTGCAAATCCCTGCAAAGGAAAAGTAAATGCATATCTTGAGCTTGTTCCTGTCCAAATGTGAAGGCCTCTTTCTGATTTTCACAACTGACCCTGACTTGAGCTGTTCAAGAATTTCCAAATTAGCCCATCTGCTCATCAAAATATGTCTATGTTAAGAACCTTCAGGAAAGGCATCTGGCCCAGTTTATGATCCCAAATTACCTTGGTTTCCAGTTAATTTTTAGAAACTAGAATTACTTTAAGAAAAAAGTAAAATTTTCAATCTTCAAAATAACGGGATATAAGAATTAAAACCCTACCATCTTACTCAATTTTCAGAGCTCAAATTCTAAAACTGTAGCTTATTCATCCTGGTACGTTAAAAAACATTGCTCCACTACTGATTTAAAAAATTTATACACATTATCCTTTTGTGTGAGTATGTAATAGTGTAATGTAAAATTAGTACATTATAATTAAATGCCTTTTTCTTGGCATTTCCTATGAGTGAATCATTGTAGGAAGCTTTTCTTTCCTCTTAATCTGTCTATTATTTTCCTGTATAGAACACCACCTTAATATGACGTAGTTTTAAGAGAAATGTCCTTAAGACTTAGTTATGGCCCCTACAGTAACTGTTTTTCAGGTAATTTTTTGTTTTTTTTTTAAGTTTTTAAGGTTTTGTTAGCTGAAAGTATGGGCTAATGACCACAATGGCTTAGGAACCACTTGCAATCATATGAAAGGAAAATAGCTTCAAAATGTCTTAGTAGGGAAATTATTCCTACCCTGAAAACATTCCTACCTTCTTGGACTAAATGTTCCCCACATCACAAAATAACTTGCTTTTAACACTGGTATAAACACTTCAAAAGAAATTGTTACTAATGATTAATTTTTATCTGCTTGTTTATGCAACTAAGCTAAATCTTTTACATCAGCATCACTGGAAATGTATAGAAGGAATTACAGAAGCAAAGTTTCTATTTAGATTTTAACCACATTTCCAATAATGTAGCTGATTTATTCAAAGAAGTGTTTTCTTTCCTTTCAGAATTGCAAGAGTACCTATGGCTTCAGATCAAGAAATATCAAAATCCAAAGCAAACGTATTTTGCAGTTGGTTATATATCATGTATCTCAGTGTTAACTTCAACTTTAAAAGCAAGATTCTGCATCACTTACTCTGATATTATAGACTAACTAGAAAATACTGGCCTCAGGCTACTTATCAAGTTGCTTTTAGGTATTTACCCACCAATGTCAACAATACAAATCAAAAATTACTAAGCTCTCCTATATTATCATTAAAACTATAAAACAATAAAATAAGTACATCAGAACTTTTCCTGAGAAATAAACGTCATTACATATGGTTATGTGGCCATCCATTCATGAGATACACAAGTTTTTCAAACTGAAGTTATTACTACCACACAAAACAAATTCATACTGGAAAAAAAGAGAGGTTATTTTCTTTCTTCTTTTAATTTTAGCATACAGGGTCTCACTTTATTGCCCAGGCTGGCCTTGAACTCCGGGGCTCAAGTGATGCTCCTGGTTTAGCCTCCTAAGTACCTTGGACTACAGGTGCATGCCACCATGCCTGGCTAAAGAAAGGAACTTCCTAAGTGAACATACATCATTTTAATAATTCTTCCTACCACGTAAAGCTGTTTATTTGGGGTTTTTTTCCGAAGTAAAATTTGAATATATTGCTTAGGTTCCTTGTTTTGTCAAGCTTAAAGGAATTCATTAAATTACTGAAAACCGAAGAGAAGACCTTATAAAGCAATCCTGAAGTGTCAACATAGACTGAGTTCTGTCATTTAAAGAATGTACATATATATGTAATTTTTCCTATTTAATAAATGTATTTTAATTTATACACATGTATGAGTATCATGTGTGCATGTACAACATCCTACTTGTTTCTTTGCATAACTTCAGATAGCAAAAGCAGTACATTTAAGATGGAAATAGAAAGGGCTATTAACTCCCTAAGATTTTTAGATCACTCCCAGTTTAGCAACTCTCAAAATTACATGAGAGTTTATATGTCTTTAAAGAAAAGTACATAAATTTTGGTCTGAAACAAAACATTGCCTTATTTTGGTGGAAAAATAAAATTCAAATCACTAGACAAGAGTTACAATTCTAGTTAATGATGAATAATATTCTATATACCAATATGAGAATTAAAGCTTTTCCTCCAAAAAAGTATATAGCTGGAAATACTTCAAAAACTGTAAGTATAGTTATCTATTAAGTAAGACATCCAAACTATAAATGCATGTCTATTTCTGAAAAGTTTTAACTTTAAATGTATTTATGAACTAATTTTCACATCAATGAAGTATTTCAATAGGAAGGGGTAAAGAGAATAAACAATAAACCTATATGTTCTCTTTTTCTTTTATCTTAAAAAAAAAGACCCTTTTCCTGCAAATTGTCAGCATAAAGGAGGCTAAAAATTACAAAAATTTTGAAACCAATCTGATTCATCTGGTTATGGATATCAAGTGAATGTCAGACTTCAAAAACAGTAATGGGGTAAGGTCAAACAGTGACAAAAATTACGCATTGAGCACAACCATGGCGGTAACAAGAAAATAATATGGGGATAAATACAGATGCCATATTAAACGGGCTGTGAAAGATGTCAAACTCAAATCCTCCTTTAAGTACATCTTATCTAAAAGGATTGTAGAAAGTGGGAATGTAGGATTTTCATTTTAATTAAATAATTCTGCTTCAGTGCAAATGTGAAGTCAAAAAAAAAAAAAAAAGAAAAAAGAAAATGTCTCATATGACTTTCACTTTAGCAGGAACAGTTTCCACAGCCTTTCACACTGTTGACAATTTCTTCTTGTAGTTTCTTTCTTTCCTCCTCTTTGGACATATTTTCTTTCTTTGCATTCCATTTGGAGTTATCATAATTCTGCACCCGGCTGCTCTGTGTATGCCACATTTCTGAATAGATACTGCCAGATTTAGCAAGCAAACCATAGTGGGTACCACGTTCAGCTACCTTACCCTAGAAAATGAACACAAGAGAAGCACAGAGAAAGGTCATTTAGCTAGCATAACTAAAAATACAAACTAATTTACAACTTAGGATTCTAAAGGATTTGCATTTATTAAAATACCTTTCACAATTCCTCATCCATAGTATAAAGAGAAAAAATTAAGGTAGGAATGTTTGTTTTTTCACTGTTGAGCTACCCAGTCCCAGTAAACAAAGGCTATGAAATTCCAATACCATAAACATCATTTTACTTAAAGAAAATCAAAGCTAAATGTTTAATTTTTCATTTTGAAGGGAAGAAAGGGAAGGTTAAAAATGTAAAAAGGTGATATTTTATGTAATCAGTAAATATTCAAATCAAAAGCAGTTATTTATAGAGATTTAAAAATAATATCCTGAAATTTGTGTATGTACTCTGAAAAAAGATTTCATGAAATGTTTTCTCTAGTAATTATTTTTTGTTAACAATGGCTATTAAATGCAACATTTCATTGATTTATATGGATTCCAAACTGATCTATAATTAATTTGTCTCTTATCAGCTACTGTTAAACACATTAGGATACAAAAGGAATTTTATCACTTTTACTAGTACTCCTTGTGATAGGACCTTTACAAATATACCCTTAAGTAAAATAACTAAAATTTGTGCCCATGTCTGAGTTCTGTATTTATACACACACACACACATACACACACACGTATGTATGTGTATGTATGTATGTGTATATATACATATATATGTATGTATATATATGTGCTATTTATTGATTTCTGGCATTATCTACTAATTTCCTACTATGGAAGATGAAGACTCAACACCTTAGCACTCTTGTACTATCTCACTTCCTGCCTCAGTCTTCATTCTCCTAATAATTATTAGTTACATCACAAATTCTGGTTCAGTATTTACTTTGTGACCTAAGCATTTGTAAATACTTCTTGTTGAGCCATGAAGGGTTTTATATATTTTTCTCTTATGTTTTTTTTTCCTAGACTAAGTAACACCTCATTTTTTTTCACTTGCTTAGTTTTATATAGAACTATTGGCAATCTCTCCAAAGCTGAACAATTATATATGCTTCTCCTAGTTTAGCAACTGTTAAGTTTTCCACACTTGCTTTGTCTCACTTTACACTTCATATATGTGTGTGTGTGTGTGTGTGTATAAGTACTATTTTTTGCTTAACCATTTGAGAATGAGTTATACCCTAAATATTCCATTAGCATCTATCTCCTAAAAACAATGACATCCTCCTACATGATTGGAATATAACTGTATCACACCCAAGAAATTTAGCAATGATATGATACTCTTATCTAACATATAGTTCAAATTTCATCAATTGTCTCAATAATGTCCTTTATTATCTTTTTCCATCTGGATCAATACATTGAAGTTATGACAGCTTTCTAACCTCTTTCTGTGTGTGATATTAATAATTTGAAATGCCTAGGCCTATATTTTAAGGAATGCCCTTTAGTTTGGGATTTTCTAGTTGTTACTGATCATTAGACCAAAGCTAAATATTTTTGTCAAAAATAAATGATGATGTGCTCTCAGTGCATCACATCAGGAAGTATAGGAAGTCAATTTGTTCCATCAGTGATATTAAACCTGATCACTAAGTTAAAGGGCATCTATAAGATAAGATTTCTCTATTTAAAGGTAAGTTTTCTCTTTATAATTAATAAGTAATCTATGGGTTATACTTTTAAACTGTGTGAGCATTCTACTCCTCAATAGCTTTTTACTGTATGGCTTTAGAAACCAGTGATGAATGATACTTATCTGAATCAATTATTACAACAGTGGTTAGAAAATTTGATGTCCTAAAATTATCATTCCTTCTACATGTTAGTTGCCATTTAACTTAAAGAAAGCTTTCTCTTTCCCTAGCACTTTGTGTTTTAAAAGTATTGTTATGGATGCAGAAATTAGTTTTTATTCAGCATGTTACAATTCATTAGTGTCATTTTTCTTTTTGCTGCTCTAATTATTCCAAATTGGCCAGTGGGAGCCCATTCAAAATGGTTCCTGTGTCTTTGTGGCATGTGTTCATTAGTTTCCCTGCCCCAGATCTGGAGTCAGCTCCAAGGATGCTTGGCTTCTTTTGGTGAGAAACAGTAACTTAATGCCCCAGATCTGTGCTAGGTATATATGTATTGCTACCAGATTTTCATTGTTTCTAGGCCTTTTCAGTGAATAGTTAGAACACTTAAAATATCCTCAATTCATACTGATAATTCTGTTCCAATATCAGGAGATTTATCCTCTTCTTTGACCAATACTTTTTGTATCTTTCTTCTCCCAAGTGAGAGCTCTATTTCTAACAATATCAATGTATTTACTCATATGCTCAGTGTTAAAATATATACAAAATAATTTTAAAATGGCCACCCCATAATACCATCATCAACAAACATAACTAAGTTCAAGTTTTCTTTGGAGTTATTTTTACTCTTATAGTTCACTAAGGGTATATAATTGGAGTATTATATTCAAAAGGTACTTGGATTAATTCTGTTTTTCTTCTATGTGGTTATCAATTTGATAGTTTTGCTTTCCCTTTGTTTTTTTCCATGCTTGTTAATTTTATTTTGAATCTATAAAAACACTAACATGGTTCAAAAGCAAAAGCAGTACAAAAAGTATATTCAGGAAAATCTAATTCTCTTCTTTACCTCTTGCAACCCTTTTCTGCCCCTACCTCATTAGATAGCCAACTATTTTAATTTTAAGTTTATCCTTCCTGAGTTTTCTTTTGCAAAAATAAGCCAGGTATATATATTCTTTTCCCCAATCCTTCTTGCAAAAAGTAACACACTATATACTCTTTTGCCCTATTTTATTTTCTCTTAATCATATATCCAGGAAGTCATGCCACATAAGTTTCCTTTTCTAAAAAGCATCTGCCCTTATTTTAGAAATGGTGTAAATTTCATGACCTCTAGGGATATTAATATATTTTCAAGTTTTGTTATGCTCTCTGCATTGTCTACATTTTCTTTTCTTTTTTGTTTTTTATTGTTTTATTATTCATATATGCATACAAGGCTTGGGTCATTTCTCCCCCCTGCCCCCACCCCCTCCCTTACCACCCACTCCACCCCCTTCCTCTCCCCTCCACCCCCTCAATACCCAGCAGAAACTATTTTGCCCTTATCTCTAATTTTGTTGAAGAGAGAATATAAGCAAAAATAGGAAGGAACAAGTGTTTTTGCTGGTTGAGGGACCTGTATACATTTTCTACTGAACTCCTTTTTTTGCTGTTTGTTTTAGAGGTCTTCTTTTTACTATCCACCCACTAATATTTAATAATGGAGTATTAAAAAGTTGACTGAGAGCTCTGTGTGCATGGGAATGGCCTTCTCAACTGGAAGTCTCAACTGACAGCATTTTTGTCCCCCACAGAAGAATCCTCCAATTAACTGCTGATAAGGGAAGTAATGATGATGGCAGAAATAAACAAGTGGTTGGCAAAGTTCTTGGAGCCAATGGCATGAGAAGGCCTGTGGTCCTATTCTTTGGTATCATATATATGTATTTGAGGGGGTGGGGTACTGGGGGTTTGAACTCAGGACCTCACGCTTCTAGGCAGGCACTCTACTGCTTCAGTCACTCCACCACTCCTTTTTTGCACTGGGTAGTTTCAAGATAGGGTCTTGTGAACAATTTGCCCCAGTTGGTTTCAACCATGACCCGTCTGATCTCTGCCTCCTGAGTAGCTAGGATTACAGGCATAAGCTACCAGCACCCGGCTCTTTGTTATATTTTGATTTCCAATTAATTTTTCCTTTCTTGCTAATGTGCTTGGTGGTTTCCATGTGTCCAGAGCTATCTTAAATTCCTGATAAGAAACCCACCGACTCCTTGCTAAGGGTGACAAGGGTAAACACCAGGCTGTGGAATGTGAGCCCTAAAAACTCTATTTCTCATACAAGTATTTAATTGTTTCTTCTTTTTTGCTAGTAATGGGGGTTTGATTCTGTTTCTTTCTTTTATATCATATTTTTATTCATTAATGAATATAATAAACCAATTTTTTATGGTAATGGGGTTTGAACTCAGGGCCTTGTGCTTGCTAGGCACACTTGAAGCCACACCCTAGGTCAAAATTTTCTTAAGAACATATAGGGCTTACAGGAGTGTTTCTTGTATGGTTTGTTTTCTTAGTCATTGTCCACAGGACTCAGAAGTCACAGGAATATGCAGGCTCAGACTCAAGGCCCAGCTTCTTCTCCAACATTGTGGAAAGGGGCTGTACGTCATGGGGCAGAGCCCTATGTTCCTGTGTGCCACTTAGAGCCCAGGGAGTGTGGCCTCCTGGGGTATCCATGTTGGATAATTCTGTTTATTTTCAATCTCATGCTCACCTTTACTTTCCATGATAACCTTGATGCCTCCATCCCTGAACCCTTTCAGAAGGGTCTACAAAATGAATTAAGTCACTTTTTATTGATTTCTGTCCCTTTTGGCACACAGTATTCAACTCTGTCAGCTCTGCTAATTTATTTACTTCACACCTTTCCTATATTTTCTGATATCTCTTATCTACTATTATTTCCCCTCCTACTATCTTTGTCCTTGTGGATTTATACTAATCATATCCCTTTGCTTTTTTAGTAAAGTTAGAGGGAGAAGAGATAAACAAATATTTCCAGTCTTCCATGTTATCCAGATGTCCCCTAGATATGCCATCTAACATGAATATTATACAAGACTGCTGACAGAATACATGAGGTAACAGACCACTAGCTGAAACTAAGGTCACGTAGTTAAGCAAGTATAGAGTCAACAAATATTAATGTAAAGAGATTTTAGGTACAGGCACAATGGTCATTGATAAATTAGTTCAATTATAATTCAAAGCTTAAGTAGCAATGTTGAGATATGGACACTGTGAACCTCACAACATGAGGCAGGTAAATACATGCCTGGTAAAGTACTTTAATATTTTCTACTAGTAAGAAGAGGCTCTTATTGCATGACCACACAGAACTGGAAAACTTAGTAAAAAGCACAAACAGCATATTTTACTTCAGATTTTTTACACCAATGATAATAAGGTATAATTACAAACTTTTCCATTTAAGAAATTCTGATATCATCATACTGGAAGAATTAGTTTATTTTCCAATGAATGTAAAGATTTGAGAATACACTGACAGAAAGGTATAAAATCACTTATAAGGAAATAGTATATACATCTTAGAACTGAATATTCTCTAAGAAGTTTTGGTAGAATGAAAAAAATTCCTCTCAATAACTCAAAAAACAGAAAGCTTATCAAGCTTCTTTTTCTCTTAATTCTCAGTATACAGGTGTTCAAAAAATGATAAAAAATTGAAGGTGTATTGATTAGAAGGAAAAATAATCATAGAAAAGTATGATTGTGATATAGAAAATTGAACAATATTAGAAACAGTCAAGTACTAAGGGGTGAGGAGGAGAGATCCTTATAGAAAGAAGAAAAGGAAAATTATTACAGTTTTCAAATCTATCAATCACAACAGTGGTACTATGATTTGCTAAAAACATTTAGATAATATACATATATCATAATTCCCTCAGAAGAAATAAAGTATTTTCTTACTTCCCCATACAGAAAAACATATACATAAAAATGACCACTTTATATTATGGCAGTTTTCTTTTACACATCAAGGGTATATGCAGTATTAGAAAAATGAAAATGTAAGTGGGGGCGGGGGGAGAGGTGGCCCAAACAATGTATACACATGTGAGTAAATGTAAAAATGATAAAATAAAAAAATGAGAGAAAAAAATGAAAATATATACTACAGCCAAGACAATGAGCAAATATTCTCTTCAGAGCTAAAATGAATGCAAGAAAATTATATATATATACATATATATATATATATATATATATATCTCCTTAAAAATCTGATTCTATCATAAAGATTTAATGCTTTCCTGATCAAACTTTTGCTTTCAATACTTTAATAAATGAATCAAAGCAGTTTATTCCTTCTTGGAAAATCATGCATTATTTCCTAGGTAAGAGGCTAAAATTAGAAATCTAAAGAACACAAATTCTTTACTTATTAGAAACAATATTTAAGTTTCTCATATCTATAACAACTTCCAATATTCTTCAAATACTAAATGTTAAAGTTAATCTCTTACCTGATCCAAGACAATGATTTCGTCTGCATCAACCACTGTTGATAATCTGTGCGCAATGAAAATAGAAGTTCTGTGTTTGACCATATCCCTCATGGCACCAAGAATAGTCTGTAAGTTTGATAACAAGAGTAGGAGAAAAAAAAACTCCCATTAGGTAGACAGAAATTAAAATAATCATACCTTTCTCAAGGCATAGAAAGAACACAGAAAATGTCAATTAATTTATTATGTAAACTTAGTACCAGAACTAAATGCATAACATATAATACTTACTAAAAAGAACAGGAGAAAATCAAGGAAAACAGGAAGGTATATATGAGGACAGAGTCATAGAAAAAACTATCATTTAGACAGGCAACATTTCTCTAAAATACAGAGTCTGGGAGAAGGTACATGTTTTCTACATACAAAAACAAACCAAACAAATAAACAACAACTCTAGTGATATCAGGAGTATAGCCAGACATGTTTATCAATGAGAACAAAATTAAAATGAGGGGGGGAGGTGGCCCATACAATGTATACACAGGTAAGTAAATGTAAAAATGATAAAATAGAAAAATAAAAATTAAAAAAAATAAAATGAGGAGAGACTCAAGTGATAGGAATAAGAGAAATTCAAAGTAATTCAAGGAAAGATAGGGAGATGAGCAGGGTACAGGAACATTTGCTCTTCTATTTGCTCTTCTTTAGTACACACTCAGAAGGGGAGACTAAGACATCTGTGTATTTTTAACTCAAGGAAGCTGTTTTTCAAAAGCATTTTGACTTCTTAATACATTCTGGAAAATACATTTTGTTTACTGCCTGTAAAGTATATATATATCATAATACATATATATGTGTATATATTTTTTTCTAGCTATACTTAGAAACCTGTCTAAGTACAGGTAACTGGATGGAAGTAGAAATGTGAGAAATGGATATACTCACTGGCTTCCTACAGATATTTCTAAATATTTTATTTATGAAATATATAAAATTATTGAGAGCAGATGGGTACCTGAAAAGAAAACCTTTTATTTCACTAAGGCAGACTGAAAATCAAGTGCACGGCCATTCCAGATTGAAGGAAGGTTAAGAAGGTAGACTAAAAGCACCCAACTCTAGCAGATCTGGGGAAGTGAAAAAGATCAGTGGCACTCCAGCCATTCTTTCATCTAATCTTCTCCCCAAGTGACGCAGGGAGCTAGACTGAGTACAGTGGGTGAATGGCTGACTCCTGGGCCACACCCCCCATCCTGTGGCAAGAATTTACACCACAACCTGGTTACTACCAAGTTGCATAAACACTGTGAATACTTCAAATGAAAGGACCCAAGAGATAAACCTCTAACAAAACACTTGGCTTCAGACACGTAAATCCCAACACAGAAACACAAATCATGTGAAATAAGACAACATAACCCCTACAACAGTCAACAATTATACAACAATGGAATTCAATGACAGTGAAGTGAATGAAATCCCAAAGAAAGAATTAAAAATGATCATAAGAATGATCAATGAAAAGAGTCTAGGAATAAATGCTGGAATGAATTTCAAGAGAATAAAAACATACAGGTAAATGAAATAATGAAGACAATGCAGGATATGAAAGAAGAATTCAAAAAAGATACAGAAATCCTGAAAAAATATCAAATTGAAATTCTAGAAATGGAAAACTTAGTAATCAAATAAAAAACTCAGTTGAAAGCCTCAGAGCTTGCAGAAAAGGCAGATGAACTAGACTATTCACATAAGATAAAGGAAAAATAGTAAGAAAGTATGAATGGTACATATAAGACCTCATGGGCATAGAAGAAGGATAAGAGGTACAAGCCAAAGACACAGAAAACATATTTAATAAAATAATAGCAGAAAATTCCCCAAATCTTGAGGAGACAGACATGCTTTTAAGACACCAAACAGACAAGAAAAGAACCTCTCTAAGATAGTTAAAGCATTAAATATATAGAACAAGGAAAGAATACTGAAAGGTGAAAGATAGAAGTGCTAAGTCATATATATAAAGACATACTTACCAGAATAACAGATTTCTCAAGAGAAACTCTAAAGGCAAGGAAGGCATGAAATATTTCAAGTCCTGAGAAAATTAACCACCAACCTAGATTACTGTATTCAACAAAGGTATCCTTCATAATTGAAGGAGAAATAAAAACCTTCCATGATAAAAACTTGAAGAATTCATGACTACTAAGCAAGCATTGCAGTAGACACAGGAATTCTACACACATAAAAGTAAAATAAATGCAACCATGAAAGTAGGGGAAAAAATTTAAATCCCACCAGATGAACAGATAAGCAAATAAGGATTGGGAAAAAATCAAACATTACAAAAACAACAAAATGACAAGAATTACTACACATCTTTCAATAAGAACTCTAAATGTTAATTGTCTCAGTACTCCAATCAAAAGACACAGGCTGGTGGGCTGGATCAAACAAAAGAAAAAAAAAAAAGACCCAACCATTGTTGCCTATAAGAAACACACCTCACTGGCAAGGATGAACACAGACTTAAAGTAAAAGAATGGAAAAAAGATTTTCCAAGCAAATGCAGCCTAAAAGCAAGCAGGAATAGCTACATTCATATCTGACAAACCAAAATTAGTCAGAAGAGACAAAGAAGGAACCTTCATACTCAAAAAGGGAAAAATCTATCAGGAGGATATAACAATGGTAAATATATACACATCAAATGTTGGCTTACCCAATTTTATAAAACAAATATTATTGTATATAAAATCACATAGAAACCCCAACAAAAAAATTGTGACTTTAATACCCTACTCCCACCAATACATAGGTCATCTAGACAAAAAAAAAAAATCAAAAAAGAAATTTCACAATTAAATGACACTATAGATCAAGTGGACTTAACAGACATCTATAAAATATTCCACTCAACAGTTGGAAAATATATTCTTATCAGTAGCTCATGAAGCTCTCTCCCAATTTTTTTAGGATATAAAGCAGGTCTTAACAAATATAAGAAAATTGAAATAACTTACTCCTGTATTTTACCAGACCACAGTGAAATAAAACTGGAAATCAATAGCCAAAGAAACCACAGAAAATATTCAAACACATATATTGTTGAATGACCAGTAGATCATTGAAGAAACATTCCTAGAATCAAATGAAAATGAAAACAATTTATCAAAACCTCTGGGGCACAGAAAAGACAGTGCTAAGAAAAAAGTCTATATTTATGAGTGCCTACATTAAAAAAATCAGCAAGATCTCAAATAAGCTAAGGATGTTCCATAAGCTCTTAGTAAAACAAGAGCAAGACAAACCCTAAATTAGTAGGTGGAAAGAAACAATACCGATCAGGACAGAAATTGATGACATGGAGACTAAAAGTATAATACAAAGAATCAATGGAACAAAAAGTTTGTTCTTTCAGAAGGTAAGATCAACAAACCCCTAGTCAAACTAACCAAAATAAAGTGGGAGAAGACCCAAATTCAAAACGGATCAAAGATCTTAACGTAAGAACCTTTGAAACAACTATAGTAAAACTTAGGGAAAACACTTGAAGATATAGGCATAGTCAACAACTTTCTCACTAGGATTCCAACTGCTCAACATGGAAGAGCACAAATTAACAAATGGGACTACATCAAATTAAAAAGCTGTGCAGTAAAGGAAACAATTGCCAGAATAAAGAGACAACCTATAGAATGGGAGAAAACTGCCAGCTATTCAGTGAATAAAGGATTAATATTCAGAACATATAAAGAGCTCCCAAAATAAGGCTCAAAAGAACAAACAATACAATCAATAAATGGGCAAATGAATTGGACAGTTCTTAAAAGAAGTACAAATGACCAATAAATACATGAAGAAATGTTCAACATGCTTAGCCATAAAGGAAATGCAAATCAAAACTACCATGAGTTTGCCATTTCACTCCTTTCAGAATGGCAAATGTCAAGAAAACAATAACAAATACTGGAAAAGATGCATGAAAAAAGGAACTCTCATACACTGCTGATGGGAATGCAAATTAGTGTAGCCAAGATGGAAAGAAGTATCACGGTTCCTCAAAAAACTAAAATATAACTACCATATGATCCTGCCATACCATTCATGGGTGCATAGCTGAAGGAACGTAAGTCACCATACAATAGAGATACCTGGTTGGCACTGGTAGTATAGTGGAGCATAGCTGCCTTCCAATAGATACCTGCACATCAATGTTTACTGCAGTACTATTCACAATATCCAAGCTATGAAATCAGCCTATGTGTCCAACAATCGATAACTGATGAAGAAACTGTGGTACATATACATAGTGGAGTGTTATTCAACCATAAAGAAAGATGGAATTTTTATGTTGTTTACATGAAAATGGCTATAACTGAAGACCATCATATTGAGTGAGAGAAGTCAAGCTCAAAAAACAAATTTAGCATGTTTTCACTCATATGTAGAATCTAGAACTAAGTATCAATATGGCATAATTATAAAAGGAGAACTGATCGGTGAGGGGAACCCACAAGAGGGAGGACTGAAAAAGGAGAGTGATATAGGATGGCTATGACTAATTTATACTATATGTATGTATTAGGTATATGTAATGAAAATAGCATAATGAAACTCACTAAAAACTGTTTAATGGGGGGAAGAAAGAAGGAGGGTTGAGTCAGAGTGGTGGGTTTGATTAGGGAGCATCATATGCATGTGTGGATGTGTCAGTGAAACTAATCCATTGTACAATTAGTTTCTGTTAAAAAATTGCAGGGCCAATACTAAGAAAAACTGATGTGGAGACTCCCATTTCTTACTTACAAGAACTTAAACTCTGCCATTCTACAAAGTGTTTTGGACTTTTAAAAAAGGCCCATTAAAATTGACTAAATCTTGTAACTCCTTCCCTGGGGGGTTCTCTGTAAACTCTCTTAATAGCTTATGTTCTTATGTGACTCAAAAACTTGGTAGGAATTTTAATTTGTGGTAGTATGACACAGTTTTAGGTATACAGTTCTTGTAAATAGGTTCCTACTCTTATGAATGGTATCTGATCCTACTTAAGGTTCACTTTAAGTCCAACAAGTTCTTATGCTAATCAATTCACTTTAAAATTAAACTATTTTAAATATGCTGATCAAATTATGTGCCCTAAAACTCAACTCCATATACAAATATTACATCATACAACCCATAAAGCTGAAAGTAGACCAACTGTTCAACATTAGGTTCATATCATGCACTAAGTTAAAAGTTAGGTGTATGGTGATAACTGACATTTGCCTACTTTCAGTTTTAGATTAGGGGATCTGTTCATGAAATTATCATTGCTGCTGAGCCTTTTGTATGAAATGCAACAATGTTAGTATATACAATATACACTGTATACAATGTCTACATTGTTATACAGTGTACTGTAGTTGCTACAGTAGTATCATGCCATCAGTGTAAGAACATCTTAGTGTTTCACCCTTCTTGTGAAATGAATACAATACCCATACCAGTGCTGAAGGTTGTGTGTGCCTGCCTTGAACCTCAGTGAGTTGGTCCATAAGTGAAAGGCTTTGCTGGTGTACACTGTGTCACAAATGTCACAACCACGTATATGACTTGCATTAATGAGTGTTAAATGGCAACAGGAGAGACTAAAACACTCTTCCTTGTAAGCATATTAAGCAACTTGTACAGCTTTGCAAGATGCAAGGGTAATATGACAATAGCATAAGGTGTCACACAGTTCCAAAAGGAGACATTTGCAAACAGATTTAACAATGGTGATATTTAGTTCAATGCAACTTGGCATTCTTACCATTAACATTTGTCATGTAAGGGAGAAAGGGCTAGGTATTTTGCTCTATAGCACTTCCTACTGAAGGTCATTCAAAATACAAAGTAAGGCACACCTTTTACTGAAATTTCCAAGGAGAGAAGTTAAATATTAAGGAGCTCTATATTTCATCATTTACCTCTTCAGTAATTGAATCTAATGATGAAGTGGCTTCATCATAGACAATGATTGGGGGGTCCTTCAAAATGGCTCTTGCAATTGCTACTCTCTGCTTTTCTCCTCCTGATAAAGAAAAAAATTAAGGAAACATAATGCAGAAATATTGTATGTTTCTAGTACTTCTACTGACCACAATCACCAAGTTACATCTTCAACATTTACCTATATTCCTTTCACTGTTCATTGTACTGCACTATAGAGTATAAGTTCATATACAACTTTCAACAAACTTTATTCCTTGGAACATAAACATAATACTAAAATCTGACTCATGGCAGGCAAAATGAATGAAAATGAGGATGGGAGGCAGCAACTTTGATTTTACAAGTGTTCTCACTAGACATATGCTCATTATACTACTTTTTTAATAGATACTTCTCAATAAACAATCTCAGATAAAAAAATTCAATATTAGAGTATTAGTAAAGGTAAAAAAAAAATTCAGTACCTGAAACTTGAAAACATGAAACCATGAATACCTAACTTCATGTCTCGACATAAAAAAGTACCATTCAGCCAGTATTCCCAAGGATGTTTTTGGAAAGAACACTATAATTTTCACAGCATTCTTCAAAATAAGGGTATACACTAAGTAACTTTTACTTCCCCCTTAGGTGTTATAGGTTTCTAGCATAACTGATTTTTAAAATTTAAAGGAACAGAGGCCCAGAAAGGTGAAGTGATTTGTTCAAGGTCACAGATCAAGTGCCAGCTGAATCTAAACTAAACCTGATCTGACTCCAGTACTTTTCCTATTACAATGTTTAAACCCACATTTAGGAATATAACTTTACTTGGGGATACAGACAATAGTACTTTGCTGAATATGCCTCTTTTGGCCTCTTTTCTTGTCCATTATATGTTAATTTATTAAGAACTATTAAGAACTGAAAAACATCTTGCATTTTTCAACTTCAGTAGCACCTTCAGTAAACAAGTTGTGCAATCTGATACATTAGGTAACATTTTATTGTTACCTGTTCAACAATAATTATCTTCAGTTTGTAATGGGGGCTCCACATGTCTAATATTGGTAAGTTTTTATTCATGCTACCAACACTGTTTTCCATCTCGTAAGATCAAAATTCTTTTATTAAAGCAGGAACTATGCCAGAACTATCTGCCTGCCTACCTATCAACTGAGTAGCAGAAAGCTCCTCAAAGTAGTTACTAAGAAAAATGACTAGTTTTGAAATGCCTCTCAAATTTCAAGTGGAAGCAAATTTAGTTTTAATTTTATTCAATAGTACTTTAGAAGATGGTGAAGGAACATCTGTGTATTCTCAAACATAACTACTAACACAGATGCTAAGTAGTAAATTGCTCGTCCTGAAAGGTTTGGTTGTAAGGCAATGGATATTAGGAAAGAATAAATTTTCTTTCACCATTCCTATCTCCAAAGGCATGCAGAGAGGCAAAAAGATTAGGTGGCTTAACTGGCTAAGGCAGGCATATATAGAGAGGGCAAACCTATAGTACATGATCATTTGGGAACCACTAGAATTGCCAAATGAACGCTAACTTGAGGATGGGCTAGTTCACTGAAAACTACGCCTGTTAAAAGCAATAGTAAAATATAAATGTAGATTGGAATGATGCAATCATTTTATACTACCAAGTTATAACAAAATAACTACCATGAATCAACTTGGAAATAATCTTTGCTTAAAATTTTCTAAACTTAAATAAAAACTTTCTAATAGATTGCAAACTCCTTGACAGGACACCTGTTTGCACTTCAACTTTTTGTTCTTAAATCATTTAGCATAGTTGCCTGAATAGAGTATGTACCTAATAAATATTGTGAGTAAAGGAAACTGATTTGTAATGAAGAGGACGGGGATTCATTAAAATTTATGCAGGATAAGGATAGTATTTATTCTATTTTTGACTTATTCTCACCCCTAACCTATACATTTCCCCCCTAAACAAAACTAGACTAAAGAATAAATGTGGAAAATGTTAAATGTTTGCATGAGTTACATCAACATACTTTTAAGCATTGGATATCAATATATTTTTGGAATGCAAATAATTTGAAATGAAGAAACATTTTTATGAATCTTCCAAAAAATCCAGTCATTTTAAAGCAATTAATTCTTAAAACTAGCAATCTCATGATTAAACACTTAAATAGGAATACACAAGCCTCAAAATTTCCTTGACCATTGAGCTAACAAGGATAAGAAAATGAAAAGGATCAAGTATACGGAAGCATAAAGTATTGAAAACACCTAGGAAATTAGGACGAGAGGTACCCTATTCACTACCAAATTATTTCTCTCTACCCTTACTAATTTCCTAGGTGAGTAACAATCTTGGCTTTCCTTTAGAATGAAGAATTCAAATTAAGAATTAACACCTGAGCATATATCAATAATATAAACGCCTCTGACAGATTATTCTGAAGAAAGTATACAAATGGGATCAGGCTTAAAATCTTTGATTACCTGAAAGCTTGAGACCTCGTTCTCCTACTTGTGTGTCATATCCATGTGGCATTCGAAGAATTGCATCATGAAGTCCAGCTAATTTTGCCACTGTGTACACTTCCTCAGGTGAAGCGCTGATGTTTCCATATAAGAGGTTGTAGTAAATAGTATTATGGAAGAGGACAGCATCCTGAAGTAGATATATATATATATATATATATATATATATATTTCATTACAAAACTGAAACAATTGTGAAGACATAAAGAATAAAATATGACAGCCCCTTTTATTACTCCCCATCCATATGATCCCGTTTCCCTTCCTAGAGCTAATTACCATGAATGATTGGGGGGTTTTGTGTTTGTCTATTTGTTTTGAGACAGGGCCTTGCTATGTATATTCAGGATGGCTTGGAACCTGCAATCCTCCTGCCTTTGCCTCCCTAGTGCTATGATTACAGGCATATACCACCACACCCTGCTTGATTTGTTGTTTTAATTTCAGACTTTTTCTATGCATATATATATATATATTTCTAAATATGTTTTCAAGTATGAATGGAGTAATTCTATACACATTATTTCAAAAATTGCTTTTCCCACTGGATATATTCTGGAAATTGTCCGTATCAGTAACAGAAACCTACTTTATTCTTTTAATAGCTGCACATTTCATACTATGGATATATCATAATTTATTTATTCTCCAAATGATGAACATTAATGTGATTAATAATTTTTTATACTACTATGTTGGAATAAACCACCATTATATCTATAACTTTACACACCTGGGTATTTCTATAAGGATTCCTAGAATTTCCTAGTGTGACCCTAGGTGAGCCAAAAGTTGAGTGTATGTTTATCCTTTGATATTACTGCCCAATTATCTTCCAAAAACAGCAACCAATAATGTATGGGTACACTCTAATCAATGGTGTATGAGGTTGCCAGTTCCTCATTTCTTCAGCAACCCAGACTTTAACAACTTTAAGTTGTTGTTACTTTTAGAGGTAGAATCTATTTTTTATTTAAATTAGCATTTCTTTAATTACTAATGAGATTAAATATGCTTTCCTATATTTTTAACAAGCTTTGATATTGAACTTGAAATACAGAAACAAAGAATTTATGCCATATGTATTTGTGTATGTATATATAGATATAGATACAGATTTCTCTATACTTGAATTAATCTAATATTATAAAATTGGGTTATTTTATTTTGCTTGATATCCTTTTTCAACAAGCTTTATCTACATATTGCTCATAACACTCAATATTCTTTAAAAACATAATATATATAAATGGCTGCACAATACTTAATCCTATGATGATACTTTAGTCATCTAGTTATTGTTGGGCATTTATACTGTATCCAATTTTTGCTATTATAAATAATGCTGTAATGAACATCTTTGTATACAAACTTGTTCATGTCTGTTTAATCCCTTGCTAAAATTTCCTACAGAAAGAATTATTAGAATAAGCAGTACAAATATTTCTCAGGCATGTCATATACATTACCAATTTGCTTCCACCAGCAAAACAACGGACTGTCCATTTTACACAGTACTGCCCAAACTGGATATTATGAATTTCAAAATCCTTGTCAATCTCATAGGTAAAAATGGTATCCCACTGTTCATTTAACTTATATTGCTAAGGCTTCCAAAGAGGAAGAACATCTTTGCTCTTGTTTAATGATCCTGCATATTTTTCTTTTGTGAAAAAAATTTTTTTTTCAGAAGGATAAGGGTAATCATATAGTCTTAAAGAATGGCAGGAATCTAGTTATATGAATGAAGACACAAAATTCTATGTAACCACAGCCCAGAATCCAGTTTAGGTCAGTGTTTCTCAAAATATAGCCTACAAACTATCAGAATCGCCTAGGTATGATACATATTCAAAAATGCAGGGTTTTTCGCTCCACATTGCTCTCCAAAATCAGAACTATGGTGTATGAAAAAGAACTGGAATTTCAATACTCTCCCTAGGTGACTCATACCTACTAAAATTTGGAATTCTCAGTGCAAGAGAGGAGAGAGAAGAGAATAATATGTTGGATCACGTGGGGACAGTGTATAAGTGACATAGACCTATCTGATCACTTTCTTACAGTATCTACACCCCCCTTATTTTGATCTGTTCTTCCCCGCAACTTTATAATAAATACTAGCTACAACTGATACTCAGATATCTCTAAAAGCATTCTTTCTTTTTTTGTGTGTGGTACTGCGGATTGAACCAGGGTCTTGTGCATGTTAGGCAAGCATTCCACCACTGAATTACATCCCCAGACCTCTTTATAAACTTTCAATATAAGACTACCTGCTTCTTCTCTCCTCAGATCTTACTTTGAATTTACTTTCCCCTCAATGTCACTCAACAAATATTTATTAAATGTTTACTATGGGTCAGGTACTATGGTTAGTAGTGTAGATGCAGTGGTAAATAAGGCATACCAACTTGAGGTTGGCAACCAAACTACTTTATAATTATAAATTTACTATGTTGAAATTATTCAAAATTACAATAGTAGTTTCCATTTACTGAACAATTATATAATGAATGGTGCATTTGATGGTTTATATATATATGCTATCTCTAATCTGTAATAATCCTATCTTACCAGATAAATGATACCTTTTAGAGATGAAGAAACTGAGGCCCAAGGCCACAGAATTAAAAAGTCTTAGAGTTAGGGTTAAAATCAGGTCTGTTTGATTCTAGTATGTGCTCTTTTTAAATCTACTATAATATCATGGGAGGGCTCAGAAATATTACTATCATGTAGATTTTCCATTCAAGTTTTTTCATGTCCAGTTTTTAAAAATTCATTTTGGCAACATAATTTTGTATCAGGCCTGATGCTCACTATTAACTTCATTAGCATATGTTGACCCTCTGGATTCAAACTGTTCTAGTTAAGTATCCACCAACCCAATAAATGTCCGAAAATTTGTATTGTTCTGCTTTTAAATACCTGAGGTACCACTCCCACTGCCCTTCGAAGGCTTTCCAGGCTCACATCTTGTATATTTTGACCAGCAAGGTAAATGCTACCCTTTTGAGGCTCATAGAAGCGAAATAACAGTCTCACTATTGTGCTTTTCCTGAAATTGGAGATGAGAAAAGGTTATTCAACTGCTGTTGTCATTTGGGAACCCCACTTTAAACCGTAGCAATCATTTCACTAAGAAAAAAAAATCACACTAAGAATTATCAATTAATAAGGCAGAATTTTATAAATAACTAAATTACCCACCCTGACCCACTACCTCCTACAATAGCAACTTTCTTTCCTGCAGGGACTTCAAAAGATATTCCACTAAGGACTTTCTGTCCTTCAATGTATTCAAAATGCACATTATCAAAGGCCACCGTAGCTGTCTGTGGTGTGATCTGAAGGGGAGATGCCATCTCTTTGTCCTAGCAGGGAAGAGAAAAAAAAAACCTACTTTACACACTACCTTAAGTATAGCAACACAGACAATTTTTAATTCAACAGAAAGAAAATGGAAAATAATGGGAAGAGGAGGTTTATATAAGTAGAATTAGGCCACTTCTAAGCAAGCTTTTAAAGGTTTGTTTTTCACTTCTCACTGCTAAGGTAAAAAATCATGAACGTTTTGGTTGCTGGCCAACTTTTTGGGGTGAAGGGTGAGAGGGGAAAATAAGAGTGGAGGATGTGAGGAGAGGCAATTATACATTCATTATTAGCAAAACTAAATCTCATTTAAGTATAAACAATTGAACAAAACTTATAGGTATAATATTCACTGCTAACACTATATATTTTTAAAACATATAACCAAAAGCTGTAACAACCTCTTAATACACATGACAGACCCAGTTCCTATAAGAGAAATTGGTTTGCTAACATGGTGATGTAAGAATATTTCTCTAGAGTAACCCATTATTAATAGGATGATGTCACATACTTTTGAAAATGTACTATATAGATTACTTACTTTAATACGGGTGTCTACCTTGAGTAGAGTAAACAAGGTGTTCATATCTATGAGTGCTTGTCTAGTTTCTCTATATACAGTTCCCAGGAAGTTAAGGGGTAATGAAAGCTGAAAAAGCAGTCCATTCACCATTACTAGATCACCAACGGTAAGGGCACCTTAATATTCAATTGGTAGAAGGAGGAAAAAAAGATATTTCAGATGAATTTATAAACTTTCCCACCTTAAGAGAGAATTTTATTTTCTATTATGATAAAATACAGTTCAAAATATACATAATCAGCAACTATTATGGGCCCACACAATTTTGAAGCATATTAATCCATGATTTAGGTAACATAACTTGGCATATGTTAAGTGGAATGGGAAAAGCCCACTTATACACTATATGTAGTACATAAAAAAAGAATGGTTTAAGTGAGGATAAAAAGAGAAAGTTAAAAAAATTCTTTTTTCTCTTAAGACATAAGCAATAGTTTATAGGATAAAATAGAAATTTTATAAAAGCATGTCCATTAAAATTGGAGCAAGTGTCTATCATGATTGAGAATGAAAAACCTCATATGAATGTCATGGTGAATGAATGAATTCTAATTGAGCGGGGAGGTTTACAGAAAAGAGGTATAATCATTATTTACTTTTGAAGTGTTATGCAAATGGAAAAAACTAATAGAGTATAAGGTTACTTGTAATTCTAAAAAAAGAAAGCTTTATTTTAGTCCTTTGGACTAAATTAATAACCTTGCTTTTCAGGTCTACAAGAGAAATTGTAAACATAAGATGCTACAAAAAAGCTCCTGAATCAGGTCATAGACCCACAAAATGTGTAAACACTAATCCCA
Organism: Castor canadensis; assembly: GCF_047511655.1. Taxonomy (NCBI): domain Eukaryota; kingdom Metazoa; phylum Chordata; class Mammalia; order Rodentia; family Castoridae; genus Castor; species Castor canadensis. The sequence continues at coordinate 77,168,469 of NC_133405.1, read as the reverse complement.
TTCAATTAGAGAGCCAGTGCTAATCAAAAGGAAGTAAAAAAATACTGTAAATCAAGAAAATACAGTCTTATATTAAAAGGAAAGCAGTCCAAAAGTGCTAAAGCACTTTTTAAAAAAATGATTCATTTATTCACATGTGCATACATTGTTTCTCCCTGCTGCCCCCCTCCCCCACCCTCTCACCCCCTCCCCCTTCGCTTCCAGGTAGAACCTGTTCTGCCCTTATCTCTAATTTTGTTGAAGAGAAGACATAAGCATAATAAGGAAGACAAAGCATTTTTGCTATCTGAATTAAGGATAGCTACACAGAGAGATTCCTAGCATTGCTTTCCTGTACAAATGTGTTACAACCCAATTTGAATCTCTAACTGATCTTTACACTGGTTCCTGATCTAAAACACTTTCTTGAACATCCGTTTATAATTAAAACTAATACACATTCCTTTCATTAAGTTTTACTCATAAAAGCTAAATTAAATAGTCTATAAATGTGATAACCACAAATCCATTACCTGCAACAATTCCCTGACTGGCGAGCACCATTATAGCTGTTAAACCGATACTGAAAATAGCACTTTGGCCAAAGTTGAGCATAGCCAGAGTAGAGGTACTTTTCAATGATGCAGTCTCATATGTCTTCAAAAATCCATCATATCTTTGTGCTTCATATTTTTCATTATTAAAATACTATAAAATATATAAAACAGTAATATGAATAAATCTAGTTGGATTTAAGTGATTAGTATAAGTTTATAAGTTTCATCAAACTTCATATACAGACACAATTTTGTAACACAGACTCCATTTTAAAAACTAACTTTCAATACATTGGACTATGGTTCCTGCAGTTTTCTACAATGGATTGATTGTACTTGAAAAGTCCACAAAATTCATTCAATGAACATTTACCAAATGCCCAGTTAACCTGTATCTAGATCTTTGAAAAGCCTTCAGTGACATTTCTTTCACAAAGCCTTTCCCTGATCCTTTGAATTTGCAGTTCCCACTGCCCTTGCAACATCATGTCCTCTTCTTTAGTCATCTGCATACTAGATACTAGAAAATTAACTCTTCTAGTAGATTATAAAATTCCAGGACGGCAAAGATTATTCTGTAATCATTTTTTTATCACACCTCCATCACAACAGTTAGTGCTTTACACAGGAGAAGAATTCAGTAATTATTTGTTAAATTGAAAAAAATGAACAAAAAGTAAAAAATTCATGAAAAGCACTATGCTGGGCACTCTGAGGGACAGAAAGAGGGTGAAGAACTAACATGTTTGCTTGATTAGCTAATGTTCATTCTGAATCAAGATGCTAACCAAAAACATGGCTAATTCAGAAGATAAAATTTCTGATGTTGCCAAACAAAAACTGAGGAAAGACAGCTCTTTCTAAACAAAAGAAAAACAAGTAGTATTATTCCATCACACCTAGAAATCCTATCCTCATCTGATGCTCTATCTTATAGCACCTATTAAATTAAATGGCAGAACAAATCTTAATGTAGTGTGAAAAGCCAGGCAGGTGGCACATGCCTGTAATCCCGGGTCCTTGGAGATAGAGATCAGGAAGACTGTAGTCCGAGGCCAGCCCAGGCAAAAATTTAGTGAGAATCCAGTATCAATCAATATTTAGTGAGAATCCAGTATCAATCAATATGTTGGGCATGATGGTGCACACCTGTGACCCCAGCTATGTGGGAAGCTCTAGGTAGGGGGATCAAGGTATAAGACCAGCCATGAGCAGAAACACAAGACTCTACCTAAAAAATTACTAAAGCAAAAAAGGGCAAGGGTGGTGATTCAAGTGGTAGAGAGCCTGTTTAGCAAGCACAAGGTCCTGAGTTCAAACCTCAGTACTTCCAATCTAAAAAAGAGAGAAAAAGACAGAAGAAAGCATAATTAAATATATTACCTTCACAGTTTCATAATTCAGCAGTGAGTCTATAGCAGCATTACCTGCATCATTATCCGCCTTGTTCATTTCTATTCTAAATCTAGTTCTGTAAGACAAAGATTTGCACAAGCATGAGATGTATGTTTTAAAAAGAAAACTAACTTCTGAACTTTCACTAGCCTCTGGGGGATACCATACCTCCACCGTGTGATTGCAATTGTGAATACTGTATATGCACCAAGTGTTCCGAGGGTTACCAATGCAAACTGGGCACCACATTTGTAATACTGGAAAAAGAGGTCAAGAGAAAAAAAATGAGAAAGTCACTGTTCTTACCCAATAGTTTATAATATATAGCAGCAAACCTCAGTCAAAAGGTATTTATAGAAAATATGGTGGTAAGTTGTATATGTCAATAGTGGATAACAATCAACTACCATAAGACTATCTACTTTAGGTAACAAAGAAAGTCAAACTTCACTTGCTTCATTTATACTACCATCAAATGTACTAAGAAAAAGTATATGCACACACACACACACATACTCATACTTTTAACTATAAAAGAGGAAATTGTCTAAAAACATTAGAAGTGTGAACAGAAACCTGGATATTCTGAGCGTATCAGTCCAATGCTATTTACAAAAATCTCTGCTAAAAAAAAAACTTTGCAGGCACTAATTGCTGATCTATGCATAGGACTAAACAGTTTTTTAAAATAAAAACATGATAAAGAATTTGGACAGTCCTTTGAAGCCTGTGGCAAAACAATTAAAGTACATAATCTTTCTGGCATCAAAAAATCTTACTTTCAAACTCATGATTATGCAACAGCATAACAGTTTCAAATATGCAATTGTTATTAATGAGAATGTATGATAAAAGCTTGTTATGAAAATGTATTACTTACCAAAACACTACTGACAAGCATCATCTCAAACATGATGGGGAGAAGATTAAATACTAATGCACTCAGGACAAAACTGATACCCCTTGTTCCTCTGTCAATAGCTTTAGATAAAGCTCCTGTCTGTCTGCTCAGATGGAAACCCAGATCCAGGTTGTGAAGATGGAGAAAAACATTTTTGGCTATTCTTCGGATAGAATTTTGGGCTACTTTTCCAAATACTGCATTTCGAACTTCATTAAAAAAGGCAGCTCCAGCTCTTGATACACCATCTAACAATACATTGAAAAGAAAAATGGGGTGTAAAAACAGAATCAAAGCAGTGTAAAATGGCAAGGGCTCAGAAAAACTTTTGTATAATGAATAATTCAGTCAATTAATATAAGAGAACATTTACACTAAAATAAACCTAGGAAGCATCTATCCAAAGTGAGTACTAACTTTTCCATCATCATGAATCCCTTTCAGTGTTATTTTCCCTTAAATTTCAAATACTGAAAAAATTTTCCAATTAAAATACTTTTAATATGGCCTCACTGCAGATAAGTACATAACACTTATTGAGGTTTTGATTTAATTCAATTCCCTCAAGTAACAAATGGTAAGACTAAGGCCCTGAAAAGTCAAATGCTTTGACTAAATGCTGTCCTCACTCACGTCTCTCAAGCCTCATAGTGTCCTTTTTAGTGAATAGAGCCACACAGAATTCATATTGCTCTTTTCAATTTGTAGATTCGTGTCGTGGCTATTGAATATATTTTAATAAAGCACTGATGTACAAATGTATCATTATTTAGCTATTTCTATGTAACAGCTAAAATCAGCAAGAAAGTAACTGGTCTTACTAAAAAGGTTATCTAAAAATAAGCTCATTAGAAATGGCCTTTTATAAATTTAATATCTTATTTCATATTATTGTTTTCTAGAATGTAGAAAATACTAGCATTATCATGGAATTTTTACAAAATATATCAAAGAACTAAAAAAACCTATCAAAAATCTCACTTAAAATAATAAATATCCAAAATGCTAAGTTGTGTTTGTGATAAAAAGGTCATCTGTTTCAAATACGATGAAACCTTCTTGAAGAAAGTCAACACCTGTAGACAGATTAAAGAATCACACATACAGCCAATCAGAACTGCTGTTGCCATGGTTGCAACTGTATTTGGTGCATCACTCAGGTTCAGCATGTTTCCCGACATCTGGTTGAGGCTGTCTACAGCATATTTAAACATAAAGGGAACCACAATATTCATGGCCTAAAAAGATAAAAACATCAATTACCCATCATCTATAAAATATTTATAAAGGTATAAATATTTTCCTTATATTAATACTTATGGTAATATTTAGATATTAACTATTTACTGGTATTGGAACGATTTACCCTGTTTATAAAAACAAAATCTTTGGCATTGGGAGAGCTGTCATTTCAGGATTCCTACATTATACTGCCATGATAATATTCATTTACAAGCTATGTGAATTAGTCAAATGTTCCTACTTCCATGAAATCATCATTGATCAGCTACTCAAAAATGGTTTCTGTAATGTGAAATCCTACAATGCCCATGGCACTTAATGACAAATTGCTTTATAATTGTTTGTTTGTATGTATTTATTTCCTTTTGTACTATATTCTTGAGGGTCTGTATTATATTACTTTTTTTGTCCCACACAAGGTGAGTATATGCTTGGTATGCAGTAGGTATTCAATAAGTATTTTAAGGTGACCTATTCACCAAAGTGTTAAACTGAAATTATACAGCAAAAAAAGAATCTCAAAAGCTGTGGCTGATTCACTACTGAAAAAAAAAAAAACACTGATAGATCTATTTGTCCCACAAAAAGATTCTTTGTTCCAATATCATTCAAAATAAAACCATTGAATACCAAATCTTAAAAATTAAGAGTACACCACTTTCATATATTCAAGGCAAATATTTAATCATTCACAGTCTAGATTTTCTGCAGAGTTATAGTATCAAAAACATCAACCATAATTTAGGAATAGGCAGTTTGTTACCCAAGTTTTCTTATAAGAAATTAAACTGATACATTTTAGTAACAAGTGGAAACAATTCTATAAGGCCTGAGACTCAAACCATAGATCTTGTTCCATCATTAAGTTTAGCTAGAACCAACAGAAGCTATGTATACCTTACCAATCAAGATTTCAAGGTAAAGTATATAACAGTTCTTAGCAACCAAGCAGGTGCCAAGCAGGTATTCTTTCATTAAACAATAACAATAATTTCAACAGCTGTTGAAATTCTTTTAAGAATAATGTTTTGAGATAAACTGCTTAAAGCTTTAAGGTTTCTAACTTCCAAAGTATAATCTAATGCAGAATATATGGTAGGTCCCAAGTAGTATAAATTCTTCAATTCTGATTTTCTTAAAACCACAGTGGCTTCTCTTGAAATGGTCTTCCTTTCCTTCTCTATCTCACTACCTTCCGAAGCCCAATTTGAATCACATTTCTTTCATAATGCCTTCTCTGAGACTTGGGGAAAATTTGGCCTGTTCCATTTTCTAATGACTACCTTTTTATAGTTTATACCTCCATATTTACCACTTTAATGATATATTTCTCAGTTTACAGATATGGTGCTAGGTACTGTTCTCATAAAGGTGAGGGCTGGAAGAAATAACAATTCTATGAAACAGGTATTATTGCTATAGTTGAGGAAACTGAGGTTTAATGACTTAACTGCTAAATAAGCAGAGCTGAGATTAAAATCCAGACCTGACACTTGAAGTCAGAATGTTTTCTAGTATACCATACAGCTACATTAGCAGCTTATAAGGCAGGAACCATGTATTTTATTTCTTTTCCACCCTAAAAAGGGAACATTTAAATGTACTGTTTAAATCATTTACAGTTGTAAGTATATCATAAGTAATTTAAATAAATTTGAGCAGATTCTAGGTTTTCCATATAATGAGGTAATGAAGCCACATTCCCTCACCTGCATTTTAATATATTTTCTTAAAGAGGTGGAAAAGTGATATAGCTAAAGGTACCATGCAATTCTCCTAACTCACAGCTTATTATATCTTTGCCACAGATGTAGCAAATGATGATTGAAACTAATGTGTTGCCAATGAAGTTGTGCAATTTTACTTTCTTGAAAATGTTTTTAGTGGTTAATCAAATTTGGGAACATCCTTGTAAATATGCAGAACATGTGAATGTCATCTGTCCTGTGTTGTTACTTGGCAAGAAAACTGTAGTTAGCACAGTGCTAAGAACATGGCACTACCTCAAATTATAGCTGAATACTGTCAGTTTTCTCACAAAGGTAATTTTTAAAAGGAAATAAATAACTGTGTGTATTTAAAAAGGAAAGAGATACACTAATAATAAAAATAGGATGGGCAATATGATGTATAGATGTTTTCATTAGTGTATATTACGTAGGTTTCAGAGGCCTAGTGATATGTTGGGTGCATATCTATGTTGCATACTAGTTTTCCCTAATATTCTGCCTTCAGCAGAACTAGACTTAACCCATCCTAGTAAAATTAGAATCCTTTGTGAAAACCTTCTATTTTGAAATAATTATAAACTTACAGAAGTTGCAAAACTAGTACAAAGAGACACATGTACCATTCATCCAGCATCTCTTAATACCTTATATAGCTGCAGTACAATATCAAAACCAGAAACTTAACACTGGTGCATTACTATTGATGACACTACAGAACTCATTCACTTTTCAACATTTGTTAACCTGTATTCATGTGTATCAGTGTGACATACGCTCATCTACGTGGTTTTATGCAATTTTATCTCATGTCCAGATTCATGCAACCACTATCACAATCAAGATACAGAATTATTTCACATCACAAGAGAACTCCTTTGTGCTTCCTCTTTGTATTCACTCTCATTCCACCTAGTGCCACCCCAGTTATTGTTTCCTGGCAACCACTAATTTGTTCCTGACCTCTATAGTTTGTTCATTCTGAGACCATTATATAAGTATGTACTGTATGATAAGAATCATACAGTACATAATCTTTAGATACTAGCACTTGTTTTACTCAGCATAACGTTTTTACATTCATCAAGGTGGTTACATGTATCAATGGCTCATCCTACTTTATTCTGAGAATTATTCCATGGATGTACCAGAATTGATTCAACTTTTCATCCCTGAAGGACATCTGAGCTATTTATAGTTTGTATTACGGCTAAAGATGTTATGAACATTTTCATACAGATGGATGTAAGTTTTCATTTCTCTGGGACAAATGCCCTAGAGTCCAACTGCTAAATCATATAGCAAGTCTATGTAGAATATTTAAAAAGATTGTCATACTCTTTCCAGAGTGACTATACCATTTTACAATAGCCAACCAAATATGAGTGACCTAGTTCCCCTGCATCCTCACCAATATTTGGTACTATCACTATTTTTCTTATTCTGAAACTGCTGTAACAGCTGTGTACAATACAAATAGGCCAGTACAGAAAAATAATAAATTATAGTTACATGAGAACAAGAAGTCTTGGTGTGCTACTGCAAAGTAAGGTAGGTTTCAATGTTTCCACCACAAAGAAATGATAAATGAGATCTATTTAACCTTAACATCACACAATGTATACATGTACTAAAATATCACTTAGTAACCATAAATATATACAATTTTCATGTTTTTATGTATCAGTTAAAAATTTTAATTAAAAAAAGTTTAACATGTTACCACCAAAAAAATTAATTTAAAAATTACCTAATCTGAACAAGGAGAAAACAGACTAAAGACGAAATGAAAAGAGGTGAAGCAAACTATCAAAATAAAGAGGAATCTTGCAGGAAACAAATAATAAAATAGTGGCATGAATTCCAAATATATCAACATCAATATAATTATCAACATATTATATAATAAGTAATATAAATCAATAAGCATTAATACACCAACTTGTTACCAATGAATAATTAGGAACCAAAACTCAAAAAAGAAAACTATATCTCTCCCTAACAACAACAAAACAGAAAATTTTAAGTATAAATCTATTCAGGATCTCTCAATCTACTGACATTTTGGTTTTGATAATTCTTGTGGAAGGAACCGTTTTATGTACAATGTTTAGCAGTGTCACTAACCTCTACCTTCATTCCAGTAGCCTGCCCCATCCCTTTAGTTGTGACCAAAACAATGTTCTCTTGAGGTCAAAATCATCCCTGGTTGGGAAACACTGGTCTAACCCAACAAAAACAGAGTCTTTAAGTTAAAAGCTACCAACGCTGATGAAAGAAATCAAACAAGACCTAAATAAACAGATATTGTATTCATCTACTATGAAGGTTCAACAGAATAAAGGATGACAATTATTCCCAAATTATTTGATAGATTTTATAAAATTTCATTAAAATACTATCAGGCATTTTTGTAGCTGTGGACAGGATTATTCTAAAATTTATATAGAAAAGCAAAGAAACTGGAATAGTCAAATCAATTTTGAAAAAGAAGACTATGAAACTATAAAAATTAAGACACTATATTACTGGCAAATGGAGAGACACACAGACCAATGAAATATCATAAGATTTCAGAAAAAGACCCCACATATATGACCATGGTAGGATAATGGTTCCCTGAATATCTCCATGTACTCATCTCCAAACATGTAAAGATGATACCTTACATGGCAAAATGGACTTTGCAGATGTGATCAAGCTAAAACAGACAAGTGGGGAAAGTATCCTGGATTACCTGAGTGGGCCAAATGCAATCACAAGAGTTCTTACGGAAGCAGTAGAATCAAAGTCATGGGAGAAAATAGGACTATGGAAGCAAAAAGGTCAGAGTTAGAGACTGAAGATGCTATTGACATTGAAGGTAGGGGAAGAGGTCACTAGCCAAGGAATGCAAGCAAACTAGAGACTCAGGAAAAGGCAAGGAAATAGATTCTCCCCAAGAACAGCCCTGCCAAATTATCTTTAATTCAACTTACTGAAACCTCATTTTGGACCTCTAGTTTTCAGAAATATAAGTGTATGTTAAGCAACTAAATTTGTGATAATTTGCTAGAATAGCAAGAGGAAATGAAGGAAACTCAATGAAGAAAGAATAGCCTTGGTGTTGGAAAAACTGGACAAAAAATAAACTTCCACCTAAATCTCATATAAGAGTCAACTCAAAATGGAATATAGATCTAAATATAAAAGATAAAAATATAAAACTTTTAGAAGGAAACATAAGAAAACAATCCTAATGACCTTGAGGTAGGTAAACAATTCTTAGACATGACAACAAAAGCATAATACATAAAGAGAAAGATAAACTGGCAATTATCAAATTAAAAACATCTGTTTTAATAAGACACTATTAAGGGAATTAAACAAGCTATGTATGGGAAGAAAATATTCACAAATCATTTATCTGAGAAAGGTCTTTTATTCATTACATAAAGAATTTACTAAGCTCCAGAGGAAAAATAAACAGACCAATTAAAAATGGACAAAACACTTAAAAGACACTTTATAAACATGGATATATGGATGGCAACTAAGACCACACAAAGATGTTCCATATCATTAGCCAATTAGGAAATTTTAATTAAAACCACAATACAGCACTAAATACCTGACAACACCAAGGATTGGCAGTCAAGAAGCAAAGCAAAAGGAACTCTCACATATATTTGTGGGAGCAAACAAAAAAAATCACTCTGAAAAAGTTTGGAAGGGTTTTTTGTTTGTTTGTTTTGTTTGTTTTGTTTTGTTTTAGTGCTGGAGGTTGAACCCAGGGTGCCTCACGCTTGCTAGGCAGGCATTCTACTACTTGAGCCACATCCCCAGCCATTGGCAGTTTCTTATACAGGTAAAAATACACTTAACATGACCCAGCATTCTACTCTTAGGTAGTTATTCTAGAGAAATAGAAACCTATAATTAATATTTATAGCAGCTCTAGTTATAATCACTAAAGATAAAAAGAACTGAAATGTCCTTGAATATGTGAATAAATGGACACACTCTAGTGCATTCATATGGAATACTATTCAGGAATAAAAATAAATGAACAAGTATACGCAGTGTTGACTTGGATAATGAGAGAAGCACTATGCACTTCTGAGAGAAGCAAGCTCAAAAGGTTATATGTGACATGATTCTATTTATATGGTGCTAAGATTTGTATATGGTTTGAGTGTCTCCTGCAAAGGATCATGAGCTGGAAGCTGAAGTCCCCATTGTGGTAATACTAAGAGGTGATAAACCATTAAGAGATGGGGCCTAGTGTGAGGTAATTTGGTCATACGGGGCCCTTAAAGGAGAGTAATGAAATTCTTGCAGGACCCTGGTTAGTCTCAGACAGAGAAGGTTGTTTTAGAAAGAGTCAGTGTAGCCTCTGAATCTCTCTGGTTTTCTGTCTCACCATGTGATCCCTCCCTCTCACATGTGTTCCTGCCAAGATGCTATCCACCATGCTTGGCCCTTCATGAGGGCAGAGCAGACACTAGCACTGGAATCTCTAGAACTGTGAGCAAAACAAGCTTATTTTCTTTATGAAGTACCAAGCCTTGGGTATTTTGTTACAGAGACAGAAAACGGACAAATCTATAGAATGCTCAAAATGACAAAAATTATAGTGAGAGGACGAATCAGGGTTCCAGCAATTAGGGATCTGGAAAAGGTATGACTACAAAGGGGTAGCATAGGGAGACTTTGGTGCTGATGGTACTTTGCTGTATCCCGACCACAGTGGCAATTACATGAATATGTCTCTCTCTCTCTCTCTCTCTCTCTCTCTCTCTCTCTCTCTCTGTGTGTGTGTGTGTGTGTGTGTGTGAATATACAGGTATAATACCAAGGTAAAAATCCCACTGACCAACAAACAGACACCTAAATAATGAAGGACAAGAATGAAAAACAGTTCACACGCTAAGTGGAGGACACAAATGGGAGAGGAAGAGCAAAAGAAGGGAGTGAAGAAGGTGAATATGGTTGATGCACTTTCTACACAAAATGAATACAGAATTTTTAAACCTGCTGAAACACCATGAGAAGAGTACTAAAGGAGAAAGGAGAAAAATGGAGGGAATGAACCAATTCAGGATATAATGCATATACACAGGGAAATGTCATAATGAAACTCCCTGTAGAGCTATCTTAAACAAAAATGTATTTTTTTTCCACAGAGGACAGGGAAGGTAAAACAGGTACTGCCTGGGGGTTGGTACCAGTGGAAGAGGGGAGTATATAAGGAATGGGTGTAGGAAAGTAAATATAGTAGAAATATTATGTTCTCATGTATGAAAACGGAAAAATAAGATCTGTTGAACCTACTCTAAGAATAGGGGGGAGGGAGAATAAAGGAGAAATGATGGAGGGGGTGAATTCAACTATGATATATTGTTTTTTTTTTTTTTTACAGTTCCGTAATTTTTTTTAATTATACTCAGAGAGACATGCAACATCACCACTAGCTAATTTTAGACATTTTTATCACCCCACCTCAAGAAACCTGTCTTCATTGGCAGTTTTCTCCCTGCCCTTAGCCCTAGGCAATCACTGATCTATTTCCCTCTCTGTGGATTTGCCTTGTTTGTAGAGGACATTCTTGGCCACCTTCCATGATGCTTTTCTTTTCAGGCACCTAAACCATCTCTTCTGGTATTTTCTCTGTTTTGTTTAGTCATCAGGCATTTTTTTTTATTCATATGTGCATACAAGGCTTGGGTCATTTCTCCCCCCTGCCCCCACCCCCTCCCTTACCACCCACTCTGCCCCCTCCCTCTCCCGCCTACTCCCTCAATACCCAGCAGAAACTATTTTGCCCTTATTTCTAATTTTGTTGTAGAGAGAGTATAAGCCATAACAGGAAGGGACAAGGGTTTTTGCTGCCAACTATGATATATTGTTAAGAACTTTTGTAAATGTCACAATGTACCCCCAGTACAACAATAATAAAAACAAGAAAAAGAAGAAGCAAAGTCGAAGTGATGTAGTTATGCATAAAAGAAATTGGGCAGTCTTTAGAAACTGAACAAATTCTTTCCTAGAGCACCCAAAAGGAATATTGCTTTGTCAACACCTTCTGCTCAGTCCAGCAAGACCCATTTTGAACTTCTGATCTTCAGAACTATAATATAATAAATTCATGTTTCTTTAAAAAATCATAAAACTACATCTCAAAAGAGCCCATCTTACTGCATTTTCATTAAAATTAATTTTAAAAATACAGTGTCTCAGGTCTCAACAGACCTGGCTCCCTAGGCACAGGAGATTATCTAAAAATAAAGGTAGAAGATAGTGTATTTCAACCAAAATCAAACTCAAGTTTCATGTTCCTGTTACTTTCTAAAAAGGAAGAAACTGCTTATTTTTACTAAATTATAAACATGTGGCAAAGGTATATTTAATCTATAACAGCAATGTGCACATTAAATACAAGACAAATAAAGAGACTTAGTCTTATAAAACTTTTTTCTTACTTAGACTAAAAGTTTAAATATTTAATCTGCTAAACTTTTGAGTTTTTAGACTGGCATATCATTAAAAATTCAATTTATTTAATTTCAACACAAAAGTTTATGATTTGGGACACTTAAACAACAGAGTTAAGGTAAAAGTAAAACCATCATATGCCATAATTTGAATATTATTTGTTTCCTCCAAAACTCAAATGAAAATTTGCTTGTCATTGTGGTGGAAGATGGGGCATTTAGGTGATCTAAGATGTATTAGTGCCACTCTTATGGAACTACTTTCATTATTTTGGTAGTATTGGTGTTTGAACTCAGAGTCACTTGAGCCATTCCCTAGTCATTTTTGCTTTAGTTATTTTTTTCAGATAGGGTTCTGTGGTTTTGCCCTTGAACTGTGTGATCCTCCTACCTATGCCTCCTGCATAACGGAGATCACTGGCATGAGCCACCATGCCTAGCTTATTGGTTGAGATAGGTTCTCACTAACCTTTTCCCCTAAGATGGCCTGGAACTACAGTCCTCCAAATCTCTGCCTCCCAAGTAGCTGGGATTACAGCATGAGCCACTGCTCCTGGCAATGGATTGTTTTCATTCTTAAAGGAATGAGTCCTTGTGGGACTGTATTAGTTACCACAAGAGCAAGGTATTACAAAGCGAGGCCATTCTTCTGTATATACACACTTTCTACCATCAGTTGTAGTAGCATGAGGTCCTTGTCAGAAACTGAGCAGATGTCAGATCCATGCTTCTGGGATTTCCCAACCTCTACAACCATGAGTCCAAATAAAGCTTTTATTCTTTATGAATCACTCAGTCTCAGGTATGCTCATTTAGTAACAGAAAATGGACTAAGACACCATAAAGGACAGCTAAAGATATTTTATATCTACATGATACCAAACTTATTGGTCAATATGGTTAGTTTGCTTAGTTTCAAATTGTAGATTTAGTGATGACTTTTTCCTTTCTGATCATGAAAGTATTATGTCATCTGAAGAACCCAATTCTTTCCAACTTTTTAATATCTAAATTCTTCAATATTTAATCTTTTTCAGAGTGGCCTTTGTTAACCAAGGACTCTGTAAGCAGTACTGCCACAAAGGGCCCAATATAACTGAACAAGTGGAAGATAATTTTGATCCTTTGGTCATGCCTCTCTAGTTACAAAAGGATCAGAAGGAGAGAAAGAAAATAAGACAAAGAACACTAGGGAGATTTGATTAGCAAGGCAAAACAAAGAGAGAAGAAAACTAAACAAGGAATTTAGACAATTTGTAAAGACTACTAGGGTACTGACAGAACCTTCACAGAATTAAAGTCTCTATTCTTATTAAAGGAAAACAACAAAAACAAAACATTTATCTGACTTTATCAAATGGAAATTCTTTTACACTTTATAAAATAGGTTATTAACTCATTTAAGATAGGCCTAAATAAAGCAAATGCCCTAAAAAAATTACTACATACACAAAATTCTTCTGGCTTGCATATAAAGTTTACTTTGCGTATTAAAGAGCAACTATAGCCAGGCGCCGGAGGTTCATGCCTGTAATCCTAGCTACTCAGGAGGCAGAGATCAGGAGGATGGCGGTTCGAAGCCAGCCCAGGCAAAAAGTTCTGCAAGACCTTATCTCAAAAAACCCTTCACAAAAATAGGGCTAGTGGAATGGCTCAAGGTGAAGGCCACTTCAAGCCCCAGTACCTCAAAAAAAAAAAGTGCAACTATAACAAAAAAGTGCAACTATAACAAATAAAAATCAGCCTATTTAACCCAATCCTAGCAACATGGTTGAATATAGATTTTGACAAGGTGAAGTAAGAGGTATGACTAACTTACATGAATAATTAATAAACACACAAAAGACACCATATATAAGAGTGTTACATAACATAATATTTGTAAGAAATTTGCTCATCGTTTTTACTGAACACAATTAGGAAAGTATAAACATGACACAGCTGAGACATATCAATAGAGAGACTAAATTTCAATGCCAAACAACAGATACCTAAAACATGCTGCAGGCAAGTTGAAAACCTATAGGTCATAATATCTATAAACAAATTTGTTTCATCTACTTCACAGCTGAAGCACACAGGAACTGAAAGCAAATTAAAGAACATGGAGAAGCATTTGACTTACACAGTCTCAACTCTAATAATCAAATCTAAGAGTTAAATCCTTGTATATAAGTCCTCTAGGAGATAAACAATTTAGGAGTACATCAGACTGATTCTTAATGAAAAACTTCAATGTAGAAATTACATGCTTATTTGGTTAATTAATTTTTTAAAAATATGACCTTATATTGTATTCTAATATTTTGATTGATATAAGGTTGGTAAGTGTCTGGATTAACCAGATAATGAGCTACTCCGGTTTTCTGTCTGACATATAAAGAGCCTGAAAATCATGCATATGCTCAGAATTTTAAAAACGTTGAGCTGAAAATCAACAACTCTTCTTGGATGTATCAGAGAACTGAAGTCACAGGGCAAATTGTTACCCCCAAAATTGGAGAGACAGATAAATGCATAGAATCACAGCTTACAGGAAGTTATGTCTGGAACCGCAAATGGTACAAACACTTAAAGGCTAACTGATTAACTACTAGAGACTGAGAGAAGATTAGACAAAGAGATTAGACTTCCAGGGTCCATACTTTCATGAGTACTAACATGGAGTATGTTAACATGGAGCTTTCCATTACTGTAACAAAATGCCTAAGACAACAAGAGAAAGGTTTATTTTGTCTCAGTTTCAGAGTTTTAAGTTCATGGTTGCTTGACCCCAGTGATTTTTTGATTGTGGTGATACAGTCCACCATGGTGGGGTATACATGGTGGAACAAGTTGTTCAACTCATAAAGGCTGGGAAGAAAAGAGATTAAAAAAAAACACCGAAGAAAATAAACTGACAGCAAGTGAGTATAGGAAAAATTCAATGTCATCAGGTAATTACAAATAAGAACAAAAATGAGATGCACTACACAACTATTAGAATGGTTAAAATCTAAAACACCACACTGAATGCTGGTGAGGATGTGGAGTAACTCCACTCACTATTAGTGGTAGGACAGTCACCAGCAAAGACAGTTTGGCAGTTTCTAAAATAAACTAAACATATTCATACCATTTGATCTGGAATTGCACTCCTTGCTACTTATTCAAATGATCTGAAAACTTATGACACAAAAATCTGTACATGAATATTTATTGCCACTTTATTCATAATTGCCAAAATCTGGGAGCAACCAAAATATTTTCAACAGGTGATTGGTTAAACACACTGTTACATCAATACAATGGAACATCATTCAGCAATAAAAAATGAGCTATTTAGTCACAACAAGATATGAAAGAAACTTCAATTGCTAAATGAAAAAAGCCAGTTTGAATTCAGCCATAAAAAAGAATGAAATTTTGTCATTTGCAGCTAAATGGATAGAGCTGGAGAACATCATTATAAGTGAAGTTAGTCAGGGTTAGAAGGCCAAAAGCCTCATGTTTTCCCTCATATGCAGAATTAAGACATAATACAAATGTAGCAACATTATGAAAAAACAGGATAGGCCAAGGGGAGGTCAGGTATGAGGGGGGAAGGCTAAAAGAAGGAAGTTAAGGTGATTATGGTTGATACTATCTATACAAGAATGAATATAGAATTTTTAAACTGGTTGAAAAAACCATAAGGAAGGGACTAAAGTAGAAAGAAGAAAAACAGAGGAAATGAACCAAATTAGGCTATATACATGGAAGTGCCACAAGGAAATTCCCTGTGCAGTTATCTGAAAAAAGCAAAAATGTCATTTCTTTTTCCTTTCTATTGCAAAATCAGAGAACGGGAGGGCAAAACAGGCCCTGCCTGTGTGTGTGGGGGGGACTGATATCAGTGAGAGGGAGAAGGAGGTGGGGAAACAGAATAAGAGGGTGAATATGGTACAAATACTGTGTACACATGAATGTAAACAGAAAAAAGATGCCTGCTGAAACTATTTCTTGAATGGGAGGAGGGGAGATACAGGTGGAGGGGTGAATTCAATTATGATATATTTGAACTATTTACAAATATACTTTGTAAATGCCACAACATATCCCTACCCAGCACACCAATAAAAAAATGAGTTCTTTAAGAAGGACTTATATTAACTACCTGGCAGCATTATTTTAGTACCACCTGAATAAAAGAATTCATTAAAATACTGAAAAAGGGAACAGATCCAGGATGGCAACTAGAGGGAGGAAGCAGACAGTGTGAGACCCGTAAATCAAAAATCTTGCCGAGACACTGGAGCCACAAAAACCACCAAGAAGCAAAACTCCGACACCCACCCAGAACCCCCAGCCTGAACAAAGCTTCTCCACGCCACGTTACACTGAGAAACCAGGAGGGCTCCTGAGCTGTCAGACACCAGCTCCAAATCTACTTGGGAGATGCAGACCAACAGGTGAGCAAATAAGCAGCATGCCGTACTCCCACTGCCACCCCAGGGATAAACCAGCATAGCCCCCTAGACAGACTGATCCCTGCCAGGCAAAAACAAACAAACAAAAAAACCCTAAATAATAAACAAGGAACTGAAAAGGACTTGCAGCAGAGGGGACGGGGTGCTCTGAGTGCACTGGAGAACAGGGGAGTGGCAAGGAGCTGATCTTCACACGAGCTTTTAGTAAACAAAGCCTATAATAGCAGCTAGCAGGCAAGCCCCTCCACTGGAGAAGGGAGGAGAAGGCAAGGAGATGCTCTCCACATGAACTTTTAGTAAACAAAACCTGCAAAAGTAGCCCGCAGGCATGCCCCTCCATGGGAGAAGGAGAGGAGCAGCAAGGAGCTGCTCTCCATGCAAATTTTCATTAAACAAAGCCTGCAAAAGTAGATGGCAGGCACACCCCTCCACCAGAGAACAGAGGAGGGATCAAGGAGCTGCTCTTCATATGAACTTTTAATAAACAAAGCCTGCAATAGTAGACTGCTGACAGTAGGTGGCAGATGAGCTGCTGCCAGACATAGGACAGACAGGGGTTCACAAAGCTGTCTCCTAAACCAACCACCTGCAAGACAACAACAGAGCTACTGCTTAAATACCAACACCAGGACTGGATGCTGAAGGAGTAACACCGTAACTAGGAAGACTGAAACTTCATTGTTCCTGAACCTGGGAATTTTTTTTCTTTTTTCTTTTTTCTCCTTCTCTCTAAATGCTTCTTTAGTTCACTGTTGGTTAGTACACCATCTCTCCCTGTTGATTTCTTTGGTTCTCTATTTTTTTTTCTTTTTTCCTTTCATTCTTTTATCTTCTTACTCTTTCTTTCTAGATCTCCTCACTTTTACTATTGTAAGCTAGCTAATACTAAATTACACACAGAACAGGACAGTAACACTACCAAGTGGAATGATGGGAAGACAGAAAAGGGATGGAAACAATTATCGCCCCAAAAACAAATTAGTACAGGATTCAGAGGAAAATGAAGAAAATGGATGCCCAGTTCAAGATCCAAACAAAACAAAGACAAACTATCCCAAGAAACCTGATGAGGCCCACAAGAACACTCTGAAAGAAGAAATCCTCCAATAAATCACTGACAATTTCATGGAGATGTTACTAGACAAGGTCAACCAAAACGAACAGGAGTCACTCAAAACATTTCAAGACAATAAAAACAAAGACAAATAAATGAACTCATAGGAGACCTAAATAAATAACAAAGTGAAACAGAGAACACCATAAATAGATAAGTGAATTAAGGATGAAAATTGATAATATTAAAGAGGAAGGGACCCATGATATGGAAAACCTCAGAAAAAAAAATGAAACGCTAATACGAAACACAATGGAAGGCCACTGCAGCAGACTAGAACAAGCAGAAGACAGAATTTCAAAACTTGAAGATGAAATGGAAATTAAAGGAAAAACTGAAGAACGATTACTCAAAGAACTCAAAACCTGTAAAAGGAATATGCAAGAACTCACCGACTCCATCAAAAGACCATACCTGAGAATCATGGGCATTGAAGAAGGAGAAGAGGTGCAAGCAAAAGGAATTCATAATATATTCAACAAAATAATAACAGAAAATTTCCCAAATCTAAGAAAACTATGCCGATTCAGGTACAGAAAGCCTCCAGAACACCAAACAGACTTGACCAAAACAGAACTACTCCACGACATTTTATCATTAAAACGACAAGCACAGAGATTAGAGAAAGAATATTGAAGGCTGTAAGAGAGAAAAAACAAGTAACATATAAAGGTAAACCTATCAAAATCACAGCAGATTTCTCAACACCAGAAACCTTAAAAGCAAGAAGGGGATGGAGTGAGGAATTCTGGCACTGAATGAAAATAACTTCAACCCTAGGATACTCTACCCAGCAAAACTATCATTCAAAATAGATGGAGAAATAAAAGTCTTCCATGATAAGCAGAAACTAAAACAATATATGACCACCAAGCCACCATTACAAAAGATTCTTCAAAGAATCCAGCACACAGAAAATGAAAGCATACAAAACCATGAAAGGACAGGCAATACAAAACCACAGGAGAAGAAAAGGCAAGAAAGTAGAGAGCAACACTGATTAAGCTGCACCCAAACCCTAAGACAATGAAATAACAGGGATCACCAAATACCTATCAATACTAACACTGAATGTTAATGGACTTAATACCCCATCAAAAGACACCATTTGAGAAACTGGATTAAAAAGAAAGATCCAAACAATCTGTTGTTTACAGGAGACCCATCTCATTGACAGAAACAAGCACTGGCTTAGGGTAAAAGGCTGGAAGAAGATTTACCAAGCCAATAGTCCCCGAAAACAGGCAGGAGTAGCAATACTTATCTCAAACAAGTAGACTTCAAACCTACATTGATCAAACGAGATAAAGAAGGACATTCCAATCACGATACCTGACTTCAAACTATATTACAAAGAAGTAACAATAAAAACAGCACAGTACTGGCACAAAAACAGACATGAAGACCAGTGGAACAGAATAGAGGACCCAGATATGAAGCCACACAACTATAACCAACTCGTCTTTGACAAAGGAGCTAAAAATATACAATGGAGAAACAGCAGGCTCTTTAACAAAAACTGCGGGGAAAACTGGTTAGCAGTCTGCAAAAAACTGAAACTAGATCCACGTATATCACGCTATACCAATATTAACTCAAAATGGATCAAGGATCTTAATATCAGACGACAAACTCTAAAGCTGATACAGGATAGAGTAGGAAATACTCTGGAGTTAGTAGGTATAGGTAAGAATTTTCTCAACGGAACCCTAGCAGCACAGCAACTAAGAGATAGTATAGATAAATGGGACTTCATAAAACTAAAAAGCTTCTGCTCAACAAAAGAAATGGTCTCTAAACTGAAGAGAACACCCACAGAGTGGGAGAAAATATTTGCCAGCTACACATCAGACAAAGGAATGATAACCAGAATATATAGGGAACTTAAAAAACTAAATTCTCCTAAAACTAATGAACCAATAAAGAAATGGGCAAGTGAACTAAACAGAACTTTCTCAAAAGAAGAAATTCAAATGGCCAAAAAACACATGAAAAAATGCTCACCATCTCTAGCAATAAAGGAAATGCAAATTACCACGCTAAGATTCCACCTCACCCCTGTTAGAATAGCCGTCATCAGCAACACCACGAACAACAGGTGTTGGCAAGGATGTGGGGAAAAAGGAACCCTGCTACACTGGTGGTGGGAATGTAAACTAGTACAACCACTCTGGAAAAAAATTTGGAGGCTACTTAAAAAGCTAGACATTGATCTACCATTTGATCCAGCAATACCACTCTTGGGGATATACCCAAAAGACTGTGACACAGGTTACTCCAGAGGCACCTGCACACCCATGTTTATTGCGGCACTATTCACAATAGCCAAGTTATGGAAACAGCCAAGATGCCCCACTACTGACAAATGGATTAAGAAAATGTGGTATCTATACACAATGGAATTTTATGCAGCCATGAAGAAGAACGAAATGTTATCATTTGCTGGTAAATGGATGGAACTGGAGAACATCATTCTGAGTGAGGTTAGCCTGGCCCAAAAGACCAAAAATCGTATGTTCTCCCTCATATGTGGACATCAGATCAAGGGCAAACACAACAATGGGATTGGACTTTGAGCACATGATAAAAGCAAGAGCACACAAGGGAGGGGTGAGGATAGGTAAGACACCTAAAAAACTAGCTAGCATTTGTTGCCCTTAATGCAGAGAAACTAGAGCAGATACCTTAAAAGCAACTGAGGCCAATAGGAAAAGGGGACCAAGAACTAGAGAAAAGGTTAGATCAAAAAGAATTAACCTAGAAGGTAACACCCACGCACAGGAAATCAATGTGAATCAATGCCCTGTATAGCTATCCTTATCTCAACCAGCAAAAACCCTTGTTCCTTCCTATTATAGCTTATACTCTCTCTACAACAAAATTAGAAATAAGGGCAAAATAGTTTCTGCTGGGTATTGAGGGGGTAGGGGGGAGAGAGAGGGGGTGGAGTAGGTGGTAAGGGAGGGGGTGGGGGCAGGGGAGAGAAATGACCCAAGCCTTGTATGCACATATGAATAATAAAAGAAAAAAAAACTAAATTCTCCCAAAACTAATGAACTAATAAAGAAATGGGTAAGTGAACTAAACAGAACTTTCTCAAAAGAAGAAATTCAAATGGCCTAAAAACACATGAAAAAATGCTTACCATCTCTAGCAATAAAGGAAATGCAAATTAAAACCACACTAAGATTCCACCTCACCCCTGTTAGAATAGCCATCATTAGCAACACCACCAACAACAGGTGTTGGCGAGGATGTGGGGAAAAAGGAACCCTGCTACACTGTTGGTGGGAATGTAAACTAGTACAACCACTCTGGAAAAAAATTTGGAGGCTACTTAAAAAGCTGGACATCGATCTACCATTTGATCCAGCAATACCACCCTTGGGGATATACCCAAAAGACTGTGACACAGGTTACTCCAGAGGCACCTGCACATTCATGTTTCTTGCAGCACTATTCACAATAGCCAAGTTATGGAAACAGCCAAGATGCCCCACTACTGACAAATTGATCAAGAAAATGTGGTATCTATACACAATGGAATTTTATGCAGCCATGAAGAAGAATGAAATGTTATCATTCGCTGGTAAATGGATGGAATTGGAGAACATCATTCTGAGTGACGTTAGCCTGGCCCAAAAGACCAAAAATCGTATGTTCTCCCTCATATGTGGACATTAGATCAAGGGCAAACACAACAAGGGGATTGGACTTTGAGCACACGATAAAAGTGAGAGCACACAAGGGAGGGGTGAGGATAGGTAAGACACCTAAAAAATTAGCTAGCATTTGTTGCCCTCAACACAGAGAAACTAAAGCAGATACCTTAAAAGCAACTGAGGCCAACAGGAGAAGGGGACCAGGAACTACAGAAAAGATTAGATCAAAAAGAATTAACCAAGAAGGTAACATACATGCACAGGAAATTAAAGTGAGTCAACTCCCTGTATAGCTATCCTTATCTCAACTAGCAAAAACCCTTGTACCTTCCTATTATTGCTTATACTCTCTCTTCAACAAAATTAGAGATAAGGGCAAAATAGTTTCTGCTGGGTATTGAGGGGGTGGGGGGGGAGAGGGAGGGGGCAGAGTGGGTGGTAAGGGAGCGGGTGGGGGCAGGGGGGATAAATGACCCAAGCATTGTATGCACATATGAAGAGTAAAACAATAAAAATCAAAAAAAGAAAAAGAAGGACATTCCATACTAATAAAAGGGGAAATACACCAAAAGGAAATAACAATTATCAACCTGTATGCATCCAACATCAATGCACTCAATTTCATGAAACATACTCTGAAGGACTTAAAAGCACATATAAACTCCAACACAGTGGTAGTGGGAGACTTTAGTACCCCCTATCACCAATAGGTCATCCAAACAAAAAAGCAATAAAGAAATCCTAGAACTAAATCACGCCATAGATCAAATGGACCTACCCAATGACTACAGAATATTCTGTCCAACTTCTGCACAATATACATTCTTCTCAGCAGCCCATGGAACCTTCTGTAAAACTGATCATATCATAAGGCACAAAGCAAGCCACAGCAAATATAAGAAAATAGAAATAATACCATGCATTCTATCTGATCACAATGCATTAAAACTAGAACTCAACAACAAAAATAATAGTAAAAACCATGGAAACAGTTGGAAGCTGAACAACACACTGCTCAATGATCAATGGGTCATTGATGAAATAAGAGAGGATGTTAAAAAGTTCCTGGAAGTTAATGAAAATGAAAACACGACCTACCGGAACCTATGGGACACAGCAAAGGCAGTCCTAAGAGGAAAGTTTATAGCCATGAGTGCATATATTAAAAGGACAGAAAGGTCTCAAATCAATGACCTAATGCTACATCTCAAACTCCTAGAAAAACAAGACCAAGCAAAACCCAAAACAAATAGGAGAGAAATAATAAAAATAAGACCTGAAATCAATGAAATAGATACAAAAAAAAAAAACATACAAAGAATAAATGAAACAAAAAGTTGGATCTTTGAAAAAACAAAGAAGATTGACAAAGCCCTGGCAAACCTGACTAAAATGAGGAGAGAAAAAACCCTAATGAGGAAAATAAAAATGCAAAAGGGGACATAACAACAAACACTACAGAAATCCAGGAAACCAGAGACTACTTTCAGAACCTATATTCTAATAAATTTGAAAATCTTGAAGAAATGGACAGATTTCTAGATACTTATGACCATCCAAAATTGATCCAAGAGGACATTAATCACCTGAATAGATGTATAACACAAAATGAAATTGAAGCAGTGAAAAAGTCTCCCCCAAGAAAAGTCCAGGACCTGATGGATTCTGTGCTGAATTCTATCAGACATTTAAAGACGAACTAATACTAACCCTCCTTAATCTGTTCCACGAAATAGAAAGGGAAGGAAAACTGCCTAACTCATTTTACGTAGCCAGCATTACACTCATCCCAAAACCAGACAAAGACACCTCAAAAAAGGAGAACTATAAGCCAATCTCCTTAATGAACACTGATGCAAAAATCCTCAATAAAATAATGGCAAACCGTATGCAACAACACATCAGAAAGATCATTCACCACGATCAAGTCAGCTTCATCCCAGGAATGCAGGGGTGGTTCAACATACACAAATCTATAAATGTAATACAGCACATTAATAGAAGCAAAGACAAAAACCAATTGATCATCTCAATGGATGCAGAAAAAGCCTTCAACAAGATCCAACACCACTTCATGATAAAAGCTCTAAGAAAACTAGGAATAGAAGGAAAGTACCTCAACATTATAAAAGCTATATATGATAAACCTATAGCCAACATCATACTTAATGGTGAAAAACTGAAACGATTTCCCCTAAAATCAGGAACAAGACAAGGGTGCCCACTATACTCACTTCTATTCAACATAGTACTGGAATTCCTAGCCAGAGCAATTAGGCAAGAAGAAGAAATAAAAGGAATACAAATAGGTAAAGAAACTGTCAAAATATCTCTATTTGCAGATGATAAGATCCTATACCTTAAAGACCCAAAACACTCTACCCAGAAATTCCTAGACACCATTAACAGCTACAGCAAGGTGGCAGGATACAAAATGAACTTAAATAATCATTAGCTTTTCTATACACCAACAACAAACAAACTGAGAAAAAATATATGGAAACAATTCCATTTACAATAGCCTCAAAAAAAATCAAATACCTAGGAGTAAACTTAACAAAGGATGTGAATGACTTCTACAAGAACTACAAACCCCTGAAGAAAGAGATCAAGGAAGACTACGGAAGGTGGAAAGATCTCCCGTGCTCATGGATTGGTAGAATCAACATAGCAAAAATGGCTACACTACCAAAAGCAATCTACATGTTTAATGCAATTCCCATCAAAATCCCAACGACTTTCATCACAGAGATTAAAAATTCTACCCTAAAGTTCATTTGGAAACACAAGAGACTGAGAAGAGCCAAGGCAGTACTCAGCAAAAAGAACAATGCCGGAAGTATCACAATACTCGACTTCATAAACTGTATTACAAAGCAACAGCAATAAAAACAGCATGGTACTGGCACAAAAACAGACATGAAGACCAGAAGAACAGAACAGAGGACCCGGATATGAATCCACACAGCTTTGCCCACCTTATTTTTGACAAAGACGCTAAATATATACGATGGAGAAAACATAGCCTCTTCAACAAATGTTGTTGGGAAAAGTGGTTACCTGTCTGTAAAAAACTGAAATGAGATCCATGTTTCCCACCCTGACTAGTATCAACTCAAAATGGATCAAGGACCTTAATATCAGACCCAAAACTCAAAAGTTGGTACAGAAAAGAGCAGGAAACACTGTGGAAGTAATAGGTACAGGCAAGGACTTCCTCAATACAACCCTAGCAGCTCAGCAACTAAGAGAAAGTATAGACAAATGGGACTTCATAAAACTAAAAATCTTCTGCACAACAAAAGAAATGGTTTCTAAACTGAGGAGACCACCCACAGGGTGGGAGAAAATATTTGCCAGCTATACATCAGACAAAGGACTGATAACCAGAATATACAGGGAGCTCAAAAAACTAAACTCTCCCAAAATTAATGAACCAATAAAAAATGGGCAACTGAACTAAACAGAACTTTCTCAAAAGAAGAAATTCAAATGGCAAAAGAATACATGAAAAAATGCTCACCATCTCTGGCCATAAGTGAAATGCAAATCAAAACCACACTAAGATTCCACCTCACCCCTGTTAGAATAGCCATCATCAAAAACACCACTAACAATAGGTGTTGGCAAGGATGTGGGGAAAAAGGAACCCTCATACACTGCTGGTAGGAATGCAAACTAGTACAACCACTCTGGAAAAAAATACAGAGGCTTCTTAAAAATCTAAACATAGATTTGCCATATGATCCAGCAATCCCACTCCTGGGGATATACCCAAAGGAATGCAACATAGGTTACTACAGAGGCACCTGCACACCCATGTGTTTTGCAGTGCTATTCACAATAGCCAAGTTATGGAAACAGCCAAGATGCCCCACTACTGACGAATGGATTAAGGAAAATGTGGTATTTATACACAATGGAATTTTATGCAGCCGTGAAGAGGAATGAAATCTTATCATTCACAAGTAAATGAATGGAAGTGGAGAACATCATTCTGAGCGAGGTTAGCCAGGCTCAGAAGACCAAAAATTCTATGTTCTCCCTCATATGCAGACTTTAGATCTAGGGCAAATACAGCAATGGGGTTGGACTTGGGTCACATGATAAGAGGAGAGCACACACGGGAGGTATGGGGATAGGTAAGAAACCCAAAACATGGTAGTATTTGATGTCCTCACTGCAGAAGAACTAACACATAAACTTTGAAGCGACAGAGGTCAATATGAGAAGGTGATCGGGATCTAGAGAAAAGGTCAGTTAGAGATGAATCAACTTGAGTTGTTAACACACTTGTGCATGGAAGCAATGCTAGGATTCTCTTTGTATAGCTATTCTTATCTCAACTAGCAAAAACGCTTTGTCTTTCTTATTATTGCTTATACTCTCTCTTCAACAAAATTAGAGATAAGGGCAGAACAGAGTTTACCTGGAAGCCTGGGGAGGGGATCTGAAGGGGGGGAGAAATGGGGTGGGGGAAAGGTGGGAGATATGGCCCAAACAATGTATGCACATATGAATAACCACATAAAAAATACTGAAAAAAAGAACCAGTTTTAAAAGGCTATAAGAATCCAACCATATGACATTCTAGAATTGGCAAAACTACATAGGTAGTAAGAAGATAAGTGGTTGTCATAATTTAGGAGGAAGGGTGAACAGGTGAATCACATGGGATTTTTAAGACAGTGAAACTCATCTTTAAGATACCATAATGCATACATGATATATATTTCCCCCAAACCATAAACTATACAACTCAAAAAAATGTATCCTAATGTATAGACTTAACAATAATATATCTTAAAAATATTTGGTTCATCAATTTTAGCAAATGTACCATATAAAATATAAAACATTAACAACAGAAGAAACTGTATATATGAGAGGAAGAAAAGGTATATAAAGTCTCTATCTTTACTGTTCAAATTTTTCTAAAACATAAATCTTTTTTTCTCAGTGGTGGGGACTGAGCCCAGGGTCTTGTGTTCATACTACCAAGAGGTACATACCCAGCCCTTTCCTTTTTTGAGACAGGGTCTCATTATGTAGCCCAGGCTGGCCTTGAACTTGTAATCTTCCTACCTCTGCCTCCCAAATGCACCTGTTTGGCTAAAATATAAGTATAAAAATTGAAAAAATATTCCAGGGTATAAATCATACTTTGCAACTTAATAAAAGACTTCACGCAGCATGGTTTCATCATAAAAAGTATTAAGAAATTTTTTATAAATCAAAGTCAAGCAAGAAGTACATAAAATTGTTGTAGTCACAAATGTCAAAATAGTTATTGGAAAATGCTAGAACCTCCATAAAGTCTTCCCTAAATGCCTACTCATTGATATTCCCAGAGCTTCATTTGTCTTCCTTTGAATGTTCATGTCATGTAATAGGCATTTTATTATTATTTATATATTTCTCTTTGAGTATACTGCAACTCCAGAGGGCAAGGCCCACATTTCATTCACATTTTTATTCCCAGCTTCCTAGCAGGTTAGCTTGTACCCAGTAGCTATTCAAACAATAAATGTTTGCTTAGGTCATATATTACTTCTTACTTAGTAATAGTTGTATTCCTAGAGAAAATGGGTATTGATTTTATTTTAATAAGTCCCACTATCTCCTGAAGTTATTTTATAATTTTAAAAATAGCTGATTTTGATTTCTAATGAATTATCAAAAGTACCTTTTAGAACTTGATACTCTAATTTTCTTTGCCCCCAATTTCTTTGTCAACCAAGTGGTTTTCAAGATGGTGTTGGTTAGAGAATATGAATAAATTTCTTGAGGAAATAGTAAAGGTAACACCTATTTTGTAAAAATCCAATGACTTCAGTAAATCTATTCACTTAATTTCTTAATTTCTTTCCTTTTTTTTTTTTTTTGGCAGTTTTGGGGTTTAAACTCAGGGCCTCATGCTTACTAAGCAGGCACTCTACCACTTGAGCCATTCCTCCAGTCTATATTTTCCTTAAATTCTGACATGGTTATACATAAAATACTAGAAATGTAGAATTTTTTAAAGACCTTAAAAATTTCAAAATCACCAGATTAATGATGATGTAATACTTCTATGATATGTACATAGACTGTAAGAAAAGACAATGCATATTATTTGTAGACATTGAAGGAATGAAGACAAATAATGCTGTATCTTACTTCGCAGAATTTTTAAGATGTATGTCATATAGAACCTCAACATATTAGAAAAGGAATTGCTACAACTCTTCAGAAGGAATACCAACCCCTTCTTTGTCTACTCTAGGACCAAAAGCTTCTCTATATGATACAGTTTACTTCCTAGAAATGATGATAGCCTGTAGACCCTCAGAATGAAAAGAGCATTCAAAGGTAAATAAGCGCCTGGAACTGAGGGAGGAAAGGGGGAAGGGTGGGAGGGGGGACAGGGTGCAGAAATGACCCAAACAATGTATTCACACGTGAATAAATGAATAAAAAAAGTTTCTTTCAAATGTATAAAAAAAAAGGTAAATAAGCAAGTACAAGTTATACTGTGATCCCATACATTAAGGGTGAGATCCTCTTCCCTTTTTCTTATTCACCATTGAAATTCCTGTCTTCTTTTTCTCTCACCTATGCTTCAGGCCTCGTAGTAACTAACACCACCACTGCCACAGACAGCTGGAAGGCATTAAAGCTGAGAGGTCCCAAAACCATGCACCAAAAATCCCAGAATATGTGGTAAAGGTAAGAATACCAGAGTATAAGGGGACCTAGATTAGTCCAAAGTATTTATATGCCAAAGCATGCAGTCAGGTTTGAAGAGAAAACAAGGAACCAAGGTACGAAGAGGACAACAATCCATCTTTGCACATCAATCACAAAACAATAATACTGCCAAAAACAAACAATAATCAACTTGACCACTGATGACCTTCCAGAAGCTAGAAAATGGTGCTTGGAATGGTTAATGTTACTACTATGTTCTACATATCTCAAGTTATTCCATGGTCCATTTTCTGTCTAGTAAAATTAAATTATTTTTTATGCTTTGAAAATTCTAGCAGGCATCCAACACATGTCAATTTCTTCATTTTCTTGAGTCAAAAGGAATCAAACATACTTTTAAAGGATTTTCTATATTCATTTTTCTTTACTGGTAATTACAAGAGTTTAGTATAGCACTTTCCATTGTATGGGTACTCAGTACTTTTTGACTAAAGAACCAAATATTAGCCTTCTAAAAGTATTTTAGTCTTTAAGGAAGTTAGCTTAGACATAGATTTCATGGCCTGATACTGACCTGTCACCAAGCAACAGAAATTTGTAACTATGAAGGATTGGAACTCAGTTTAAAAATAAATCCTAATATAAATATCATTACTTAAGACCCCTCCCTTCTGCTAGTTGAATTAGTCAGGTTCGGACCTGTCATCTTCAATTCACAAACAAGTCCAGAAAACCATCTGCCTTTAACTTGTCAGTCAGGTACTTACAATTAATAAAAGCTAATTTGCTAATTTACCTTGCATAAGAGCTCAGAACTATCTTTATCCTTATAAAAGACAATCCAGCAACCAGTACTGTGTTAAAAATGAACACAAAAGTTACAATTTTCAGTATTAACTACCAAAATTGGATTTGTAACATTGTTCTGTCTGTTCAACTTAAACAAACAGAATAAAGTATGTATTTTTGATCTGTTGCTAAGAATCTTGATTTAAGGAAGTACTCTTTTCCAATGGGTCAGATTCATTGCAAGAGTACTCAACAGAGCCCACAGGTGAGAAAGAAGACATGAAAATGGAGAGTCAAACTGAATTATTTTGGTTTTACTCTTACCTCTTCAAATACTCCTTCCCAGCTTCTTTTTTTAAATTACCATTAATAAAATTAATTTATATTAATTTTACAGTGGGGTTTCACTGTGCTTTCCAGTTTATTCTTCAGTTTACTTCCCTACAGAACAGAGGTTGTGTCCCTAGTTATCTTCTGTTTCTGTTGTTTGCCTTGGTGAACTCACTAATTTGCATTGTTTCAACTATCACCTCTTAATCTCTCTAACTTGGGGCTCTTTCCTGAGCTTGTCCTGAATTTTATATTAGCAGTTGACTTACTCCATCTAGATGTTCTGCTAGCGTCTTAAACTTAACATTCCCAAAACCAAGATCTTCATTTCCCAAACAAGATTTCCTGAGTCACTACCTACTTCTTTTTTTTCCTCGTGGGACTGGGGTTTGAACTCATAGTTTCTGGTTTGCAAAACAGGCACTCTACTGCTTGAGCACACCTCCAATCCATTTTGCTCTGGTTAGTTTTAGAAATGGGGTCTTGCAAACTATTTACCCGAGCCAAACTGTGATACTCCAGATCTCAACACTCCAAAGGGATGAGCCACAGGTGCCTGGCTCCCTACTTCTTTTAAAGGCATTATCATTCTTTAATTCCTAGCATCATCTTTGAATCCTATTCCTTTTTATACTTCCAATAACTAATCTGTTCTAACATCTTGCTGATTCTATCTCACAATATCTCTGACATCTTTTTCCTCCCATATTACTATTTCTATCATCACTCAGGAGCAAATAGCTATTTCTCCTTACCCAGGCTATTGTATTGGCCTCACAACTAGTTGGTAACTATTTGCTGAACAAATGCATGAAATGCATGGCATTCCTACTTTTGGTCTCTCATAATTTTAATCTATCTTCTACCAACAGGATCAGATTAATTTCCTAAAAGCACATCTTTAACCTTATCAGTCTTCTACTTATTTTTCCATATAATTTTTTTGTTTTACAGTTATTTCACATCAGGAATTCTATCTTTCTAAACTTACTTATAATTCCTCTTGAAACATTTTACTCTCACTGGAGCCAAGATGGATTGTTCACTTCTCCTCACATACTATATGCTTTTTCTAGACAACTATTCAAATTATTCCCATACCTACAATAATCCAACCTGTCAAAGATGTCATTTCCTCTGAGAAATCATTCCTGACTCCCTATCATGGCAGTTCCTCCTACTTTGTCTCTGAAACACCTTCACACTCAGCTGGTACTTCTTTAAATCACTCATGGCCTACCTGTTATTATGGCAATAAAATAAAACTTGTGTTACCCTATAGAACTTGAAAGAAGAAATTTGCTTTACTCATATTTGAATACGTTTTGGTGCCAAGAATAGTACTTTGTATAAGTTCTCAATATATTTTAGGGTAGGGAAGAGAATGAGTAGATAAAAGGAAACATACATGATACAGTAAATAAAAAGTGGTGAGATCTGGGTTCAAAAATAAAATATTAATCCTTATATGTTAAGAGAAATAACCAAATTATAGCCAAATTTCATCTATACTTTAAAATTTTTATTAGATTATTGTTGTGTTCTCCTTTATTCCCTCTTCCTTCTTCTTATAATTTCAACAGGTCTTTTTTGCATTTTCATATATGAGTACCTAATTTCCACCATATGCACTCTCCTTCACCCTTTCCTTATGTCCTTCCCTTCATTTATACTTTTAAGCAAGCACTTTAACCATATTTTGGAGAATTTAATTTATTTTGTTTATTTATTTTTCTTGCTATGCTGGGGATGGAACACAGAATCTTGCACATGCTAGGCAAGTGCTTTCTATCACTGAGCTACATCCCAAGATCTAATTTTAATTATTTTTATTTTAAAGTATTTTAAAATAAAGCTTTTATGGCTGTTTTTTCAGTTTTTCTCTTGATGTTAAAAACTGTTATTTGCCATTTATGGCTATCATTGTGCCTAAAATGCCTTCTTCTTTTCAATTTACAGGGAACTAGGAGCCACACTTAACAGAAATATGTGAAACAGGAGCCAGCAAGACTCTGGGGAATCTTTTAAATAAACTTCTGTAATGCTCTTGTATCATACACACTGGTTTTAGGAGTGAATTCCATTAAACTGAGGCTATTAGACCTCTGATTCAAAGATAAATTGGAGATTACCATATAATTTCTGCTCACTGCATAATTATATGAACTAAATGAAGCTCCTAAAATTTGGCCATGTTCTCTCCCAAAGTGGTTTATACTAGCTTAGGGTTCATGACTAGAAAATGTCATAGTATTTCTTAGTTATAGCAACAAAACGATGCATAATTTCTCCCTTTCTTACCTTTGCACCACCCAAAAATCCCAAGGAAATGGCAACTCTAGCTCGTAGATCTGGCCTGTCTTTGGGCCACACATAAGAAAGCATTGCTGTTATGATTTTCCGAGTATCAACATCTTTTAACTGTTGAGAGAAAACAAATAACATGCCATTTCAAATATGACCATACTTTAATAATGCAGAATTACATAAATATTTGAGAAATACCTAAAAATATTGCAAATATAACTTTTACTCCATATCAAAAGGTCAATTATTTTTAAACTCAAGCTATTTTGAAGAAAAAATATTTCAACTGCTTTTAAATTTAAATTTCCTTTCTTTTAAATTTGACTTTTACATAGTCACCCTCATACTGCTAAAAAAGTTATTCAATAGTGGCAAGGGGACATATACTATACATTTTTTAATCTATTAAGCTGTAAGACATTATATAAACCTTAAAAAAAGGTCGTATGTTTTTCTCATATATGGAAGCTAGACCTAAAAAGATAAATGTATAAATACACACATGATCATAGATACATACACATATACATACATTACAACATCTTTGTAATATTGGGACTATTTGAGGGGACTAGTGAAAGGCAAGAGAGGAAAAGAGAAGGAGAGCGAATAACATCGAAATGCTGCGTATGTGTATGAAAATGGCAGAATGAAACACACTGAAAGCTGCTGAATAATAGGGGGTGGGGAGACAGGGAAAGACAGTCTAATCTAATTAAAGTACACTATATTCATATGTGAAATACCACAGCAAAACCCCTTTGAACAATGAATATATACTTAAAAATGAAGTACAGGAATGTAAATCAGGTCCTATTAGGGAGAAGGTATTAGTGAGAGGGGAAAGGCAAACAAAGAGGGTGTAGAAGGGTGAATATGGTCGAGGTAATTTAAATACTTGTATGAAAACAGAATAAAGAAACCTATTAAAATTGTTTTAAGCAGGGGGGGAGGGGAATGAGGGAGAATGATGGTGGGAATGAACTTAACCAAGGTACACTGTAAGCATATATGGAAATACCACAATGGAACACCCTCTCCCATACAAATAATGCATGCTAATAAAAATGTTTTAAAATATTTCCATATTTCTATCTCTGTAGCCAATTTTGGAGTCCTAAGTCCAAACTCATGGTAGAACAGAGTTACAATACTGCATTTAGAAAAGTAAGTATGTTGGTATTAATTATATTGAACAGAGGTGGGGTTATTAAAAATATCAATAAAAATGTCATTTTCCAGTCACATTTAATCTGACTCAAGTTTGTTGATGTTTTTCTTTTTCACATGTTCCTAAGGCAACACTGCCATTAAATCATTTGGTTTTGGTTTCAGCGTTAGAGACAGAATATTAAGAATTAAACCCACACTTTCTAAAACCAAAATAAGGAGATCAAAATATATATACTCCAAAACTTATTTTTATAGCTGGTAAAACAATCCCCATTCAAAAAATTGAAATATTAACTCAATTTCTGGAAAAGTTATGAAAAGGAAAAAAAGATAATGCTCTTTCATGGTAAGGGTATATGGAAATGAGTACTCAAATATACTATTAGTGAGTGGTACTCTAAAATAATCTTTATGGAAAGCAACTTGATATCTACTGAAAGCTTTTAAAATAATTCTTCCCTTTGTTTTAAAAATTCTACTTTGGGGAACTTATGCTTAAAAAATCTTAAGAATATGTTCCAAGTTGAATCTATTTTACCTCTTAAAAATCTTTTCAATCTGTCTATTTCTATTTCCAGTCACCAACATAATCCATGCTATCATTAATTCTCCCCTGAACCACTGCAACAACCTCCTAATTGATTTGCCTGCATCCAGTCTATTCCCTGTCTAGTAAGCCACTTGACTTAAAATCCTTAAGCAACATGCTAACATTCTTGGAAAAAAGACCAAAGTCTGTAACATGGCTTATAAGGCTCTGTTTGGCTGACTTCTGACTACCACTCCAGTCATGTCTTACACCAATGCTTTATTCATTCAGGCTCCACGGGCTTCCTTTCAGTTCTTTAAACATGCCATAATCTCTCCTGACATAAGGCCTTTGTACAACAGTGTTTTCTCTATCCAGAATAATCTCTCATTCTAATACCTCCTTTTCTGCCTCCCTACCCTCTTTCAACTAGTTACCCACCAGCTTAAGCAGTACTTCTTCAATGAGTCATCTCTAACCCCAGGCAGGATCCTTCTGTTTTCTCTCATAGATCAGGATTCCTTTCTTTTAGGATCCATTTTAGTTATAATTGACATATATGTCAGCATAATTATTTGATTGACATTTGGATGATAGCTCCTCTCTTGCTAGAATTTAAATTTCATTTGAGTAGTAACTGTTTCTTAACATCACAGTTATAACCCAATACCAAATGCAGTGGCTCTCATACAGTAGGTACTCAATCAATACTGAATAAAGTAATGAAAATTTAGGTATACCAATGTTCATATCCATGCTGTTTTAATAGAAACAAAATTGGAAACAGCATAAATCATCAACATTGGAGAATAATATAAACAAATGAGAATGAATGCATACAACAAAATGAATACCATTCACAAATTATGTAGTAACACACAACATATTAAATGAAAAAAAGCAGAATAAAAAACTTATTTTTGTAGGAGAAAATGTGATTATGTGGATGAGTTTTACATGTCCATACAAATGGACCTGGAAAACAACAGCCCCAAGGTGTTAAAAACAATAGCTATGAGTGGGTAGAATCATTGATAATTTTTTATATTGTTCTTTTTGCTTGTTTGTATTTTCTATAATTCAAATATAATGAGAAAAAAACTCATTTCAAAAGGGGAAAAGGTACACAATTTCAAGTAGATTTGCATAGTAAGAAATGGAGGAAAATTGTCAACATACAAGAAATCCAAGACAGTATATTATATGATTCAGGGTACTTTTATGTTATGATTATCCCCATAGGACCCAGCAAACTATTTTGCTAGTATTTTAAGCAGTTTATTGCACAAAGAGTAACAGAAATAAAACTGTTCATATTGTGCTGAAAACAGAAGGATACCATCCTGAGCTGCTTAAAATATATAACATGGCAAAAATATGAAATGCTGAAAGTATAATTCTTAATGCTTTACTTTATACATACACATATTCATAACTGGTAAGGCATTAAAAATGGAATAAGGCAGTAATTTTAAAATTCACTTTTTCAATCAAACGATTACAAAATAAATATAATTTGATGCATTATAACACAAACTGGGGCATTTCAACCACTTTCCCCTTTCACCAGTTTTGTCTTATTTTTCTTGATGGAATAATGGGAAAAAGGCCCTGTTTCCACATATCTTTTGAAACACTCTCTCCTGTCAAAACCTTCTACAACACACCCCAGAATTTTTTTCAATAAGGACACAGAGAAGTTATGGCTAACAGCAAGAAAATTATTCTAGTTGGCTTAATAGTGCATAAAATGTCACCACTTCATTTAACAAAATGGGTTCTGAAGCTGTGTAATCATGTATTACGAGTCCATTAAGCTGTAAAGGACATGACTTCAGTTAGAGTTTAGATAAACTAAAGTTTGAAAAATAATGTCTTTTTTTAAAAAGTAAAGGCCAATCAAAAAGGCATTTCAGAGCCCAAGACACAATTTTAAACCAACTCATTCTTGCTGTACTGAAGTAAAATAAAATAGGTGGCCTTGATATACATCCTGAAAGATAATATACCATCTTCTAAAACCAAAACAAAAGGGTTTTCTAAAGCTAGAAAGGCCTGGAAGCGGGGGGAGGGGGAGAGATGGCTCAAACAATGTATGCACATATGGATAAATGAATAAATAAACCAAAAAAAATAAAAAATAAAGCTAGAAAGAGACCAGCCACTGTTTTGAGATTGAATTATATCCCCTTTTTATCAACTATTCATTTCACCTTGACTCAATAGGGTATGAACCTATAATAATAGTATACATACCTCTTTAAGACCACATTCATAAAGAAAGGATGGAAAAAAGGAAATGGTCAAGGAGGATGATGAGGTATTGGGTGATGTGAAAAAATACTGTCCAAAGAACACTTGCATGATAGCATATGGGAAAGAACTCAAGCAACGTTTTAAGGAAAAAAAGTCCCCCTTCCCCAAGGGTCAAAGTTCCTAAAGTAACTAATGGATGATATTATAACTTTTTCTTCAAGCCTCCCTTATACATAAGCAGGAACTGTGAAACTCTTTCAGTTTTCTGTTTATCATTTTCACAAAAAATTAAAGTTTTTAAAGTTATTTTAAAAACATAATAGTGGCGAGAAAGACAGAAAGATCATGAGTTCAAAGCCAGCCTGGGCTACAAAGCAAGATCCTGCCTCAAAAAAATAGTGATGGCTGTATCATGACAACTAAAGCTCTCTAAAATTGAATGCTATAAAAAATGTTTTTTAGTTGTATGCCAGTGGCTCGTGCCTGTAAGGATCCATACTGGTAGAGTGGCTCAAGTGGTAGAGCACCTACCTAGCAAGTATGAGGCCCTGAGCTCAAACCCAGTTCTACAAAAAAAATTTTTTTAATGCCTGCAAAAAGAGTAGTAATTCTACTTCCCTCCTCTGTTAACAGAATATACATAATATATTCTGCTGTAGCTAAATAGCCTCAAATTTAAAACACAGAACTGACATTTTAAGGCCCATTTTACAATGTAAAACTAGTAATGTGTTAGTATAAGGAGAAGTTTTTAGAAATGTCTCCAACATTCCTATTAATTATTATTTAATTATGGACAGCCATAATTAAAGGAAAACAGTGAAATCAGGAAAATACATGCAAGGGTAACAAAAGAAGAAATTTGAACTGGGTTCAGTAAAATCAACAAAATTCTTTTACTGTACTTTTTTTCTAGAAATGAGGTTTTCATTTTATTTTTATCATCATGTTATTGTAGTACTGGGGATACATTGTGACATTTACAAAAGTTCTTACAATATCTCCTGTTTAAATTCACCCCTCCATCATTCTCCTTTGTCCCCCCTACCCATTCCTGGATTAGTTTTAACAGGTCTCATTTTTCCATTTTCATACATGAGTACAAATATTTCTACCACATGCACCCTCCTACACCCTTTCCTTTTATCCTTCCCCTCCCACTGGTACCAACCCCCTTACAGGACCTATTTTACCTTCCTGTCTGTCCTCCATTTTAGATAAAAGGCATTTTTAAGATAGCTACACAAGGAGTTTTATTATGACATTTTCATGTGTATATGTATTATAGCCCAAATTGGCTCATCCCCTACATTTTTCTCCTTTCTATCTTAGTACCCTTCTTATAGCGAGTTCAACAAGCTTAAAAATTCTATATTCATTCTTGTATAGAAAGTGCATCCATCATATTCACCTTTTTTTATCCTCTCCTTAGCATGACCTGTTTTTCATTCTTTTCCTTGGTTGTTTAGGTGTCTGTTCATTGTTCAGTGGGATTTTTGACTTGGTATTACACCTGTACATGCATTGTTCTTAAGTCATTGTAACCCCCCCTTCCTTCCACTGCACCTCCTTGCTCTTTTCCACCTATCCTGTGTTGTTTAACAATTTTCAGTGTGTTTCCTTTTGTCTGGTTGCTAAACAGATATAATGTATTTCATTATTATTCACTATCTTTCCATTTTTTCTTCCTCCCTTGGTCTCCACTACCAGTACCACTTTTGCAGATATTTCTGTATATATCTGTATGTACATATAATATTGCTCATATTTGTATTTGTATTGGACCTATATTCCACATATGACCTTTGGCTTAGAAATGAGTTTAAAAGAAAAAGTTTGGAAATGTCAGAAAGCTATCAGAAAGAGATGAAAGTAACTGAAAACAAGGTGGCCCAAGAGAAAAAAATGGGTGCCAGAAAAAGATACTTGACCGATACTGGAAACAATGCTTAATAAATTGATTTATTTTTCTATTCTTAAACACATGAGGACAAATTCTTATTAATATCGTTGAGATCCATCCAAAATTTGATTCACTTATTTGGTATTAATATATGACTTCATAAAGAAATGAAAGAAACATTTACTTGTACAAAGGAAGACAAAACAGCATGATCATAGCACAGTGGGCCAAAAAACAAATATAGTCATGTGTTGCTTAACAAAAGAATATTATTTTGAGATCATAGTTAGCTGATTTTGTTATATCAGCATCGTAATTATACTTATACAAACCTAGATGTTGTAGCATTCTCCATAGCTATCTGATATGGTATACCCTAATTGCTGGTAGGCTACAAACCTGTATAACATGTTACTGTGCTGAACACTAGAAAACTGCAACGTAAACAATAACTATTTGTACACCAAAACATAGAAATAGTATGGTAAAAGTATAAAATAAAAGACTTTTTAAAATGGTATACCTATCCAGGGCACTTGTCCTAAATGGAGTGTGCAGGACTGGAAGTTGTTCTGGATAAGTCAGTGAGTGAGCAGGGAATAAGTGTGAAAGCCTAGGACATTACTGTGCAGTAAAATAGACTTTATAAATGCTGTGTCCTCAGGCTACACTAAATGCGTTAAAAAATTCTTCAATAATTAACCTTAGCTTACTATAACCTTTTTACTTTATGAACTTTAAAACTTTAAAAACTTTTTGAATCAATTGTAGTAACAGTTATGCTATGGATATTAAGTGTACCCCCAAAATGTTTATGTGTTAAGCCTTGGTCCCCAGCTGGTGGCACTGTCGATCATAAGGATGCTAACTGCATCAATGGATTAACCAACCCATTGATGAATTCACAGATGAATGAGCTATTTGGAGGTGGGGCCTAGCTGAACAAAGTAGGCCACTGGAGGAGAGTATTTGAAGGATATACCTTGTCCCCAGGCCCTTTCCTCCCTCTCTTTTGGCTTCCTGGCTGTCATGAGATCAGCAGCTTTTCTCCACCAGGCCCTTCCACCATGATGTTTCTGCCTTGCCATGACTAAGAACAATTAAGCCAGCTAATGATGGACTGAAACCTCTGAAACTTTGAGTGAAAATAAATCTTTTTCCTTTAAAATTGTTTCTCCCCGATGTTTTGTCACATTTGTGAAAAGTGACTAATACACTTAGCTATACAAAAATATTATTTCTTTATATCCTTATTCTATAAGCTTTTGTCTTTTTCCTTTTCCTTTTGAAGACTTTTAGTTAAAAAACAATACACAAATACATACATTATTCTAGGCCCACACACAGTCAGGATCACCAATATCAATATCACTGTCTTCCACCTCCACATCTTGTTACACTTGAAGGTCTTTAAGGACAATGTGTTTAACACACATGGAGCTGTCACCTCCATGATAACAATGCAGCCTTCTGGAACACCTCCTTAAGGACTTGCCTCAGGCTCTTCTTGAAGGGGTGTCACTTTTTTTTTAGAAATATAACCATAGTGGATTGCTTGGTTGTTTTTCTTTTCTCATCATAAGCTTGCTAGTAAGCAAGTAATAGACCATGAACATTCCACACTATTAATGAAAACCTTTCAATGCTAGGGGTTCATATTTTCAAATTATTTTAAGAAATTGTTGAGGTCTGCAAAGCCTGTTTCACTGAATTTCCTTGGCAATTGTTCTATTGCTTTTCCTGTATTTTCCTCTTCTCTTGCCTCTTCTTCTGCTATGTGTTCACCACACAATAGGAACTTATCAGCTCCACTATAATTGTATGGTACCACAACTGTACATATGCTCCCTTATTGACTAAAACTGCACTAGGGGGGCACATGACTAGATATAAATAAAACTGGAAGCAGCTGACTTATTAGGGTATACCTGGAAAGTCGAAAATCATTCTACTTATATGCAGCAGTGCTAATATGACTGTGACCCAAGGAAGAGAAGTCTCATGGTCATATGCATTATAAGTAAACATTTATAGTTAATAATCATGTGATAAGGATACAAGAAGAATTTAAGAATAAAAAATCTGGAGCAGCTCACTTGGTACAATTTTCAGATATTAAAGATATCTGTATTAGTAAATTAGATGCATACTTTGCTTCTTTGTATAACTTTGTATAGCTTATCAGAAAATGTTGTCAAGCATGAAGCAAGGACAAATTTTTCCACCAATAACTCATTCTTTTCAAGAGAGTGAAACCCATTGGGCTTTGATAAGAAAATGGCAAAGTAAGAAAAAAATGGTCTTTTAAAGTAGCAAAATCACTTTTTCCTTGGTTGATGAGGAATTTATCTAAGAAATCTCATTTTACAGACACTCTTAAATTTTAATACGAAGAAACGTATTAACTCATAGAATCAAGGGACTGAATTTGAAAAAAACTACTTAAGAGGCAAAACTTGTGGTGAGGAAGACAAACAAATACAAAAAACTTGGAATGGTATCTGTTTTGTAAAAATAAGGGCTATAGGTTGAACGTCTTCTTCCTGAAGAACTAATTTAACAGAATTTCAGATAGACAAATCATTCAGAAAAAAGAACTGTCTCCTCAACCCAAGGGCAACAATAAATAAAGGAATAATTAAAACAGCTACTTCAATACTGTTAGAGATAACAGTGGCTTCATAAAAGCTAGGTCAAAAGAAAACAAGCACATTCAGCAGATGTCTAACTGAAAAATCCAGAGGGTAACCAAAAAAGTTTCTCTACAGTAAGTATAGAGTTGGGAATGATAGAGGAAAATATAAGCTGTCAGAAAGGCTTTGAAATTACTGTTATTTTCTCTGTACCTTGGGTTTTCTAAGCTCTCTTGGTTTGAAATTTCAATGAAGAGCTTATGCAGTGGTGATTAGGCTCTGTAGAAAAATGGATTATCTTACACCTAAGATGGATTTATACCTGTCCATTTAATAATTAACAATGAAAAGTAACTACCAAACATACTACATTTACATTGGCCAGTCAGTGAATTCTTTATCCCAAAGGAAGTCAATTTGAGAAATCAAAGATTAGAAGACTGCTTGATGATGTATGAAATCAGAGCTAGAAAACAAACTCCCCATGTCATCCAGGTATTCATACCCATTGGTCTGTTCACCCACTCATTTTCATAAGTCTGGAGATTATCTCTCCACTCTTCCTATTTTAAATACTCCAAGCTGCTGTTTCAGTTCTTCCGATTAAATCAAGATTTATTTCAAAGCTGTCTGATTGCTTTAGTAGGTGGCTTTGCACTGTATTCAATCAATGAAGAAGTTTTTCTAACATTAAAAAAAGTCCTTAGTAAAATGCAAGTAGTCTTTTCATTAAGTTGCAGGTTAATCTGAGTCCTTCTTAAGAGCACAGTTGACTCTACAGAAAAATGTAACTAAAAATTTAAATGTAAGAGTAAAGTTCTAAAATTCTTTCAAAATTTTAAGATTTCTATTATAAAAAAGTAACTCCTTGATTTATCTATTTTAAAAACAGCAGTTTTCAAATACTGAAATTACCACTCTGCTTTCACAAACCTTTTATAATAGCCACACTGGATAAATAGATAATTTAAATACATTCTGAGATACATTATTAATGCTGATTAATAGTTGTTAAGAACACACAAGTGGAAATGAGTAAGAAGTAAAACAATAAAGATTTTAGTTGGTTTTAAGGGTAAAACCTATTATTTGTCAGACTGATAAAAATTCTACATGATAGCTTACATAATTATGTCATCTAAATTGTTACGTTTCTGGACAGCAGAATTAATTATTCTATCTCCTATACTTAGCATAGAGTTTACCAAAAAGCAAATATGTAATACATACTTTTTAAATGGATGGACTGTGGCAGAAGATAAGCCTTCTAATCTCACATTATACTAACTGCAGCTAATATGTATTGAATGTCTCCCACATGCTAGGCACTATATAAGAGCTTTCCCATGATGTGAGGAGTTAACTCATTGAAACCCCTTTTTTAAAAAAAAATGGGGGATGAGACTGGGGTTTGAACTCAGGGTTTTGCATTTGCAAAGCAGGCACGCTACAGATGGAGCCACACCTCCAGTCTACTTTGCTTTGGTTATTTTGGAGATGGGGTCTCATGAACTATTTGCTCTAGCTGGCCTCATACTGATCCTCCTGATTATCATCCTCTCAAGTAGCTAGGGTTACAGGACTAATTATACCGCTTTTAGCATGATTATCATCCCCAGATGAACAAACTGAAGGACACACAGATTAACTTGCTCAAGGACATTCCACTAGGAAGTCATACAGCCAGGATTCAAATCCAGACATTAGGGCTTCAAAACTTAGGCTCTTAACTACGATTCCATACTACCTCTTTTCCCACTTGGCCTCTAAACCCTACTTTTTTATGATTTCATTTGGCTAACAAAGCTAAAGTAATACAAAGATGGCAGGGAGAAAAAAAGAATGAAAATGTAAAGACCAAATATAAAGTATCACAATGAGGTTTTTTATTTGTTATATTTTATTGAAAAACAATCTTAAAGTTTATTTTTTCTTTTTTATTAATTGTACAAAATAATGGGTTTCATGATGACTTTTTCATACTTGCATATTATGTACTTTGTTGAAGTTATATTGCTTGAGTGTAAAGAGAAGTGACTGCTTCTCCTTTATTAGTCAACATATTTTTTGTTGTGTTTAGAGCATTATTAACAACTAACCTTGGTGACATATGATCCTAAAAACTGGTAAATATCATGTCAAAGATTAACATGGATAAACAAATCTCACTATTTGGCTTAATTTTTACTAAAAAATCTGTCTTATGATACTTTGCTTTTCTAAAAACAGCCATAAGGAATAGTAATATACAAAAATAGGACATAAACATCAATGTCAATACTGTGAGTTCCTTGAAAGAAAAAAGTTGCAATAGGAATCAAGGAGGAGGAAAAGCACTGAAAGGTTTTATTTACCAATTACCTACAAAGAAAAAAATTAATATTTACTTATGTCTGCAATTTATAGAGCACTTCTGCATAAAATTTAATCCCTTGACCATCAACTCTGAAAAAATCTTTTCTATTTATATATGTATTGGGTCAAGGCATAGGAAGAAAATAAAGGCAAACTCAGAGAAAAGAACCAGGTGGAGAAATATGTAACAGTATTCCAATGACATTTTCACTCACTTTGAAAAAGTATACTGCAATTAAATCTTTTTATTTCAGTGGCTCTACTGTTTAGCATACCTGTATAATGATAATAACAAAAATAATAAAGAATATAGATAATTAAATAGATGGATCAGGTAGACAGACAATATATTATGAAGACAGGGACATCTAGGATCTAAGTGTTTAAAAGAGACAATATTAACCTTTACACACACAGACACAAACAAATCACATATAAGTACTAATCCTAATTTGTCTACTTAGTTATAAGGCTAGATTACGTAACAAATAACCTTAAACAACACTATTTTAGAGAATTAAAACATTTAAACCAGCATGGTGGTTCCTACCTATAATCCCAGTACTGAGCTGAATGAAGCAAGAGGATTTCAAATTCAAGGCCAGCCTGGACTACATAGCAAGACTGTCTCAAAATATATATATTAGAATATGATACTCTTAAATACATATATCTTTAATGCAAGCACAATCATCAACAAGAACTTCCAGTTATGTGTTGTTCACTCTTACCCCTTCTTTTGGGTCTGTGTGGAGTCCTCCTCCTGCATGACCATGCCAACATGTTCTCTTTTCTATCAGTGGCCATGCCTGGAGAGCCTAGTTGAAAATGATACCACAGCCTATTAGCTATTACAGAATTTCAGATGTTTAAAAATCTGGCTTAGACAACTAATCGAATGAATATCCCCAAAATAAGTTCAAAGGCATTGCTTTTAGCCTGGCATGCTAAAGCAAAACACCTTCAGAATTAGCTTATAGCTAAACTTATACAAGGAATATTGAGATATAACAAATATTCAAATCATTTTCTCTAAATAGCTTTTGAAATTAATGTTTAAGAGATTTAACTTGTATTACATTTTTATTTGACTTAGATCTGTAATCTATTACTCTATTATCTGCAAGGATAACATTGCTAATTTATCTCACTTTTCTTGTGTACGTATTTTTATTTTACAATTAATAAAGTTGATTTTATATAACTCATCATTATTCTTACTCTGGCTCACATACATATTTAGAAGTGAGGTTATTTTTAATACTTCACAGCCTAATGATATAGTCATTTGCATACATGCTTTGTCTTTCCTATCACACAGTATTAAGATTGGGAACAGTATCTTCTGGTTTTTTATTTCCCATGGTACATACCACAGTATCTTACATACAGGTAAGGTAGACTTCAATGCTTCTTAGATGAACTTATAAAACAGAGCTATCTATAAATCTCCCAACTAGCCTTACCTACTACAAACTTTTTAAAGGCCTTAAGATTATTGCTAAAGTTGAGAACTATAAAAAT
The DNA here is from genome assembly GCF_047511655.1 of Castor canadensis. Taxonomy (NCBI): domain Eukaryota; kingdom Metazoa; phylum Chordata; class Mammalia; order Rodentia; family Castoridae; genus Castor; species Castor canadensis. Next base: position 77,124,482 of record NC_133405.1, on the reverse strand, counting down.
AAAATCATGGCTGCCATGGCTCATGCCTATAATCCTAGCTACTCAGGAGGCAGAGATCAGGAGGATCGAGGTTCAAAGTCAGCCCAGGCAAATAGTTCCTGAGACCCTATCTCGAAAAAAAAAAAAACCCATCACAAAAAAGGGCTGGCAGAGTGGCTCAAGGTGTAGGCCCTGAGTCCAAACCCCAGTACTGGGGGAAAAAAAAAGAATATATAAGGAACTTAATAGCAAAAAAAAAAATAAATAAGAGCAAACAATAAAAAAATAAAATCATGAGAAAATACAAGATAGTAATAATTACGCTTAGATTTTGGACTTGCTAATATTGAAAATGGTTTTATAAATTAAAAATACTTAATGAGGGCTGGTAGAGTGAATCAAGTGGTAGAACACCTGCCAAGCAAGCATGAGGCCTTAAGTTCAACCCTTAGTGCCCTCAAAACAAAAATACTTAATGAAGTGCACAGATTTAATGATGCTTTTTCAGCAGTCATAATAATCACTAATTAATGAACAAGGGCACAGTTCTTTACAAACACAAGTATGTATCAATGCTATACATAGCATAACAGTATGAGCTCAGGGACAAGTTAAGAAAATGGAATTACAAAAAGCAAAAGTGCCTTCTTGTTCTTACTAGTTAAGACACCTAAAGTAATTGCTGTAAGTGGGTTCTCAATTTTTAGATCAACAATCTTAAAGCATTTTGTAAACAGAAAACATCAAAAGGTAACTTTTAGTCTACCAGTGTCTCTTCATGACATTTTTTCCTCTAAAAGACTGAGCAACGAGTTTTATCAAGGGGTTTGGTGAATACCACACAAGATAATGAGGTCTTCAATAAAGTAAAAGACTAAAGTATAAATAAACGTGGTGGCGTCACAGGCACTGATAAGATCAAACACATTTTACCCTTAAAGTTTTAATTTAATAATGGAAAACCTAATTCATTTTTATAGTCTCTGTACAAATTAGAACAATGCCTTTTACCTTATTGGCAAATAATTATTAATCAGAAAAAAAATAAGGGAAGTTCCCAGGATTTAGATCATCTTCTAATTTTCTAATTTTTTCCTATCAAGGAGATTTACTTGCCTCATTTTAAAGCACTGGGAATTTTAAAGGATGTCTTTCACTTACATTAGCAATGAAAAATAACTCTCATCAACGTGTAAACTCAGCATCACTTTACCCCAGGGGCTTAGAATCCCTTGGCATTCTGCTATCTGAACATCCTCTAAGGTAAAGAAACTTCTTCACTTAAAAAACTGTAATATTCCATATATCAGATACAAATTACCAGGCTAAATTTAAGTGTCAACAAGCTGCCATTACATTTATAAAAGCCTTCTGAAAATGTTACACTACTTGGCACTGATCTCAAGAGATTCAGACAAATTTCTCAGAAATTTATAGAAAAATATCAAGAGTTCTCTCTGCATTTCTAATAGCAGAAACATACCTTCTTGCCAGTATTTAGAAAAACATGAAAAGGGAAATTATCTGGGAAATGTAAAATATGTAGTAAATATGTAGTATAAATTGGGAAATGTTCAATTGGCTGACACACTTTTCCTACTATACATGAAAGAGTTTGCTTAATCTCACCTTTGTAGCATCTAATAACTGTCTTGAATTATCTTTTCCCCATCTCTGCCATGTAGCATTTCTTAATGACTCTGGGATCTGTTGAAGAGAAAAAAAAGGGGGGTAGAGTTTCAGAGTAGATAGTTAATATTCTAAAATTATTCTTTTTTTCATAAGCACACATAAAATTAAAACCATAGCCAATATTAGAGAAATGGTTATGCCTTTGATACATGCCCAAAAAGGCAAAATAAACAAAACTTAGCTGGATTTGGTGGTGCATGCCTGTGGTCCCAGCTACTTGGGAGGCAGAGGTACAAGGACCAGAGGTAGGAGGACCATAGTTCAAGGCCATCTTGGGTAAAAAGTCAGCACGACCCTATCTCAAATAACAAGCTGGGTGTGGTAGAACATGCCTATAATCCCAACTATTCAAAGGTGGAAGTAGGAGGATGGAAGTTCAAGGCGAACCCAGGCAAAGTTAGCACAAGATGTTATATGAAAAACAAACTAAAAGCAAAAGAACTAGTGTGTGGCTCAAGTGGTAGAGAGCTTGCCTAGCAAGCACAAGGCCCTGAATTCAATCCTTAGTAGCAAATACATACATACAAAGACAGACAGACAGATAGACAGCTTAGCTTGCTTGTGGTCCAGGTATAAGATACATTACTAATTAAAAATGTCTAATTGAGTCAGGTAACAGAGGCTTACACCTGCAATCCCAGCAACTTGGGAGGCTGAGATGAGGAGAATCACAGTTCCAGGCCAGACCCATCAAATAGTTCAAGAGGCCCACCTCCAAAACCAGAGCAAAATGGACTGGAAGTATTACTGAAGTGGTCGAGTCCCTGCTTTGCAAGCAAGAAGCCCTAAGTTCAAACTCCAGCCCCACAATGATAAAAAAAATTCTAATTTTATTTTCTTTACAACCTCTTTCTTTCTAGTTTTGTCTGTGCTTCTTTTCTTTCTTCTCTCAAAATCTTTGTTTCTTAAAGGTCCCAAAGTCTTCAGCCTCATTTCTTTCTAAAATGGCTTTTATACGCTTTTCAAATACTCTTTTTTTTGTTCTAACTCTTTACTGCATTTAATTGTGCTCTACCTTGTGAGTGTTCCCTCTTAATCTGAATGCTAAACTTAGATAATGGTCATAAGATCAGTTTTGTTAAATATTTCTAGGTAACTAGCTGATAGACTCCAATGAAAGTTTCCTTGTGGGGTTTGGGGGTTTTTTGTTTGTTGGTTTGGTTGGTTGATTGGTAATGTTCCAAAAGTGGAGCTGAACCAAAGCAGAAGAACCGATATAACTTCATGATAGTACTAGATAGACAGCTGCAAAATGGAGAACCAGTTCTCTGAAATGCGCCATCAATTTACTGAGGAAAAATGCTTAAGTCAAGTCTCTCCTAAAATGCAAGTAATATTTAGGCTTATTTCAATATTTTGTATTGAAACTCAGGTTTCAGTATAAAAAAAATCAATCTTACACATTAAGAAAATACCAAAAAGAACCAATTAAGAATAACAACTTATACATTTATACACAAAAAAGTAACCAAACTATTGAGAAAATTTGGCTCAGTCATTTTCTAAAATGCAATAAAGAGGAGATTTCTGCTTATGCATTTGTATAAATATATAAGGCATTCCTTGGATTATAAAAAATACTAATGGCTGTATGCACACTATCCTGCCAAACACAAGTTTCTACCCTATTCCAGGTACCCTCAAATATCTTCCCACAGTAACCCAAGCCATCCACTGTCTCTGATACCCTATTGGTGCTTAATTCCACTGTTTACTTCACTTTTCTTCTCCATATTCACAACCTGTACAAATTTTACTCCACTATTTTCCTCTTTTTCACAAGCCTCAAATTCAAATAACTGCATATGAAAGCAAGATTTTGCCAATGTTTACACATACGTGTGCAATTTAATCTCCGTCTTTTACAACTTGTCCAGTTATCTCAAGTGAATGACTATTCATTCTCTTTTCTTTTCTTTCCTCTCTCAAAATGATGCCTATATTTGACTGTTGGACAAAAAGATTGTTGGTGATACACTTAAATTAACAACAAAAAACAAACAATCTGAAGTGCTATTCTGCAAAATACAACAAATACCATCAAATCTAAGGCTTTGAAATTCTCCACAAAACCCCTTCAGAATTTCCAGCTACCTCTTTATCCTTGTCTAATCAAACCATTTTTTCCTAAAGCATCAGTATTCAAGGTAAATGAATAATTTTTGAGCATTCACATTCAAACTGAGATTCTAGTCCAAAAATACTCACTACTCAGTCTAAGATGTAAGAGATAAAAAAGAGAGCTCTTGACATAGTCCTCTACAATTGTGTCTCCTCCCTCTTCCCCAGAGATAACATTGATCATTCAAAAACTCTTTCATTGCAAAGGTAAAAATTTCAGTCACATAACGGGTTAATGCCTTTTGAGGACTAGTCCTGGAGTCCTATCAGTATTTATATTGTTTCCATGGAAAAATGCTCTGAGTTCTAAAACAACAAACAAACATTTCTGAAACAATTTTTATACATTAGAGAATGGCTCCACTTTTTCAAAACCTGAGGAATGGGCTTATTGTAAAAATATCTCCCTCATACTAACTGAGGTGGATAACAGGAGAAAACAAGATTATTAATTCTATGAAACTTGATTTGAAAACTAGTGAGTTACATTAGATGCCTTATAAGGTCCATTCTAACACTGAAATTCTATGGTTTTTATGAAATGAAAAGACTTATTAATTGGATTTTTTAAAAACTTAACTGACTAGATTATAATTTATTTCTTTAATAAATGTAACATCTGGATTCATTTATAACATCATCCCTCCAAAGATACACAAAACAGTAAGCTATATATTACTGAAGATAATAGACTTGACAAATGCGCAAGGATACCAAAGAAATTCAGTATACTTAAAATGATAATCTTCCAGTCCGTTTTAGGAGGAAGGTAAGTTAAAATACTTACACTGGAGAACTTCTGGAAGAACCCCAAAATTAAGTACTGTGACTTCTGAGCATAATAATTCATGCTCTCTTTTAGTCTCTCTTTTTTTTTTTTTTTTTTGGTGGTACTAGGGAACAAACCCAGGGTATCATGCATGGTAAACAAACCCTAAACCACTGAGCTACATCCCTGGCCCTCATGCTCTTTTAGATCAGCACTGTTCATCTGCTAATCATTAAACCTATTAAATCTTCAATACACAGTTGCATGGGCACAACACCTTGCATTCTTGCTTAAAGGTAAAATTCAATCTTTGCAAAAATACTCCTTCTAATACATTTATTTAGTAATTACTAATGAATCATCCTTTTATAATAGTTAATCTTCCTAATTCAACTTATGCTTACTGTTTATGACACCTGAAGAATTAATGAATGACGATAAGAGATTAAAGGGTTAGGGTGTGGCTCAGTGGTAGAATGCTTGCACACTACTCAGGGCATGTACAAAGTCCTGAGTTCAATACCACAGCATTGCAAAATGAAAAGAATAAAGACATTTAATAACAATCTATTGTCAACCCATCAAAAATTTTCAATTACATAATCTTTATTACCGAAGGTTTTGAGACAAAAGTAAGTTTATAACCATCCATCCATGATGCATGCAATGCTTATCAGTATACAAAAGTCATGTGTCTGTGATCAAAACCTGAAACATTTAAAATTAATCTCTAAATATATTCTTAAAGAGAAACTGCTGCAATTTAAACCTACATTTAACATACTATTAAAGTCTTAAAAACGGAAGACATAAAATCTGGTTTTCTTCCCAAATGCCTAGAAACTAGCTGGGGGTGAGAGGTACATGGGAGAAGACAAAAAAAGAGAAGGAAGAGAGGAATGGTAAGCAAGTGTGTCGTAAGAGATTTTCTTGTGTCATGTATTCAATAAATGCTTGACAAATGAATAAACGGCAGCACAGTGTTAGAATTTTGGACAGTACACGTCACCTGAGTCTTCATTCATTAAGCCATAGAATTATCAGGTTGGACTTTTACTATAAACTATGATGTCTCTAGAACAAGGCTTGGTAAATTTTTTTCTGTAAAGAGCTGGATGGTAAACTTTTTTCTGTTTTAGAAGAATATTTATTAACGAAGATAAAGCTAACTTTAAGAGGAAAATAACATAAAAGTATAATATGCAGAAATAGCAATTCCCCTACACTTTCTATACCCAGTATCCTACAATACTCCTGCTAATAGCACTTAACACAATGGCACATTTTTTACTTATTTAATTTTGATTGCATATTAAGATATATGACATGAGGATTTATACATATACAAAATGAAATAATTATGACAGATAAGTCAATTAACATAGTATCTTCTCACATAGTTACCTTTTACTGTATGGTGAGAGTACCTGAAATCTACTCTCTTAGCAAATTACCTGTATACAATATAGAAGTACTAATTACAGTCACCATGCTGTACATTAGATCTTAAGATTTACTCATTTCACATAACTGCAACTTTGTATCCTGTGACCAAAACCTCCCCATTTCCCCTACCTCTCTATCCCCCAATAAATGCTGTTCTACCTTCTATTTCTATATATTCAACTTTTTTAGATTACACTTATGAGTGAGATCATGTAGTATTTTTCTGTGTCTAGCTTGTTTCACTTAGCACAATATCCTTCAAGTTCATCCATGTTGCTGCAAATGGCAGACCTTCCTTGCTTTTTCAATCTGAATAATATCCTGTTACACACACACAACCACAATTTCTTTACCATCCATCTATGATTACTTGGTTGTTTCCATGTCTTGGCTATTGTAAATAATGCTGCAATAAACATGGAAGTGCAGTATCTTTTTGATGCTTATATCCTTACAGTATATAATCACAACAAGGATGGCTAGATCATATGTTATTTCCATTTTAATATTTGGAATAAGTGCCATACATTTTTTCAAAATAGTGATACCAATTTATGGTCTCATCAACAGTGTACAAGGGTTCCCTTTTCTCTATAACCTCACCAACTTTGTTATCACATACCTTTTTGATAATTGCGGTCCTAACAGGTGTGAAGTAGTATCTCACTGTGGTTTTAATTTGCATGTTCCTAGTGATTAGTAATGTTGAGCACTTTTTCATGTACTTGCTGGCCATTTATGCTTTTTAAAAAAAATTTATTCAGGTACTTGCCTATTTTTAGGAAAAGGGGAACAAGTACTAGAGAAAAGGTTAGATCAAAAAGAATTAACCTAGAAGGTAACACCCACGCACAGGAAATCAATGTGAGTCAATGCCCTGTATAGCCATCCTTATCTCAACCAGCAAAAACCCTTGTTCCTTCCTATTATTGCTTATACTCTCTCTACAACAAAATTAGAAATAAGGGGAAAATAGTTTCTGCTGGGTATTAAGGGGGGGGGAGAGGGAGGGGGCGGAGTGGGTGGTAAGGGAGGGGGTGGGGGCAGGGGGGAGAAATGAACCAAGCCTTGTATGCACATATGAATAATAAAAGAAAAATGAAAAAAAATAAAAAATAAAAAAAAATTTATTCAGGTGCTTGCCTATTTTTAACTTGGACTTTTTTTTGCTATTGATTTATATAACCTCCTTATATATTTTGGATATTAACCACTTACTAGGTATATGGTTTGCAAATGTTTTCTCTACATTTATAGGTGCCCTTATCATTCTGTTGTTTCCTGTATTGTACGAAAGCCTTTTTTATTTTAAGGTAGTCCTATTTATTTCTACTTTGGATGCCTGAGCTTTCAATGCCATATGCAAAAAAAAAAAATCATTGCTAAAGTAAAGTAGTTTCCCTCCTGTTTTCTTATCTCGGGGCTTATGTTTAAATCTTTTACCCATTTTGAGTTGACTTTTGTTATGGCATAAAGGTCCAATTTCATTTTATAAACATAGCTATCCAGTTTTCCCAACAAAATTTACTCACGAGACTATTCTTCTCACCCTTGACTGTAAGTGTGGGTTTATTTCTGGTCTCTCTATTCTGTTCCATTGGTCTATGTATCTGTCTTTACATCCATACCCTACTGTTTTGATTACTATAGCATTGTAACTATAATTTGAAATCATGAAGTGTGATGCCTCCAACTTCGTTCTTCCCTCTCAAGATTGCTTTGGCTTTTCAGAGTCTTTTGTAGTTCCACATGAATCTTAGGATTGTTTTTTTCAATTCTGGTGAAAATGCTATCGGAGTGGGGTGGGGCAGTGCTGGGGATTCAGCGCAGAGCCTAATGCATGCTAGGGTAGGGCTTTACCACTGAGCTACATTACCAGTCGACCACTGGATTTATGATTAAATCTACATATTGCTTTGAGTAGTACTGTAATTTTGGTAATATTAATGTGGTAGTTACATAAAATGGAATTTTATTCAGCCATAAAGAATGAAATTTTGTTGTTTGCAGGTAAATGAATGGAACTTGGAGAACATCATCTTAAGTGAAGTTAACCAGGTCCAGAAAGCCAAATGCCTCATATTTTCTCTCATTTGTGGAATACAGACCCAATACAAATGTAGGCAGTATTATGAAAAACAGGTCACACTAAGGGGAAGTCACTAATGGGAGAGAGGGGGGTAAAAGAAGGAAGTTAAAAAGGTGAATATAGTGGATGTACTTCCTATACAAGAATCAATATAGAATTTTTAAACCTGTTGAAAACACCATAAGAAGGGGACTAAAGTAGAAAGGAGAAAAATAGAGGGGATGAACCAATTTGGGATACAATACATATACATATGGAAATGTTACAATTAAACACTCTGAATAGCTATCTTAAACAAACAAAAATGTATTTTTTTTTTCAAAAACAGAACAGGAAGGTAAAACAGGCCCTATCTGGGGGTTGGTACTAGTGGGAGGGGGGAGGATATAAGGAAAGGGTGTAGGAAGGTGAATGTAGTAGAAATACTATGTATTCACATATGAAAATGAAAAAATGAGACCTGTTGAAACTATTCCAGGAATGGGGGGGGGTGGTAAGGGAGAATGATGGAGGGGGTGAATTCAACGATGTATTGTAAGAATTATGTAAATGTCATAATGTACTCCCAGTACAATATGATAATTAAAAAATAAAATAGAAAATAAAAAATTAGATGGCATACTGGATTTGGTTGGCCCAAGTGCTATAGATTGCTGAACCCTGTTCTTGATAATTTCTAAAATCCATTCAACCTCCAAGGATTTTGAGAATGACACAGAAAAGAAAGGATAAATTTCCCCTCTTCCTCAAAAATGTTTTCTTTACCTTCCAAATTATCTCTGGGACATAACACAAGCAGAAAGTCCCACTCAGTAGGTAGCACAGAGTCTTCAGAGAACCAGGCATGGTAGCTATTGTCTGTAATCCCAGCTAATGAGGAGGTGTGGATTAGGAGGACTAAGGTGCAAGGTCAACTGCAGGGCAAAACGTTAGCCAGACTCCCCACCTCAGCCAATAAAACGCTAGGTGTGGTGGTGTGCACCCGTCATTCCAGCTAGATGGGAAGAATGAAACTCTATTCAAAAAAATAACTAAAGCAAAAAGGGATAGAGGCATGGCTCAAGTGGTAGAGCGCCTGCCTTGCAAGCACAAGGCCCTAAATTCAAACACTAATGCCACCGAAAAAATTAAGTTAAAAAATAAAACCAATTCTTCATATAATTTTAAATATTTGTTTAATCAACTTCTGTGAAGTAAATTTCCTTGTTCCCATTCACATTAAAAGCTCATTTAGCAGAACATTTTTGTCACCATGAAACTTGGTCATTGCTTCATACATTTTAGGTAAGTGGTGATAAGATTCCATGCTGCTTACTGACAGAATAATAAAGAATTATAAAGCATTTGCCATTTAAAACCAGTGACTGGGTTGGGGGTATAGCTCAGTGGTAGAGAGCTTGCCTAGCATGTGCAAGGCCCTGGGGTGATCTCTAGAATTACTTAAAAAAAGAGAAAACAACAATTACAGAATATTAAAAGTTAAGAAAAAACTTCAGAACCAACTTCTTTTAAATAATGAAACTAAAGGACAAACACAAACTTTTTTTTTACCATATTAAGAATGAATTTACTAAGAATAAATTTAATAGTAAATTATTTCATTGGGCCAAGAACCCAAGAACTTCAGAAAATTGGTATTAATCTCTCAGATTCCTACCCCTAGGGTATTTGTGTGCAGAATGGAGACATTATCACACATTTCCCTCTGCAGCTGGAATGCTGAGATAATGTGAAAGAAGTCAAGAATGTGGAATTAGACCTATTTTCTGCTACTTTACAGTTTCAACTTCAGGTAATTTAATAGCCTTACTTTTCATGTTTACTAATGTGCACTTGGAAGAGAACCCTCAAGCACATTTCTTAACTCTTATTTTCATAGCCAGACAATTTGAATCAGCAGTAGACCAACTATTTTGTTTAGTTAATACTTTTTTATAAATGCTCATTTATGTTTGTTGATTTTTATGATGTGTCAGATTTTGCAACTGATGACTAAATTATCTGGAAAATAATCCTGAACACACAGAAGAAAGTATTTTCATTTACTTGAGTCATTCTGTAAGTTTAACTATGTAGGTCATACCCAAAATAAGTTAGGTTTTCTTTTTTTAATAAACATTCCAGCAAAGACTGGTAACATGCAATCTTTGGGTAGGAAATTCATGATATAATTTGCTAATAACAGAGGTATAGACTAAACATATTAATATTAGTACACACAAACCCAAGCCCAGAACTTACAAATAATACCTGCTGAGTTCCTGCTTAGCACCAGAAGGAAAAATATATATAAAAGGCATTTGGTCTTGTGAATTTTAAATTCCTTTTGGCTTATCAATGACTAGTCTCTTTCTAGACTGCTCAAAGTTAATTTCTACCTAGGTAAACACAGGCGTTTAGTGTAATTTTTGATAATCTGTCACTTCCCTCAATATGATGTCATCTTGTCATCTTTTTTCTACCCTTTTTTCTCTCTTTTTATAAGTTCATTGATTTCTCTTTTTCTTCTACCTATTTTTAAATGTTAGTTTAGTACTGCTAATGGCACTCAAGACTGAGAAGGTTGCTACCCTCTATTCCATCATCTCCTCATGGTCTAATTGAACATGGCATACAATGTGACTGTGTATTTCTGATAACACTATTATTGCCCAAACCAACTGAATTAGCTCTACAAATGGAAAAAAAAGGGGGGGGGACTTTTATAAAAGATATTGCACACCCTCAAAACACACAAACACAGAAAAATATCTTAATTTTGCTCTCATTTTTCTGTAGGTTTATTTGAGCCCTGGAAATCTGTCAATTTTTTTCTAAAAATATTCATGCTTCTTTTCAACTGCACTTCAAAAATTCCAAAGGGTGACCATAATTCATACAATAGCTAAAACATTTGTTTACACATAATGCCAGAAAGAAAACTGACAACTCTCCTAGAAGCTATTTAGGGTGTGTCTTTAAAGCTGCCTTGGAAAAACGTACCTAGAGCCTTCAAGTCACTCTAGAATGTTTCAAGAGCAAACAAACTGTGCTCCAAATTTTTTCCCCACCAATCTTCTCTAACTGTGCTCACTTTACAATACAAAGGGGTTTTATTTTACACATTTCACACAACAAAAATTTCTAAATACACAATCCTTATGTTATAACTTAAATCTGACAGATGCAGAAATGTCATAGCAAGACAAATGTTATGATGAGAGAGTATCTTGACTGCCTTGCTACTGAAACTGGAGTTTTGGACCAAAGGCTCAAACTCTTGAGATTCCTTATGCCAGGTTTGGCCACCCACCCCTTAACATCAAATAAAGAGGCATTATGAAGGCAGAGAAAGGTTTATTACAAGACTCGGGACACACTGTGGGAAGACGCAGAGTAAGCACTCAGCTCATCTTTGGCCAAGGTGATTGCAAAGCAACTGCAAAGAAATTGGCTTATAGCAAAGACAGATACAAAATGGAGGACAGATGCCATGCTTTTCTTTTGCTATTAGTTAATTCGTGGGCCCAAGATGGAGTCAGTGCTTTTCAGCAAAAGTAATTTGAGTATCTCTTACACTACCACCATCTACCCTAAAAAAAAAATCCTTTGATTTTAGTTCATCCTGGAGATGCTTAGTCCAGAATAGTATAGCAAATTCATTGACAGACTAGTCAATATTTTAGCACACTTCATATTTTCATTTTGTTCTTAGCTTGCTAAAGTATTTTTACATTTATACAGAATGTGTATTAGTAGCAACTATTCTATAATCATTTTTTAGTAAGAACAACAGTGGCTACCATTTACTGGGCACAGACTGCTTGGCTGGCTTAATGCCAAACACTGTATTATCTCATTTCATTCTCACTACAACTCTACAAGGTAGGTATTATTACTATTATTTATTCCCGACAGATTAGAAAACTGATTTGCTCAAGGTCACAGAGCCAGTAGTGGTGGAAGCATTCCTGCTACTACCAATACTAACAATATCAGCAATGCAAATTTACTAATTGCTGTCTTGCAGAACAATAACCTTGAAATATCTAGGTTGATTTTTCTGTTGTTAACAAGGCACACATGATTTTATCTGTTTGATTTCTGGTACAAGCATCAATGTAATTTTGATGTTAAAAACAAGAGGGATGTCACCAAAGATGATAATACAGTACTCCAAAAACTTATCCCTTCACTAAAGTAATGATTAAGCTGGCAAAAACTGTCAGATATGAATCAACTTTTTCTGAACTCTGGAATCTAATGAAAAATTAAAACCAATAGGGTAGTGTATAATAAAAATAGAAGTTGCTACATTTCAGAAGACAGTGTTACGAGATTTATGCTTACTCACATATAATGCCAGCCCACATTCTAGAATGGCTTGCTAGTACCAGAGGGGAAAACATGGACCTTGTTCTCAAGAATTGTGGTTATACGTTTTGACTTGTTCCATGGTTCCCAGAAGGACTGGCTCAAGGACTTATCTTGTTTTGCACTGATCAAAACTATACTGGAGCAGCTTCCCAAGGGTCATTTGTTCAAGGGGCAAGAAGAAGAGTGACAACCCTAGGAAGGAAGAGGATAGGGAAGAAAATACATGGGAGAATAGGAGCTTGGAAAAGAGAATGGAAATATGAGCTATAAAAAGTAACATAAAGGAACACAAAAGTACATGTATTAATATCTATTTAATATGAAACTAGGAAAAAGAAAACACTGAAAATGGAGAGAAAAAAATATTTACAAAAATAAATTAAATATGCTAAAATTAAAAATGAAAGGGTTCACATTGAAAGAGTCCATAAAGTGCTAAAAAAATAAGAATAAACAATCACCTGGACATATTCACAATGAAATTTAAAAATATTAATGTAAAACAAAATATTTTAAAGAATCTACGAAGAATAAATAACATAAAGTAAAGAAAACCAAATGAACATCAGACTTTTTTATTGTTATACTGGATGCAAAAAAAAAAAAAAAAAGAAAAGACAATGGAGTAGGATTTTCAAAGCACTGAAGGAAAAGAATGTTGAACCCAGAAATTGGGTTTTTTGGGGGTGGGTTGAGACTGGGATCTCACTATGTAGTCCAGGAGGTTTCAAACTTGTCATCCTCCTGCCTCAGCCTCCCAAATGCTAGGATTATAGGCATGAACCGCTATGCTCAGCTGAACTCAGACTTTTAAAAAATTTTTTATTCAGTTATTCATATGTGCATACATTGTTTGGGCCATTTCTCCCCCCTATCCCCTGTCCCCTCTCTCTCCCCCCCCAACCCCATCGCTTCCAGGCAGAACCTGTTCTGCTCTTTTCTCCAATTTTGTTGAAGAGAAGACATAAGCAATAATAAGAAAGACAAAGTGTTTTTGCTAGTTGAGATAAGGATAGCTATACAGAGAGACTCCTAGCATTGCTTCCATTTTACATCCTAAGTTAATTCATCTCTAACTGACCTTTTCACCAGTTCCTGATCCCCTTCTCATATTGACCTCTGTCGCTTTAAGGTTTCTGTATTAGCTCCTCTGCAGTGGGGACATCAGACACTTTCATGTTTTGGGTTTCCTACCTATCCCCATTCCTCCCATATGTGCTCTCCCCTTAGCATGTGACCCAAGTCCAACCACATTGCTGTATTTGCCCTAGATCTAAAGTCCACATATGAGGGAGAACATACAATTTTTGGTCTTCTGAGCCTGGCTGAACCCAGACTTCTAATGTAACTAAACTGCCTTTCAAATGGCATTCAGGGCACAGATTTACATGGCTATATTCAGCTTTTTTAAAGAAATGATTAAGTTGTATAGTTAGAGCTGCATTTTTCTGAATATATTATACTTCAATAAAGAGTTAAAAAGCATATGATGCGGGAGATGGTACAGCAATGAAGCATGGTTTTTTCATCTTCCCAAACTCTCAGGTTAAAAACACATAAAACCATGAACAAAACAGATAAACATTTATAACAAAATTAGGACGTAAGAAATTACCTTGAATCACAAAATACAAGCACATGGAGAGACCACTAACAGCCATCTGATCTGCATGATATCAGCAATTCTGTGGTAATAAGCATAAGGTATATGCAGGCTTGAGACTAACAGAATATACAAATAGCCATTAAGAACTCAGTGTGAAAACCTGAGTTCTGTGGTATAGGTCTGTAATCTCCAACTATTCAGGAGGCTAAGGCAGGGAGATAAAGTACAAGGCTAGTCTGGGCTACATAGTGAGAACTCATTTCTAAAATAGGGTGGGGAGATAGGAATGGTGGTTCATTCCTGTAATCCCAGCTACTTGGGAAATGAAGACTGAGAGGATCACAGTTCCAGGCCAGCTCAGGCAAAAAGTTGGAGAGATCCCATCTTCATCAACAAGCTGGGCATGGTGGTGTGTGCCAGTCACATGTGCACCCAAGGGTAGTAGGATCAGGGTCTATGCCTTGGACAAAAACATGAGACCCTATCTGAAAAATAATTAAAGTAAAAGAAAGGGGTTGGCAGAGTGGCTCAAGCAGTAAGAGCGCCTGCGTAGCAAGTGTGAGGCCCGGAGTTCAAACCCCAGTGCCACCAAAAAGGGGGGGGAGGGGCGTGGCTACATGGTAAAGCGCCTAACAAGTGTGAGGCCCTGAGTTCAAAGACCAGTACCACCATAAAAAAAAAATCCAGTGGAAAACATAAACATATTAGCCAAATAAGAAACCGCAGGTAAAGTCAGGAGGGCTTTTGTCCATCCCAATAGTGAATGAACAAATCCAAGGTCTGAAGGAGGCAGAGTGGAGCAGTCTAGCCTCAGAAACTCTCAAAACTGACCAGTGAAGAGCTGGGGATACAGTTCAGTGCTGAGTGTGTGCTTAGCAGGTATGAGGCCCTGGATTTGTTCTCTAGCACCACAAAAAAAAAAAAAAAAAAAAAACCAGTGAAGGCTCCCATTTAGAACACTATGATGAGAAACGTCTGAAGTAGAATTAAAACCAGGCAGGACAAGGGTAACAGAAATAAATGAAAAACAGTTCTAAATAAAAGTAAGGAAAAGGAAGAGAGAATATCAGTAAAAACAACACAAATGGAAGCTCTGTGAAGTTAAAAAAGTTACCTGAATCAAATCATCTAAAAGTTCAGAAAAAGACAACTTCACATAAAAATGAGCAACCAAAAAGTATCATTGTGAAATCTCATACAAAGTTAACATAAAATAATGAGGACAGTCCTCATTATAGAGAAGGAAAGCACAACAGAAAGACCTGCACATAAAACAGACTAAAATTATAAACCACTTTGAAATAGGCTAAAAAGAAATTAAGAAAATGATGTAAGACATAAAAAAAATCCAAATTAGATAAACTCAAAATAAGATGAGAGAACACAAAAGAATTAGAAAAATACGTTAGAAATGAAGCTTAAACTAGTAAAAACACAAAAGCAAATGAACAATGAATAATATCATTAAAAAGAAGGCTCAATGGTAGAGCTTTTGCCAAGCATTCATGATTCCCAACACTGTAAAAAGAAGAAAAAAAGGAAAGAAGGTGAGAAGAAAATGTTCAAAATCAAAAAGAAAAAGGACTCAAGAGTAAGTGACATAACTAAAGTAAGCAGACAATCCAGCATATGAGTAATAGACATCCCTGAAGAAGAAAATTAAAGTACACTTCCTAATTTCAAAACTCACTACAAAACCACAGTAACTAAGACATAATAGGACTGACACAAAGACAGAACTATAGATCAATGGAACAAAACTAAAATTCTAAAAATAAACATTTAAACATTTTGTGGCCAACTGATTTTTGGTAAAGATGCCAAGAACATAAAATGGGACAAAGAATAGTTTTTCCACCAAATGCTCCTAGGATAACTAAATATCCACATATAAACCCCTGTCAAAATGGGTTGCAGATCAAACTGAAAGAGTATGAACCATGAAACCTCTAGGAGAAAACATACACAGGATAATTTTTTCATGACCTTGGGTTAGAGTAAGGCTTTGTAGACAAAATACCAAAAATAGTAGCAATGCAACAAAAGAGCCAGATAAGTTGAACTTAACCATAATTTAAAAATTTTGTGCTTCACAGGACACTGCCAAGAATGTGAAATACAACTCACAGGAGAAAATACTTCTGCATGATATTGCTGGTAAGGGACTTATATTCAAAAATGAAGTACAATTACAACAATTAAAAAGACAATCCAATTAAAAAATGAGAAAAGATCCACTAGCCATTTCTCCAAAGAAACCTAAGAAAAGCCCATAAAAAGATGCTCAACATCTCAAAACCACAATAAAACATCATTTCACATCCACTAGTATGGCTAAAATACAAAAAAAAACAGACATTAATACTGAAGGGAACTCAGAAATGCCTTTTATATCATTGTGCAGCTATTAGCTAGGAGCTTGATAATATAGCTTTTTAAATGGTCTCTATACCTTCCCATATGTGTTGTATGAAAGTAGTTCCCAAGCCTGGGTACCATAAAAAATTCTGGGAACTTTTAAAAAGTAGGAACTCCTGACTCTTTCAGGCTTCCTAAACAAGAATTTTCAGGGATGTGACACAGGGATCTGAATTAAAGACCCCAGAGTAATTCTGTTGCAGCTAGCCCAGCACCTAAGCTAGAGTTCACATTTGTGAATGACTACTACAAACCATGAAGATTCATCTTCCTCAAACAACCCTTAAAACCTCTAGTTCTCCTATGTAAAATCTCAGATAGCTTCCTACTAATTGCTGATCTGAAACCAACTGCCATTTTCAATCATATCTCTCCCAGCTCCACTTCATGAACTCAGTGTTTTATTCAAACTGAAGTACAGTAGGCCCTCCTTTTTTCACAGGTTTCTCATCCACAGATTCAACCTAGGATGAATCTGTGGAAACCTAGAATGGAAAACATTAAAAACAAATGTCATCTGTACTAAACATATACAGGCTTTTTATCCTTACCATTATTCCCTAAAAATACAGCATAACAGATATTTAAAAAGCATTTACATTAGGTACTAATAAGTAGTATAGAGATGATTTAAAGTGTACAGAAGGATATGTATTGGTTACAAGCAAATTCTACACTATTTTATGTAAGGGACTTGAATATAGCTGATTTTGTTATTTTCCCTTGGGCCACCCTTGGTCCTAGAAGAAATACCCTACAGATACTTGAGGGATGATTGTATTCACTATCCTTCAAACATGCTTTGCACTGTTTCTGATATCAGTTCTCCTGCCTAAAATGTTTGTTTCCCTCTTTTGACTCCCTTCCTCAAGACTTCACTCAAAATTCTACTCTTCCTAAATCTTTTCCACACAACTCTCTTCTCTCTTCTCCAAGCCTAAAGTATTTCTCCCTCCTGAGTGTCTGTTTATATAATTCACTGGTCATTTCATCCACTTTTCTCTTCTATTGTGAGTCTAAACTATTCTTTAACTTTTTATTTAGGTTTAAGAACATATTAAATTTTAGCCAATGAGTCTATATACTCAGTGAGGGCAGGGAACATGTCTTATACTTCTATTTACCATACCATTTTGTAATTCCTCACAGAGAAAATGTTCATAATAAACATTGGTTTAACTTAATTCTTTGCCATCTGGAAGGTCTCTGCTCTCACTTCCATAGAAAGGTTAGGATAGGATTGGGAGTTAAGGTAGAGAAAAGAGTTCTTGATTCCATGAAATCACATGTCTGGCCTTGTTCTGACACCTTCTTTCAAGGAAGGATGTAGAAATGTAAGAAAAGGAATCCAGAGTGAAAAAATAAAATCAGAAAAGAAAAGACACAAGGCCAAAGTACTTCTCTGAAGCTGAAGTATAAGGTATACACCAGGACACAATCTCATAGTTTTCTTTTTAAATTCATGTGCTCAGGATGCAATGTGAAACACAGGACAGAGAAGCTAAAGTCACCACTTCTCACCAGCATGTTGGTGTCTTATAATTCTAAATCATGCCACAGAGGCAGAAAGCAGCTCAGGTTCTGGCAGCTGCATCTTTGAGAAACTTCAAGACTACAGAAAAGGGGAAAAAAATCACTGGGCATTTAAATTACTTAGTTACCTTAACACATAATAGCATCACAAAAATAATTTAGGTTCATAGTAGAAAAATTAGGAAAACACAGAGAAAAAGAGAAAATAAATATCCATTATCCTACCACCTAGAGATAAATAATGTTTTTACATTTGGATGGGCTTTCTTTTGACTTTTTTCTTACACATGGGTTTCTTCACATTTTAAGGAGAGGAAAATGCTAATTACTTAGATTCAATCATTATACATTGTGTACATGTATCAAATTATCACAGTATACCTCATAAATATGCACAATTCGTTTGTGTCTATTAAAGAATTAAATTTTAAGCTGGACATGGTAGGGCACACCTATAATTCCAGCACTTGGGAGGCGAAAAAGATTTTACTGTTGTTTTTAATTCATTTCTTTCATTTTAAAAATGATGGTGAACATCTTCTCACGTACATATTTCTTTTTCTATGAATAGCCTGTTCACTTCTGTATCTTTCTATTGAATTTTTGGTGTCTCTAAAAAATTCCTTCGTACAAGTTCTTCAAACATTAAAGATATCAATTCTTTACTGGCCTTATATGTTATGAATGTCTGGTTTTATAGCTTTATTTTTTTATTTTTTTGTGTTAGAGGCATTTATTCAGAATAAAGCATAAAGCAACAATTTACTAGGGAATGTCATATATAGTAATGTGCTGCATGCCAGTCAAGCCAGAACCACATATATGATGGTCTCATGAATGTTTGTGTTTTTATTTCACCTTTCACAAAAACATATATAGTTTAATCTCATCAAATGTATTGATTATATTTGTTTGTTCTTTTTCCTTATACTTAGAAAAGCCATTCTTACCCTGGGAGTAAATAAATGGCTTTATCGTTTCATTGTTTTAAGGTTTGATTTGGTATTATTTGATCATTAATTCATTCAGTTTGTTTTCATATATGGTAATAAGTAAAGATCTAACTCTTCTTTTTTCCTCTACTGATCTGAATTTTTAAGAATATGTCAAAATTGGACCCATTTCAACATTGGATAGTTGGTCTCATTAACCTCCCTGCCTATCCATACGCCAGTATGATATTATTTGCTTTATAATACCATCTAATATCTGATGAAATCAATTTCTCCTTCCAAACATACCCTCTCCAAAATTTTCTTGGCTTGTCTCATAGGTTTACTCATCCAGAAAAGCTATCAAAATAATTTTGTCGAGGTCTCTTTAAAATATCTTGTAAGGATTTTGATTAAATTTCATTAAATCCATCAATTAATTTGGTGAACATCAACAATAGTAAGATATTGAATAATGCAACATTTTCTCCATTTATTCAAATTATCCTTAATTTCCTTCAGCAAAGTTTTTAGTTTTGGTCATATGGGTCTCAAACATTCTATACAAATTTATTGCTAGTGTGTAGATACACTTTAAATTGTAAGAATCTCCCTCGCTTTATTTTCTTTGAAGTAAGGGCATTTTCACAATACACAGAAGCACGTAGAACCTTTGTACCACCTTGTATTGATCACATATTTGTAGATTAAAAGCCCACATGTAAACCAGATGTGGTGGCACACATCAATAATCTCAGCAATCAGGAGGTGAAGGCAGGAGGACTGTGAAGTCAGCTTGAACTACAAAGTGAATTAAAGGCCAGTCTGAACTACATAACAAGGTCTTATCTCAATAAAAAGTCATAAAAAGGCTTGCACATGGAAATTTGTCCAGCTATCATCTATACAAATCACTTAAGGAACTTTTTTAAGAATACATTCTCCTGCTCCTCGATTCCCATCCCTAGGCAACACTCCTTCATGAAATCTTGAATACCTCGTAAGTACCTAAGAATAGGTTGCTATAATTACTAAGTTTACTGGCTTTCTAACATGACCCAGAAGGCCCTGAATAGTTAGGCTCATGCCTACCTCTCCAGTCTTAATATTACAGCATCTTAACCTATGCTCCTATACTCCAAATCAACACAGAGCTTTTAGTACAGGTGTTTGTCTTTGCCTGTAATGCTCTCTCTTTTCTTTTTTGCCTCATTAACTCCTACTCTTCCTCTTCCTTTAGCTCAGGCATCACTACCTCAAGGAAGACTTTTCCAACCTTCTTGACAAGAAATCTCCACATTAGCCAGTCTCATGGCAATAAGCATCTCCCGGGATAGCACCAGTCACTTTTCCAATTTGGCATTTTAATTTCTTTTCTGTGGTACTCAGGATCAAATTCAGGGTCTCAGGAGTGCTAAGCAAGCACTATACCACTGAGCCACACCTCCAGCCTGTATTTTAATTTTTCCCATCATTTCATGTCTTACTCATTTCATGTCTGTATCTCCATGTCCCTAACCATTTGGCCCATTTAGCTCATGAAGGGAAGGACCAAGTCTATTTCCCTCTGCAATTCCTACCTAACCATATTTCTTGGCACACAATGTAGTTTCACTATATGTCAAATAAACAGTGAAAGGAACAACAGTAAATCTGGGGTAACTTGACATTTCTGTTACTAGCAATTCTTTTCCAAAATTGTTCCAACTTCTCGACTTTTCAGTGGTTTCAAATGCCATGATTACAGAGAACCCCAGAAAAGAAGGGAATGGCTGCCCACTTATTCCTAAATTCCTCTGTGGATTTTCATCTCAATAGTCCTTGGGTCAGAATTTCAGGTAAGAGATGAGCAAGGGTTTATTTATATACATAAAAGTCTGCTTCAGTGAACTGAATGAATCCTAAAATGTTATGGTGGAACAAACATTCTATTAGAAGTTAGGATTTCTTAGTAATAGAGAGGGTTGATCTGATTAAAGTACAATATATCCATAGTGAAATACCATGGTATGGACTGGAGGTGTGGCTCAAACTACAGACCTTAATTATTAAAGTATGAAAGTCAAAGTATTTTTAAAAACACTGATATGGTGATGGTTCAGGTATAGATGAGTTTAAATATAAATAAACTACGCAGGTTCATAGAAGAGTAAATAAAATAATTGTTTGGTTATAAAACCAAAAATTTTGGATTTTTTTTCCTGGAAAGCAAGAATGGCTCAACAGATGAAAATTAATCAATGTATTGTATATATGTATATATATTTTAACAGGAGGAAGGATTTTAAAAATCACACGATCATATCAACCTATACAGAAAAGGCAAAATTCAACACACTTTCATGATTAAAAACATCTAAACACTAAGAATAGAAGGAAACAACAGTAAACCCTTGGTATCCACAGACATATGGGTCCAAGGAGATTGCCATCAAAGAAAAACCGTGAACGCTCAGATTGCAGAGTTCAGTACTGTACTGAAGATGCTTAATTCATTTTTCCCACAGTGCCGCCTAACTTCAACTAAAAACATGTCACCTTTCAGCAGACCTAAAATTTTCACTTTATCACTTAAATTAAGCACATTACATGCCTTTTGGGGGTTGGCAGGACTACCATAACTTTTACCTTGCTTTTTGGGTACCATTTGCTTTACAGAAGGTATAGTCTCACAAAATTAAGGGCAGGAAAACACTCAGCAGATCACACAAATGATTTAAACACAACTAATCTTAACACAGTACTAATTGAGAGCATCTCTGCATCAACTGAACTGCATAATGCACATGTGGGAATTCAAAATTTGTTTTGATTTTTTTTAACGTTTGTTTTTTGACTAAACTTGGCCAAAATTGCATGTAATAAATCTGTGAATAAGGCAGGTTTACTGTACCTCAGCAAAATAACTGACATGAAGAGCCCACAGATAACATGCCCAACAATGATGCCCTAGCCAGAGCAATTAGATGAGAAAAAGAAAAGGCCTCAAGGACAGGAAGTAAAATATTCTCTCTCTCTCTCTCTCTCTCTCTCTCTCTCTGTCTCTCTCTCTCTCTTTCCCTCTTTCTCTCCCTCCCACCAGATGACATTATCTTATAAGCAGAAAATACTAAAGATTCCTTAAAAAGAAAACTGTTAGAATTAACAAATTTAGTAATGTTGTGGGATTTGAAATCAATAGCAAAAAAAATCAGTTGTATTCCTTATTTGCTAATGATGAGCATTATGAAAAGCAAACTAAGAAAATTCCATTTATAATAACCTGAAAATGAAATACTTAGGAAAAACTTAACCAAGGAGGGGAAAGATTTCTACGCTGAAAATTACAAAACAGTTTAAATAAATTAAAAGGATACAAACAAATGGAAAAACATCTCATGTTCATGGTCTGGAAGACTTTCCATTGTTAAAATGTCCATTCAACCTATAGTGATCTATAGATCTACAAATTCAATCCCTATCCAAATCCTAACGGCATTTTTCACAGAAATAGAAAACATTCTAAATTCTCAAAGAATCTTGATTAGGCCAAAAAATTCTGTAAAAAAAAACAAAGTTGGAAGCCTCACATTTCCTAGATATATAGTACTCCAAACAGAACGGTACTGGCATTAAGACATATAAAACCAATGGAACAAAACAGAGTCCAGAAATAAGTTCACATGCTTAAGGTGAAATCATCTTTGATGAGGGTGCTAAGACCACACAATGAGGAAAGAACAATCTCTTCAATATATTGAGCTGGGGAAAATGTACATCCACATGCAAAAGAATGAAACTGGGCCTTATATACAAATATCAACTCAAAATGGATTAAAACTTAAACATAAGACCTCCCACTATAAAACTTCTAGAAGAAAACACGGGGGGAAAGCTGCATAGCATTGGATTGGCAATGATTTCTTGAATATGATACCAAAAGCACAAACAATAAAAGTAAAACTAAATAAATAGGGCTACCTCAAACTTAAAAACTTGAGCACAGCAAAGGAAACAATCAACAGAGGGAGAAAGACAATTCACAGAATGGGGAAAATATGATTTAGCCATAACTTTACAGAAGTTTATTTCTGGACTTATGTTGATCCTTTTATCAATACCATGCTACCAATTACAGTAGCTTTGCAGCAGACTTTGAGATCGGAAGTGTACATCTTCTTACTTATCATATCTATGAATTGCAAATTTTCACACTGTATATACTACCTGCCTGTTAGTCACTTAGTAACATCTTTAGTTATCAGAATGACTATGTAGTATCACAGTGCTTGTGTGCAAGTAACCTTTATTGTCCTCAATAATGGTCCAAAAGCACAAGAGTAGTGATGCTGTCAATTTAGCTATGCCAAAGAGAAGTCACAGATGGCTTCCTGTAAGTGAAAAGGTTTTCTTTTTCTTTTTTAATGGGACTGGGGCTTGAACTCAGGGCTTTGCACCTGCAAAGCAATCACTCTATTGCTTGAATCACACCTTCAGTCCATTTTGTTCTGGTTATTTTGGAGATGGGGAGGGGTCTCTCGAACTATTTGCCCAGGCTGGCTTTGAACTGTGATCCTCCTGGTCTCAGCCTCCCAAGTAGTTAGGATTACAGGTGTGAGCCACCAGTACTCGGCTTGAAAGAAGTTTTGACAAGGGTGTCAATACTACTCCATGGGGGAATGAACATTATCTTCAACAAATAGTGCTGAGACAACTAAATATCTGCATGCAAAAGAATGAAGCCGGGCTCCTATAGCAAATCATATACAAAAATTAGCCGAAAATGGATCAACAACCTAAAACCTTATAACTCTAAAAAGAAAATGGAGGAGAGGGGATCCCTATAACTTTGGATTTGCAATGCAACAAACACAAAAAGAGATTATCATCATTGTTAGTCATTGGGGAAATGCAAATCAAAACCACAGTAAGGCACCATTCAACATCCACTGTGATAGCTACATTAAAAACATTAAAACAAACACACACACAAAAAACCAGAAAATAAAAAGTGTTGTCAGGGATGTGGAGAAATTGGAACTTTCATATTTACTGATGGAGATACAAAGTGGTTAAGCTACCGCAGAAAACAGTTTGGCAGTTCCTTAATAAGTATAGAATTATAAGATAACCCTGCAATTCACTCTGAGGTATATAGCAAAAAGAATGGGAAACAGGTGTTATTCAGCCAATATGAAGAAATGAAGTAATGATAAATGCACAAAATGGATAAAACTATGAAAGATTATGCTAAATGACGGAAGTGAGACACAAAGGGTTATATATGAGTCTATTTAAATGAACTATCTGGAATATATAAATCTATAAACCAGCTGCCAGGGGCTCAGGAGAGGAAAAAATGGCAGAAACTGTCCAACAGATAAAAGAGTTTTACTTTGGAGTGAAGGAAATGTTTTAGAACTAGACAAGAAGTAGGGTTACACCACCTAGTGAATTTACTAAATGTCACTTAATTGTTCACTTTTAAATGGCTAATCTTATGTAAATTTCACCTCACAACTTTCAAAAAAAGTAATCAAGGATATTTAATTAGAAGTAACAAATGACAAGTTTAACACACATTTCTGAAGACACAAAGTTTAGCAAATAAAATAATCACAGTATTTTCCATTAATGTTATTTTGAAAGGTAATGCTCTCATTTCCCTTTAGATTAAATGGTCTCATTGGTCTTACATGAAATTAATGATTAACACTAATTATAAAGTTTATTAAATTAAATTTTATTAGTGAGGCCAGGAAACATACTAATTTGTGGGCAATAGCAGTCCCCAGAACTCAAGAACTCATTATGTTTTAAAAAAATGTACAGTTATCCAGCAAGCAGATCTTGGTTTCTAATACCCATTTTCCAATAAAAGATACAAGGTTGCTTGGAGGGCTGATTTCAGGGCCAGAGTGGAAAATATATAAGACAAACCTTAAGCTTCATATGGTACCAGAAAGTACAGAAGTACTTGGGAAAAAGAAGGGAGGGGGCATATCCAAAGGATGTAAGAGCCAATTTTAAGGAGCTCCTACTGGCCCAAAGCCAGAACAGAACTAAAAAAACCACAAAATATGGTTTATTTAACATTTGTGGATACATTCTAATACAAATAAGTAAATATTTAAATGAGGGAGACAGGACCACTCTTCCTTACGGAAGAATTCTAATTAACAAATGTAGAGCAAGGGGAGAGGATTAGTGATGGGTAATGAGGAAGTGAATATAATCAAAGTATATTATATACATACATGCATGAAAATGACATAATGAAACCCATTACTTTAACTTATGTATATACAGCATATACTACACAACAGATACTTTAAAATGCAGAAGGAATAAGGAAATAGAAAAATGTAATTAGGCAAACACCATAGTAATAATTGCTGTAGACAAGATGCATGCTAAAATTACCTGGTGAAACTTTAAGGAGAAACATGATTATTTTGTATGCTCTCAAATAATCTCCTCCAAGGTGTTTCTAATTACAAAGCAGAAAATAGTACTTTTTAGTGGAGACACTCACCAGATATCACCCTAACCAAGTGACAGACATTAACTTCACCATTAATAGTATCAATACCACATACCCCTGAAATGATGCATTGAGAAGGATACTACATAATGGCTACTACTTAAGACACTACAATATGGCTTCTACCCCCATAAAATATTTATAAGGAAAACTAATTGAGCTACTAATTGCCAAATTTAAAACATTTTATAAATACAACTTACATACACTCTATGTGGCAGAACATATTAACGATTACCACCTATCTGAAACCCCTCTAGCATGCCAATCCACTCTACTTCTTTAACCTCTCTGCCACTGCTGATTATTCTTGGATAAGACTTCCTTCTAGATTATTGGTGGTTTCAGGAGTTTCTTCCTTAGCTTTCTATTTTTTCTCATCCTAAATAGTCTGCAGCAATTATCTAGTACCACTGAAAAAAACACCTGCAAGATAATGACTTTCAAACATTACCTTAAACCAGACCTACCCCATACAGTAGACATTTTTATCTTATCTCCTAATAAGTTTAAACTTCACACAATCCAAACTAAACATGAGTTTATTTTCTCCATCTTCTCTAACCTTCCAAAATTGTTCCTCCCTATAATAATTTATAGGATTATTATCCACCCAGCGATCCAAGCCAATACCTTGAAAGATATTCTCTTTTCTTTCTTCTTTAGACCTGACATCAAATCACTCACTAATTCTTATCAACTTTACCTCCTAAATATCTCTATAATCACTATCATAACCTTCACTGAGGTAGATACCTTCTCTCCAATATAACTGTATTACTATAAACTCATGTTCCTTTCAAAGTGTCTCCATACCTCTAATCTTATCTACCTCTGATCCACCCTCCAAACTAAAACTTTTCTGAAGCATGTTATTTACTATTTCGTGCCCTTTTTCCACTCATCCACCAGGTCAACAACTACCTACAAGCTTTCAATACTCATCTACAAAGTTTTCACCTGGAAAGTCTTCTCTGTTCTCTCTAGTCCAAAGATGGCTCTCTACCTCTGGACTCCCAAAAAAAAAATCTATGAAAGAACTTCCCACATTTTATTTGAATTAATGGCTCACCCATCTGTTTTCTCCTCAAAATCCAAATTTCTTGGAGGGCAAGAAATTCATGACTCATTCATGATTGTAGTTCCAGTGCCAAGTACAATGCCTGTCAAATGGTAGGTGCCCAATAAATGTTTGTTTAAAAATGGCATAATTTGATTCCCAGTACCCAAAAAATTGGGTTAAGATGATAATAGCATATTTTTTTGTAAATATAGAGCTGTATTAGGTGGTGATAAATCCTACAAGCAGAATACAATATGACTTTACTACTTTTGTATGCATTACAAGTAAATAATATATTTCTTAATTCACTTAAAAGATAGTTTTACAATAGGCTTATTTAAATAGCTTTAAGCTAGCTATTCATCAAAGCAATAGATTTAGGTGTACAAAGGGTCAACTAAATAGGAAGTAAAAATCACCAACAAGAGATGTAAAAAGTAGAACTAGAAAGATGAAGGGAAAGTAATGGGTCAAAAGGCCCGGGTTGTAGTTTCAGTTTTGTCACTAATTTATTGGCGTATAACTGGACTGCTTGATAAAAACTAAAAACAGAAATAATCATGGCTTCCTAACGATATGAGCTGTATAGGCAGTCTCTACAAAATCCATTACCCATGATTTGAATTTATTACAGAATCATCCTGAGACAAAATAGCAATGGCAAAATCTAAAGGACTGCAATTCACAAATATCATTTCACTTGATCCTCCCAAGAATAGTTGGATACAGGTAAGGTAAATCTTACTTAAATGTCCATTTCATAGTCTAAAAGCACCGAGAATGAAATAAAGTAACTAAGGCAAGGTGATACTTCACTGCTTCAAAACCTTGCCCTCTTTCCATGAGACAAGAATGTTTGATGACAAATCCTGATAACTTTCATGACAGGCAATATAGTCCCTTATCTCTTCTGTCCTATATTACTTCAGTATCCTCCTGATGATGTCCCTGTTTCTAATCCCTGCCTATTTCTAACCTATCCTTCAAACTGCAGGCAGAATTATACTTCCGAAACAAATTTGATAATGTCAGCCCCTACTTAATATTGATCATCCCTGGGTATCTGTGGAGGATTAGTTCCAAGACTTCCCTTTCCACAGATAGCAAACTTTGAGGATACTCAAGTCTCATATGTAAAATGGCATAGTAGTTGAATATGATATACACATATCCTCCCATATACATTAAATCATCTTTAGATTACTTATAATGCCTAATGCAAATGTAAATGCTATGTAAATAGTTGTTATACTGTACTACTTAGGGAATAATAAGAAAAAAGTCTGTATATGCATAGCACAGATTCAATTTTTCCTGAATATTTTTGATCTGCAGTTAGTTGAATCCATAGATGTGGAACCCATGGATATGGTGAACCCTCTACACTTTCTAACTGGCCATGTCCAACAGAACCTTTTGGGTTGGAAATACTCTGTATCAGTTGTGTGGTTAAATACAATACCCGCTTAGCCAAATACAGCTAATGAGCATTTAAATTATGTCCAGTGTGACTAAGCTAGCAAATTTTTTATTTTAATTTAATTTTAATTAATCAAAATTGAAATTGAAATAACTACAGGTAGTTATCAGGAATACCAGTGGGAGGGAGAAAGATAAAATAAAAGGGTGTAGGAGGGCGAATGTAGTGAAATATTCTGTACTCATGTATGAAAACGGAAAAAAATGAGACCTGTTGAAACTATTCCAGGAATGGGGGGAGATAAAGGAGAATGATGGTGGGGGTAAATTTAACTATGATATATTGTAAGCACTTTTGGAAATGTCACAATGTATCCCCAGTACAATACTATGATTAAAAAAAAAAAAGAAGTATTAAAAACTGGTAAAATCTAAAAGCAGCAGTTTCCAGGAAAACTTCTTAAAGACTTTTAAGAAAGTTAAACATCTTTTTATATTATATGAAACTCAATGAGTGGTATATAGGGAAGCTAAAACTAAAATGCATTCACTAGTAGACAAAACAACTTAAATTTCAAATAAATGAGCATATTAATGTGATCTATTCAAAAAGGCCAGTTCTTATCTTGAATTCTTAGCCTCTAGAACTGTAAGAAAATAAATTTCTATTGTTTAAGCTACCCAGTACGAGGTACTTTGTTATGGCAACCACAGCAAACAAACATGAGCTTACGCACATGGTTGCTCAGAGTAGGTGAAGAGAGTTCATAACTGGTAAATATTCATGTACTTAAAAAATATGAAAATAGCCAGGTGCTGGCAGCTCACACCTGTAATCCTAGCCACTCAGGAGGCAGAAATCAGGAGGACCATGGTTCAAAGCCAGTCTGGGAAAACAGTTCTCAAGATCCTCTCTCAAAACTACCCAATACAAAAAAGGGCTGGTGGAGTGGCTCAAGTGGCAGAGCACCTGCCTAGCAAGTGCAAAGCCCTGAGTTCAAACCCCAGAACTGCAAAAAAAAAAAGAGAAAATGTAACAATGACCAGTTAGAGTACAAGTTACTCAAGATCAGGCAAAATAGTCTGATAAATAAACCAAAATAAAAGATTCAACTTCTCTTTTCTAGTTTACATTGAAAAAAATAACAGGTTTAAAAGCCTACCCTCATAAAATATCAGTACTTCAGAAACTATATCCTTAAGTTACACTTTACCCACACTAACATCTTTTTTCCCTTTGGCTATAATACAGAAACTTGGTAAGAAGATTAGTGAACATATTAAAATAAAGCCTGCTGCTAAAATTTCTACAAAAAGTTAAGTTTTTATCTTATTCCTCAAAGAACTCTATCCCATAAGTCACTTTTTGTTAGCAAAAGATGCCTACTAAAAAAAGCAAGTAAAAAATTTTAGGATTAAAAAGTATATGTGCTTTGGTTAAAAACCGATATTCAAAGTGATGTGACCCCCATCATGATACTATATAGCAACAGAAATACAATGGAAAAATTTATGAAGTTGTCATCAAGAAAATGGGCTGGAGGCGTAAGTAACTCTAATGGTAGAGCGCCTGTCTACCAAGTCCAAGTCCCTGAGGTCAACCCCCAGTTGTATGGAAAAAAAAGTGAGACTTTGATTCCAAATATATAGCACTGAGCAAATAGTATTTATTCTTATGTTAAAACTTCAGTTTGGTTTGATTGTAGGGTTTAATCATTCATTTCACAAATACTTTCTGAGTGCCTACTACTATAAGACAACATGCCCAGCTATAAGGAAGGCAAAAGATGACTGGACTATACTTGCCTTTTATATGCATAAAATCTTATCTCCTCCACAAGATGCACATGGTAACTACTTGCAGAAAAAAGGTGTTACAGGTGTTCAGGTGAAGAAGAAATTAATACCTTTATGAGCCTATTATATGGAATAGTTTTAGGGGACAGACTGAGCTAAGATTTGAAAAATAGGCAGGATTTGGAGAGAAGGCATTTCAGAAAAGAAGGTATGGCCTAAATGGAGGAAAAGAAATTTTAAAAAAGCACAATATCTGAGGAACAAGAAGAAATTCAGAGCGGTTGGCTGGGTAGGGTACTTATAAAGAAATAGTTAACAATATGGGTAGCAAGCTAGTAAGGTAGAAATTTTTAGGGCCCTGAGTTACAGTGAAGACCAAATAACATAATAATATAAAAAACCTGAAAGTGTATTTACTCAGTAGTTACAAGCCCT
Organism: Castor canadensis; assembly: GCF_047511655.1. Classification (NCBI taxonomy): domain Eukaryota; kingdom Metazoa; phylum Chordata; class Mammalia; order Rodentia; family Castoridae; genus Castor; species Castor canadensis. The sequence goes on along the minus strand of NC_133405.1, from coordinate 77,094,304 downwards.
ACAAGGGAGTCAAGAGAACACAGATGTAGACTAAGACAGTAATTTTAGGACAGGACAGAAAAAGAACAAAACAACAAAAATACCTCCTTTTGTAGGCAACTAAATATGTACCTATTAAAATTACTAAGATCTTAAACAATTAAAAGACCTAATTTTGGTGAAAACAAAGTATAAAGAAAAAATGCTCGCACATAGAAACAGAACTCAAAATTATCTCAAACATATAATACTGCATTTACCACTTAATAAAAATTTTTATGTATATTTCTATTCCATTTTCTACCTTCACTGCCCAGTGACAAACTCCCTTTATCTTTGGCTACTCAGGAACACCGTCAGAGAGAGACCCACCAGTCTGAAATATCATATTTATCAGGGGTTCTTAAGCATGTGGAGAAGTGTCAGGTTGTTCTGAAACTGCAGATAAATGAAGTATGTATGTATACAGTGCATTTTCCCCTAAGGAGAAATTCATGCTTTTATTAGATTCTCAAAAGACTTAATGTTCTAAAACAAAGTCTAGAAACTTACAAACTTTTCTTCCTCTCTACTAATCTTAATAACTAATTTAAAACAATGTGTTAATGGCTTAGAGAATGCTACTTATCAAATCTCTCTGAATGAAGAGTCCTCAGAATTCCTCTTCCAATCCCCACTGCCACTTTCAGACTAAGAACTTTTTTTCTGTTTATTCATATGTGCATACAATGTTTGGGTCATTTCTTCCCCCTACTGCTCACCCCCTCCTTTTCCCCTGCCCCCTTCCTCTCCCTCTCACCCCCTCACTTCCAGGCAGAAACTGTTTTGCCCTTATCTCTAATTTTGTTGAAGAGAGAATATAAACAATAATAAGAAGGACAAGGGGTTTTTACTAGTTGAGATAAGAATAGCTATACAGGAAGATTCCTCGCATTGCTTTCATGTACATATGTGTTACATTCTAAGTTGATTCTTCTCAAACTGACCTTTCTCTAGTTCCTGGTCCCCTTCTCCTATAGGCCTCTGTCGCTTTAAAGTTTCTGCATTAGTTCCTTTGCACTGAGGACATCAAATACTATTATGTTTTTTGGGTTTCTTACCTATCCTCATACCTCCCTTGTGTGCTCTCACCTTATCATGTGACCAAAGTCTAATCCCCTTGCTGTATTTGCCCTTGATCTAATGTCCGCATATGAGGGAGAACATACGATTATTGGTCTTCTGAGCCTGGCTAACCTCGCTCAGAATGATGTTCTCCAGTTCCATCCATTTACTTGAGAATGATAAGATTTCATTCTTCTTCATGGCTGAGTAGAATTCCATTGTGTATAAATACCACATTTTCTTAATCCATTCGTCAGTAGTGGGGCATCTTGGTTATTTCCATAACTTGGCTATTGTGAATAGCGCTGCAATAAACCTGGGTGTGCAAGTGCCTCTGGAGTAACCTGTGTCACATTCTTTTGGGTATATCCCCAGGAATGGGATTGCTGGATCACAGTCCACTCAAGTTTCACCTTTATCTTCAACTTTTATAGCATTCCTGCTATTCTTCATCACCTTGCAGAAGACTACTGCAAGGTGATGAAGAATATGTCTACTTCCCCTACATGATGTTGACCACTTTACTTCCATCTTCCCAATACTAGCAAATACTAAACTCATCATCACTCACAAATTTTCTACTCCTCCTCTTGGATCTATAAGTTCTATGAAAAGATGCAAAATGATGCAAATTTGTCCCATTAAGAATCATGTGAAGCCAGGCATGGTGGCAGACACCTTTAATTCCAGCACTCAGGAGACAGAGGCAGGAGTATGTCCAGTTCATACTGGACTCCATAGCCAGCCTGGGCTCCACAGCGAGACTGTCTCAAAAACCAAAGTTCATGTCAACTTTCAATTGGCCTGTGTTGCACCTGAAATACTACTACTTTTAGCAATAAACTAGGCTCACAAACAACAGATACTATATACAACAGGTCAATGGATTAGAGTGGGGAAACAAAAGAATTAGGGGAAAAAACCTTAAAGATCTGGTAGTCAAATCTTACAAGTTTTCAGAATCTGAGGTCCAAAGAAACAAATGACCTGTCCAAGATAATTAAGGACAGAAATTAAGCTCAGATGTTCATGTGTCCTGGCCCAATGTTCACCCCACTACACCATGCTATCACCTTTGTATGCCAACTGTTTTACCTCATTAACATTTAGATATAAAACTCCTTTAAATTATCTTGTTTCTTTAAAACTGGCTTAATCCTAATTTAATATCCCTTAATAGTATTCAATATCATTCCTTCCTAACTTATTGGAGAAGAATGTTTCAGAGAAACAATAATCAAAAACCTTATGGAAATCAGAATAGACTGCACTTTTAAGTTCTCTGTCACTGTCATATGAAGCTCTGAATTAATTTGGAGTATCTTCCTCTTTTTAAAACTAAACTAGAGCTGGCAGAGTAGCTCATGTGGTAGAGCACTTGCCTAGCAAGCATGAGGCCCTGAGTTCAAACCTCATGCCGCCAAAACACAACAACAACAAAAAAAAAACTAAACTGGAGAGGCAGACTGTAATACCAGCACTCAGGAGGCTGAAGAAGAAGGATCACGAATTCAAAGACAACCTGCAGTATGCAGTAAGACTATGTCTCAAAAAAAAAAAGCTGGCTGCTTCCAAATAGCTTATGTTTTTCTAATGACTGTAATTATTTAGTGATTTGTTCTAGTATCTCTTTTTAACACCAAAGGCAACTAGAATTCAACTCTTGTGTGACTGTTGGTTTACCAATGTTCTTTCTGCTAGATTAGCAGAAAGGGAGTTTCTGATCCTGAATGATACAAAGGCAGTTGTATCTTTACAAAGATACCTATTTAGGCAGGGCACAGTTGCACACACACGTAATCTCAGCTACTTGGGAGGTAGATGGAAAAGGATCCAGAGTTCAAGGCCAGCCTGAGCAAAGTCAGCAAGGTGCTCTCAAAAACAAAATACAAACAAATGGGCTGGGGGTGAGGATGAACTGGTAGAGTGCTTGCCTAGTATGCAGGAGGCCCTGGGTTCAATCCCCAGTACTGAAAAAGCAAAAATACCAATCTAAATTATGATTAATGATATTTACTCTGCCTCTTAAAAGTTATATGTATATATGTATTAAAACATCACATAATACCTTGTAAATATGCACTTCTTTATGTTTTTATGTATCAGTGAAAAATAACCTTAAATTAACAAAATGTTTCTTGTTTTCCCAATGAAGGAATATTCAATGGCCTGAATATTTCAGTCTTCCCAAAATTCCTATGTTGAAACAGAATCACCAATGTGATAGGATTAAGAGGTAGGGCTAATGGGAGGTAATTAGGGCATAAAAATAGAGCCCTCATGAATGAGATTAGAAACAGGCCCCACAGAGCTGCCTTGCCTCTTCCAACAGGTAAGAATACAGCTAAAAGGCACCATCTATGAACCAGTGAGCACACCACCCACCAGACACCAAATCTGCTGGCACCTTCATCTTTGAGGGAAAAGCTTTTGTTGTTTATAAGTCACCCAATTTATGGTATCTTGTTACAGTAGCCCAAATGGACTATCAGTCTAGTAATTCTTTCTTATATGCATAATAAATCCCTCTTCCTTACAACTATTTTTGTATTATAACCTAATGTCCTAAGATACCTTTTATTTAAATAATCATCCTTCAGATACTTTAAATATCAGCAAATCATCTACCACCCTTTTGAGTTCCATGCTAAATAATCTACATCTTTATTTTTTCATGTAAATTCAGTTCTTCGTTCTCATTGAATTTTTGGGTCCCCTTAGTAATCATTGTACTTTCTTAATATGCATCTCATGCTGTGAAACTTAAATGTGAACTAGGATCTCTAAAAAGTGGAGTAGGATTATTACCCTAGCATTGTTGTTAAATTCCCACTTCAGTTAATATGAAGGCCATATATCTTTTAACTTTTATCTACCTGGTTAAGTATCAACTGCCAGTCAGAGGTGGGAGAGTAGTAAGGGAAAACTTACTACTGGAAGAACTTAAAGCTCACATTCACTGTCCATAAGACCAGAGCCAACCAGTGAAAACAAAACAGTTATCTATCCAAAACTACTAAATGAAACACACAAAGTAAGCATACTAAATAAAAGGTATGTCAGACCTCCCTGGGAATATCTCCTACAAACCAAAGAGAAACAAGAAACTGCTTTGCTGCATGAATTAGACCAAAGGGCTTGAGCTAGTGAGAAACATGTGAAGAGTTCCACATCTGGGATGGAAACATTAGAAGCTTCTTGAAACTACTCCCCAGCAACTAGGTTAAAATATACATATATATAGATAGATAGATAGATAGATAGATAGATATGTGGATAACCATCTAAAGTCTCTAGAAAAGGTCCAAGGGCTTATGGCAAATGGAATAACATTTACTGATGAAAATCTATGAGTATTAAATAAGAACTGAGAAAGCCTGTGGTAGATGAACAAGAACACGATCCCTGCCTCTCCTTTCCACTCAATTAGAGATGAGAGCAGAAACCCCTCCTCAAGGTCCTAGTTCAATGGCTATCTTTTTGGGAAAGGCAGAACATCATCATTTCTCACTCTGCCCCCAAGTGTCCCATTGCTAAAGTTAAATTCCTGCCTATTGTGCCCAAGGTAGTGGGCACACATCCCCACTGGAAGAAAAGAGGCTCTCCCTTGGGTGTGGTGCTGCTGAGAATAATGAAGCCCTAATTACCCTGGCCCTGGCACCTAACACCTTGGTTCTACACCAAGAAAAGCAAGCCACTGCTCTCTTCCTAACCCTAGCACTCAGCTCCCCAAGTCAAACTATTACTCAGAAGTATACTGTCCCCACACCCAGCTCCAGACCTGTAACTGGGAGATTCTGCCTGAGGGGAGAAGGTAGCCCAAAGTAGGTAGCTACTAATCTCTTCCCAGAAAAATTGACTTCATCTGCAACTAGGTGTGAAAAAGTTCAAGACTAAAGTTGTTCTTAAAAACAATGGAGGTTGTAGTGAAAGGCAATTGGGAAAAGATCTGTAGACTCTTTGGACCTAGAGGCTAAACTGTAGGTAAATTGGATTGCCCCCAAGAACCAGAAAAATCAAGGAGGAAGGTAACAGGGAGAAGCCCACCTAGAGTCAGGAAAAAATCTCAAACACTGACTTTAGTGACCTTCCCTTCAAAAGAACCTGATTGTGATTGCTTTATTCTGTGTAACAATTTATGCCCCAGGGCAGGTTGAAAACAGTATGATCTGCCAGAATTGGAGCATAGCTGGAAAGAGATAGTGATTCTGCCCCAAACATTATCATCCCAGAGTGACTATAGGCATAGCAAAGCTGTGTCCCCCTGAGAAGCAATATCAGAGGCTTAACAGAGATGTAGGCAGTTATAACGCAGAGAGAGCACTAAAATGATCCATCCAGTCTCCAAATAAATAACCAAATAATAAGCCCCAGGAAGGAGGCGACCAGTACCAGAGTTATTATAATATCTTAAATGTCTAGTTTCAGAAACTAACTGAGACATGGTAAGAAACAGTAAAGTAAGGCCTGGAGGAAAAAAGCAGTCAAGAGAAAATGTCTATGGATTTGACAAGATGTTATATTAAAGAGAACATGCCTTAAACAATCATTATAGCTGGGCATGGTGGTACATACCTGTAATCCCAGCACTCAGGAGGACGAGGCAGGAAGATGGCAAGTTTGAGGCCAGCCTGGGACACTGAGAAACTGTCCGAACAAACAAAAAACAAAAAGTAGTCATTATAATTATGCTCAAAAACTAAAGGAAACCATGTTAAAGACATAAAGGAAGATATGATGGCAATGTCACATTAAAGAACACAAATAAATAGAAAGTGTATTTTAAAAAGAAACAGAAATATTAGAGTTGAGAAGTACAATAACTGAAGAATTCATTTGAACTGCAAAAAAATTAGTGATTTTAGATTAATAGAGATTATGCAATCTGAATAACAGAAAGAAAAAAAAAGAAAAATGACAGAGCCTCATCAAGAATTCAAACAACAGGAAATGTTGGCAAGGATGCGAGAAAAAGGAATCCTCATATACTGTTGGTGGGAATGTAAATTAGTACAACCACTATGGAAAACAGTATGGAGGCTCCTCAAAAAACTAAAAATAGAACTGCCTATGATCCAGCAATTCCACTCCTAGGGACATACCTGAAGGAATGTGAGTCAGGTTACAATAAAGACACCTGCACACTCATGTTTACTGCAGCATTATTCACAATACCTAAGCTATGGAAATAGCCAAGATGCCCCCTACTGATGAGTGGATTAAGAAAATGTGGTATTTATACACAATGGAATTTTATTCGGCCATAAAGAAGAATGATTGCCCCTCAGGGAACATTTGGAAACCTGTGGAGACAATTTTGGTCATCACAGCCTGGGGAGAGGGAGGTATTACTGGCATCTGATGGATAGAGGTCAGGGAGCATGCCGCTAAACATTCTGCAGTACACATGCTAGTTCTACAAAACAAAAAATTTTCTAGCCCAAAATGTGAAGTGCTGAGGTTGAGAAACTTTGCTGTGCATGAATGTTCTCTCACAACCTGTGCAACAAGGCAACCTTAAGAGTTTTACCTAAGAATGTCAAATGGAGTCTGACTTGCTTAAACTGTGTTGAATGGGTCAAAGCAGATATTAAATCTCTAAACTAGAAAAAAAAAAAAGGAAATTTTGTCGTTTGCAGGTAAATGGATGGAACCAGAGAATGTCATCTTAATAGAAGTTAGCCAGGTTCAGAAAGCCAAAGGCCTCATGTTTTCTTCTTTCATATGTAGAATATAGGTCCAATACAAATTCAAGCAAATATTATATATACATAGAAAGATATAGAAACATGTATATCAGTGGGACTGATAGAGATCAAAGGAGGAGGAAAAGAATTAAAGAAGATAGCGAATAATAATGAAGTACATCACATATGTGTAGGAGCAAGACACAAAGAAACAAGCTAAAAACTGTTAAACAACACAGGATGGGGAAAAAGGTAAGAGTACAGTGAAAGGGGGTTACATAGACAAGTACAATGTATGTACAGGTATAATGCCAAGGCAAAAATCCCACTGAACAATGGACAGACAACCTAAACGATGAAGGACAAGAATGACCTCACACTAAGGGGAGGTCACTAAGGGAAGAAGGAAGTAAAGAAGGTGAATATGGTTGATGAACTTTCTATACAAGAATGAATATATGAATTTTTAAACCTGCTGAACTCACCATAATAAGGGGATGAAGGGGCTGGAACCTGCCTGGCAAACATGAAGCCCTGAGTTCAAACCCCATTACCACTAAAAAAACGCAAAAAAGGCGGGGGGGGGGGGCAGCGCTAAGGTAGAGAAAGGAGAAAAATGGAGGGGATGAACCAATTCGGATTACAATACATATATACATGGAAATGTCACAGTGAAACTCCCTGTATAGCTATCTTAAACAAACAAAAATGTCTTTTTTTTTTAATGGAGAACAGGAAGGTAAAACTGGTCCTGCCTAGGGGTTGGTACCAGTGGGAGGGGAGAGAATATAAAGAAAGGGTGCAGAAGGATGAATATGGTGGAAACACTATGTATTCATGTATGAAAATGGAAAAATGAGACCCGGTGAAACTATTCCAGGAATGGAGAGGGGGATAAAGAATGATGGAGGGGGTGAATTCAACTATGATATATTGTAAGCACTTTTGCAAATGTCACAATGTACCCTCAGTACAATAATATACAATTTTTTAAATGAACAGCCTCAAAGCAACATAGAACATTATTAAGCACACCAACATATACATGACAAGTGTACTAGAAGGAGAGAAGAGAGATAAAGTATAAGAAAAACCATTTGATGAAATAATGGCTGAAAACTTCCAAAGACAATTAGTAACATCAACAATGTACACATCCAGGAAGCTCAATTCACTCCAAATAGGAAAAATACAGAGACCCACAGGCACATAACAGTAAAATTACTGAAAGCTAGAAACATGGGGAGACTCTTGAAAGAAAAGATTCCTTCCTAACTAACAAGGAAGCCCCAAGATTCAGAGCAGATTTCTTAGCAGATATAATGAAAGCCAGAAGATAGTAGGTTAAAATATTCAAATATGCTCAAAGAAAAAAATCGCCAAACAAGAATCCTGTATCAACAAGGATATTGCTCAAAACTGAAAGTGAGGGATGAACAATATTGAAGTGCATTCTATCTATGTACAAAGATGGCATAATGAAATCCACTAAAAACTGTTTTAAAAACAGGGGAGTAGGGAGACAGGGAAAAGAAAGAGCAATAGAGAGTTAATCTGATCAAAGTACAATACGTGTGTGTATAAAATACCATAATGAAATCCCTTTGTATAATTAATATACACTAATAAAAAGAATATTTATCAAGCTATACTTGACAATAAAACTTAAAGAGAAAAAAATGAAAGTGAAATAGACATTTCCCAGACAACCAAAAACCAAGACTTTGTTGCTAGAGGAACCACTTCACAGGAAATAACTAAATTCTTAAGGCTGAAAGCAAGTGACCCCAGACTGCAATTCAAACCCACACAAAAACCAAGGAGCATCAAAAAAAGCAATTATGTAAAATAAAACACAGTATAAGTGCATACTTTTTCTGGTTTCTTCTCTGAAATGATTTAAAAGGCAATTATATAAAACAATTATATTATACATGTATGTAATATATTGTTGAAACTATAACATGTAAGAGATATAAAATACTTGCCAATGATATCACAAGGGAGGTGGACAGGAGCGTAGCTGTATTGGGATAAAGAAATGACTGCAGATAGAACTCAAATACATGAGAACAAGTGAAGAGAACAAGAAATGATGTTTCATTTAACAAATCAATAAATATATACTTGCCCTCCTCTCAGCTTATTTAAAAGACAAAATTATATAAATTAATAATTATGATTAAGATGTTGTTGGATTTTAACATTTATAGATGTGTCAAAATAGAATAACAAAAAAGGGAAAGAAACTAGAAGTACATATGAGTAATGTCTCTGCATCTCACTAGAATGAAGCTATAAAATTCTTAGAAAAAATATGGGTTAATCTTCATGGCCTCAATTTGGCAATATATTCTTAGATATAACTCCAAAAGTATGAGCAACAAAAGTAAAAATAAATGCCATTATTTGGCCACCATCTAGTTCAAAGGTGCTGAGGAGAAAATATATTGATGCCTCATTTTCTGCCATTTAAAGAAGTCTATAGTCACAATTCAAAAATCCATTTAATATTAAATAATGTAGTAGAGTGACAGTTGTATAATAAATACTACAATTTAAATCATAGGAAATCCTCCAATTTTAAGAATAATTTTTATGTTTAAAGTGTTTCCCTTGTAATAGTGCTCTAATCATTATTAGGTGAGTATCTTTACAAGTCAACATTTACTTGCGTTCTTGAATGCGAGGTAATAACGGACGCAAATATTCAGAGGTACTATAACCGTTGCTATATTCCTAAGTTAAGGAAAAGCAGTCTTACAGCTTCCGAAGTGACCTGTGCACACACGACACAACTGAATATTCAGATCCAAAGACAGACGTGTTTATATATTAATTTAGAGCGGTCTACGTTTCGGAGAGAAAGATAATTATGGTTTTTGCCTATCTGGTAGAACACCCGTCAAGCCAATTCAATTTGCCACTTGTTTTATAAGTGGCTTGCTGTCGTTTTACCTCAGTGCCCTCCAAGATGCTACTTCCAACTGAGTAAAACCTGAACCATAGTTGCCACCAAATTCCAGTGACTAACTTTGGAAAGCAGCCCCGTCTTCTTTGGATTTAGAAATGTAAAGAGGCTAGGAATGGTGCCTACTCCGTTAACAACAGAAAAACTGCAAATCCTACTAGAGACTCCGGCGCTTCGGGTGCCCGCCGCCCAGAGCCTCCCTCTCGATTCCGCTTTGCCGTCCCCCAAACGTTTTCTTCACCCCTTCTCCAAGTTACTAAGCCCAATTTTCTTCACTTACTGTCGCGCGGAGTTAGCCACGACCATCTTTCTTCTAGGTACTCTCTCTGACCCTAGGTCACGAGGGCAACCTTTTCCCTCTCAGGTCCCCTCGTCCTTCACCCTACTATTCCATGTGAACGGCAACTCACCTGGTAGGTTCGAGGGGTTCCTAAGGTGCCGCACTGATGTGACTTCCACTGTGGACCTGAGCCACAGACAGAGAGAAGAGGCCGGAACCGAACCGCAGAATACCGGCGCTTTTCGAAAGCAGCCGCCGCGGCTGCCCAACGCCAAGAATGTATCGCGAGCAGCGCCATCTTGAGCGAGGAAAGAGGAAGGGAGAGAAGAGGATTGTGGGACACCGGCGGACTGAGCACGGTTACCTTAATCTTCTCTCTCCCCTCCCCCTTGTTTTCCCTGCCGGACACCGGAAATAGCTTGCAGCTGAAGATTCGGATGCTTGGTGTAGCCCCGTTCTGTTTTGGTTTTTTTGTGCACCCGGGGCTGGGCTTTGTTTTTCTTACACAGCCGGGAATATCTTTCTCTCTTTTCCTAGAGTTGCAAGAGAAAATGTAAGTTGCCCAGTTAAATTTGAATTTCAGAAACTAATGAATCATTTCTTGGTATAAGTATGTCCCAAATACTTCATTTGTTAAATCTGGTAACCCTAGCATTTCTGTCTTTCCACTCTTGCCTCCAACTCAGTGCCACACTCCATTCTCTCCATTTTCTCTATGCATGCCTTTCTTTTTTCTTTTCTTGTCTTTCTTTTTTTTGTTTGTTTGTTTGGGTTTTTGTTTTTTTTTTTGCAGTGCTGGGGATCGAACCCATGTCGGTGCATGCTCCCATCTCCACTCTCTGTGTGCACTAAGTTGAGGGTAGATTAAAATACAGACATTAATTTCCACTGGGAGGAGGGTTCGTCAGTGAGATTTCGCACTTTTACTTTGCTGATTGTTCTGTTTCCCAAAATCTTGGGGCAGCTTTCCTTTGTTGCTCTAGGACAGAAAACACATACACCTTTACTCTGCTACTTTGCCTTTTTCTTGTTCTTTCCTTTTGTAAGAGGTGCCTTAACTGCTTTTACTGAAAAGCACTGACTCCTTACGTGGGCCTACAAATTGGCTAAAACAGGAGAAAACCATGGCATCTCCATCTCCATTTTGTACCTGTTGTCCTTTGCTCTGAGTCATTCTTTCCTGCCGCCACTTTGAAATCAAGGAAGGACAGGAATGGTAGATAACATCTTTATGACAAGGGACCAAAACTACTCCTAAGGAACAGGGGAGTCTTGCAGGACAGACAACACCTCCAAATGAGAAAAATTACCTATAATAACGAGGCTGCACCCTGGAGCAGGAGTAATCCTATCCTGGTAACCAACTCACATCCCTCAAGTGATGACAGCAATAACAACTTATCTGGAAGGAACCCTTGAAGAACAATGACTGACATAATGGTCAACCAGGCCTCATACAACCACTGGAACACACCTGTGACTGGGATTGTTTATGCATACCTTCTGTCCCCTACCCTAAATATTTGTCTCTCTCTATTATGTCTAGACAGACTAAAGCTCCTGTCTGTGCCTGGGAGATGGCTGAGTGCTTACTTTGCCTCTTCTCTGGGTCCCTGCCTGTGTAATAAATCTCCTTTCTCTGACTTTCGCTGTGTCTCTTTATTTGACTTATAAGGGTGAGTAGCTGGACCTGACATTTGGAAGCCCAGGAGTTTAGGGCTTTCCAAATGAGAAACATGAATCCAAAACTCATGTTTCACTTCGCTTTCTACAGAGTACCTAACTGAAATACTGCTAGATAGGCTGAGGGATGGTAAAGTAAACAGGTTATGTAGAGAAGTATGTATTTAAAGATGGGTTTGTATTCTTTTGTGAGCACTATTACTAGACAAAATATCACTTTGCAGTTATCTGGGAAACTGAATTTCCAAGTATAAATGTTAACTGAAACCTGGAGACAATAAGGTAGTTGCAATTTTATATTCATTGATGCATTCTCAAACCTTTCACACAAGACAGGCAAGTAATTATGAACTTCTTGTGTAGAGGCACTGTGAAATAACAAATCTGATGAAGAAAGACAAAGAATATGTGCAGCCTATGCAGTTAGCTTTACTTTGTTCAGCAATTCATAATACACTTCAGATTTCAGGGAAGAAGATGTGTGAGCTAATCATTTAAAGTAGAATGGAGTTTCAAATTGAAGGGGTTGATGGGAATCCCATCTAAAGAAGATGGCATGCTAAAAGCAAGAAGGCATAAGAAAACATTTTCAGGTTCAGGAGTCCAGAGAGTATGTGGCAAAGTAGGAGAAGATGAGTCTAGGTGAACAGAGGTCTGACAAGGGCCTTCTATTTCATTCTAAGAAGTTGATGCTTCATACTGCAGCCAGTGAAGGGTTTTAATCAGCAAAGCAAAATGATCAGATTTCTATGCCCATTAAACCACTCTGGCTTAAGTGGGAAGATTGGATTGGTATGCAATAGTTCAGTCATAGAATAAAGGCCTGAACTTGGCAGTGGCAGTAGATCAATTCCAGGGATATTAAGAAGGTAGAATTGGCTGGACGCCAGTGGCTCACACCTATAATCTTAGCTACTCAGGAGACAGGGATCGGGGGGATCATGGTTCAAAACCAGCTCCAGGCAAATAGTTCACCAGACCATATCCAAAAACAAACAAAAAAATACAAAAAAGGGCTAGCAGAGTGGCTCAAGTGGCAAGAGCACCTGTTCAAACACCAGTGCCACCCCCCCCGAAAAAGAAAAAAAACAGGTAGAATTGTTATTTTGATGGAGTATAGAAAGAAGAGATTGAAATGTTTCATTAGTCTGTCATGTTTATCTGGATGTCCTACATATTTGATAAGGATAGTATAAACAATAGCAAATGTGGGAAAAGGCTATGTAAGGTTAATCTTACTTATGAACATAAATGAAAAATAGTAAATCCAATCAGCATTGTGTAAAAACATTATATCTTGACAAGTAGGCTTTTATCCCAGAAGTGCAAAGTTGTCTCAAGGTTACAATTTTTATTTATTTATATTGTATCATTGTTGGGAGTAATTTAACTGTATGTCCCTTACATCAAGGTTACTAATTGTCCCTATGCTGCACAAATTTTAAAGAATAGATATCATATACAAAAATATGAAATTCAGAAAAGTTCTTCAATTAAATTCAACACCCATTTGAGATTTTCAAAATTCTTAGTTAACTAGGAATAGAAAGAATCTTCTCTAATCTGATAAAGGATAGCTCTCTTGCCCAAAATAATGTAGTTCAAGAATTATAAACTGGGCACTGGTGACTCACACCTGTAATCCTAGCTACTCAGTGGGCAGAGATCAGGAGGATCACAGTTCGAAGCCAGCCTAGGTTTTGAGGCCCTGTCTCAAAAATGGGTCTGGCAGGATTGCTCAAGTGGTAAAGCACCTGCCTACCAAATGTGAGGCCATGAGTTCAAACCCTAGTACTGCCAAAAAGAAAAAAGAATTATACCTTTTGATGACACTTCATTAGTGTTCTCCTTGAAGATGAGAATATGCCAAGGATGGCCACTTACGTTACTAGTATTTGAAATTGTATTGGATGGAAGTAATGGTCAATGCAACAAAAAATACAAACTAAAGGAATAAGGATTAAAACAGAAAACAATTATAATTATATAACTTTCTATATAAAAAATAAGAGAATTAAACAAGTTTACTAAATAGATCAACCCAAAATAAACAGTACCCTATAAAAACTATCAAATATTTTATTGTTCAAATTTTCTACACCTTTAACTACTTATTTGTGTGCTTGTTCTATCAGTGTGGATTTGTTGATTTCTCCTTATAATTTGGTCAACTATTGCTCCACATATTAAATTGAATTATGAGAGGCATACAGATTCATGATTGTTACACTTTGGGGGTTGGTAAAATATTATACTTAAGTAATTTCCCTTTTATTTATATTAATACTTTTCTTCATAAAAAAGTAGCTTTTGTCTGATACTAACATTGTCATATCTTTGCATCATGTTTCTTTTTCTGCCCCTTTATTGTTAGCCTTTATGTGTGCTTATGTTTTAGGTATGTGTTTTGTAAGCAAAGTACACCTAGATTTTGCTTTTCTATTTAACATGAGTGTCTCTTCTAGTAGACATCTATGGTTAATTTTATATTTATATGTTAATTATAAACTTATTTGGGCTTGTTTGTATCATGTTATTTTGTATTTTACTTTTGCAATTGTTTTTGTTTGCTTCTTTTCCCCTACTTTTTTGCCTTCAGATAAGTAGATTGTCTTTCTCCAGCTGCTGGTTTAGAAGTTATGTGTGTTACTTACATTATTTCAGTGATTACGCTTAATAATTTTAAAGGGACATATATTACTACATATTTTTCTAACAGAGTCTAAATTTAATTAATATTTCTAGCTTTCCCCCGAAAAAGACAACAGTCTTAGAATTCTCAGCATTGCCCTTCTTTCTTCCATGTTATCGTAATTTCAGTTTTATAAACCTCTTCAAATTTGTTATAATTACCATTTTTCTAGTCAGTACTTCTTTTTTTAATTTTTGATTTTTTTTTTTTTTTGGAGATGGTATCACATGAACTATCTGCTGGGGCTGGCCCAGAATGGCAGTCCTCTTCATCTCAGCTTCCCAAGTATCTAGGATTAAAGGCGTGAGCCACTGGTGCTCAGAGGTACTGTTTTGTTGTTTGTTTCGGGGGACTGGCATTTGAACATAGGGCTTCGTGCTTGCAAAGAAAGTGCTTGTAAAGCAGGTGCTCTAGCACTCAAGCTATACCTCCAGTACATTTTGCTCTGGTTATGTTTTGTAGATGGAGTCTGTGAACTGTTTGCCTGGGCTTGCCTCCAACTTCGATTTTACCAACCTCAGCCTCCCAATAGCTAGGATTACAGACATGAACCACCTGCACCTGGCAATACTTAATTTCCAACATGATTTTCTGATTTATTTGCTCAACATTGCTTGATTATATCATACTTTTTACTTCTACCTTCAACTTCAGTCCTGGAATTCATCCTTTTAGTAGTTCTTCTTTTGAAGTTCTGTATGTAGTAAACTTCGGGTCTTGGGGTACCTGAAAATCTATTTTATCCTCACTTTTGCATAATAGTTCTGCTGAGTATCAAGTTCCTGTGTGATAAATTACTCCTTTAGATTTCCATAGACATAAGTTTTCCTGCTATTATATACTCTGGCTTCTTTTTTTGGTAGTAAGATTCCTTGTATAATTTGTGATTTTTTTTTTTTTTGCTATGATCTCTTCTTTACAGAGAGCTGTCTTCCCTAAGATTTTGCATGTAAAGTGGGTTGTGGAGATGTCATTATGGGAAGGTTTGTTTTGTCTTTGCAGTGCCCCTACAGAATTTACTAGTTTAAGACCAGTTTGTTTGTTTGTTTGCTTGCTTTTCAAGGTGAGTTCTCACTATGTTGCCCATGATGACCTTGAACTCCTGAGCTCAAGCAATCCTTCTGCCTCAGTTCCCAAGAATCTGGAGCTACAGGCACATGCCACCATGTTCAGCTGAAGACCAGTTTTCATTTGTATTTAAGCTTTGGCTTTCCATATCACACTGTAGTATGTGTATGGATCTTGCATGGAGGCCCCACAACTGAGAATGTATTTCCTTCAGTACTAGATCATGCTGACCCTTGACTTAGGCACACAATTCCAGCTCACTGACTACACTCTGAGCTCTGAGTCTTCGGCTTCCCACCCATTTCAACATGACATTAAAACCCAGCCACGTGGGGGTGGAAGAAAGGTTTGACTACAAAGGAACATGAAAGAATTTGGAAACTAATGGAACTATTCCATTTCTTGATTATAATGGTTGTTATACTAATGTATGTATATATATGCTAAAACTTAAAGAACTATACACTGAAAGAATGATGTTACTGTATACCCTAACTTTTAAGAGAAAAGAAAAATATCCCACATTTTTCTACCATCTGTATTTGACTCCTCTATAATCATTGGGCATCAACTCTATTACTGTATTAGCTTTGAGTTTCCTCTTCCTTTCTAACCTCTAGAGAGTCTCTTTGTTCGCTTTCAAGTTCAATTATGCAGTTTTTTTAAACTGTGGGGTTTGCTGTTAGTTTTTTTAAAATCCAACTTGTCTATGTGTTTGGAGTCTTTTTTTTTTTTTGGAGACAGATCTCGCTACGCATGCTGTATAGACAAGGCTGGTCTGGAGCTTATCATGTAGCCCAGGCAGGCCTCAAATTCAAGATTATCCTGCCCCACGTCCCTCGTTCTGGGATCACAGCTGTGTACCACCACTCCCATCTTATTTGGAATCTTTACTGAAGTATTTCTCACATCTTGTGAGTTATCTCTCTTCATTCTATTGCATAACTTTTGACTTGATATTTATACTTTAAGAAAATAAAGCCTAAAAACTAACTCAAAAGAAAAAAAATTAGATGAAGAGCATAAAGATATTTATATCAGTATTATTTGTAAAAGCATCTTGTGAAAACAATCCTAAATATTCCAAAAGCAGTTCAATGAAAAGATCTCAGCAGCAAATACATGAAATCTATGTATGCATGGATTTATGTTGATATATGAGAAGAGTATGTATGAAATAATAGTGACTAAAGCAGAATACAAAACACACACACATACACACACATTTGTTCCCATTAGGATTTCAAGAAAACATAGTACAAAATAAATAGTTGATGTTTTGAAGTTATGTTTATCACCTTTTCTCTCTTTTTGAGAAGAACATTTGTTGAGGACTTACTCCATTTTAAGCACTTTACTGGGTTCTTTATCTTGTACCATCCAATTTAATCCTCTCAAAGACCGTATGAAGAAGATTCTTATTGTCCCCACTTTACAAATAAGGACAAGGAAACTTAGAGCAGGCCCAAGTAACCTGGAAGTGGTAGAGCTGACATCCAAATCCAGAGAGTCTGAATCTAGAGCCCAGGCTCCTTTTCACTATGCCATAGTGTTTTAATCATAGTTGTTTGCATAAAAATAGACTTTTAAAAACTCATGTAAAGTTGTTAGTTATTTTTTAATTTAACAAAAGTTTTGAGATTTTAGTCAATTTGCTTCTTAACTACCAGGGAGAAAAATCTGGTCCGTTTGCATGTCATGAAAAATATCATCTTGTTCTTCTCATATATAGTAATAATACCTGTTAATTATTGAGTGCTTAATCTGTAACAGAGACTCATTGCATACATGATCTCATATAAACCTTTCCAATGTTGTATAAGGTTTGTGATATTATAATCATCATTTTTTCTGCAGAATAAAACTAAGGCTGAGGTTAAGGCTCAAGATTTGCTCACCCAGTAATGAGCAGAGCCAAACTCAAACCAACACCCAACCCAAAAGTCTCTGCTGCCAGTCTAAACTGTGCTGCCATTCATATATGTGTTCACATCACCCAAAAGTTTTACTGGGCACACCAAACCTATTTTCACTGTCTAATGGCATGAGTAATCTGGTGTATTATAAAACCATTACCAAGTTTTTTTCTTTGAATTTTTTAAGACAGGGTCTTGCTATGTAGCCCAGACTGCCTGGAACTCATGATCCTCCTGCCTCGGCTTCCTGAGTACTAGGATTATAGGTATGTGTCTTAATCATATTTCTAGGTATACTCTGATTTCAATTTTCTTGGAGATCTAATTAGCTTACTGTTTTATAGCTCCATGGTTTTATTCTTGTGTGAAAGAACCAGTGACTGAGAAGACATGTCTTCTTATCTGTGTGGCATATAGGCCAATGGTGACGCTGTCACTCAGAATGTTGTTTTTAATCTGTCAGAGTTGACTTCAATGTCTCCATCTTAAAATCTCTTAAAGGAGAGTTGTGACTTGAAGATGATGTAACAGACAGCAAGTGGGGTGAGAAATAAGAAAAGTCAGAGTTATCTGGGGAAATTATTTTCATGAAGCAGGTTGTGAGAGTTTTTTTTTTTTTTGAGGTATTAGGTATTTAACTCAGAGCCTCAGGCTGACATCAATCTTTAATAAGTCAAGCTTAGTAAATATTCATATTAGACCATTGATATAACATCTCTAAGATCCCTCTGACTATAAAAACTTATGATTTGTGGAATTCTTGTTAATCAGAATCATTATTTCTTTTATGTTTAGTGAGGCTGTCTGGCAGAATCAAACAATTTTAAAAGATCTATTATCACCCAGGTAATTAATAATCATGGAGAAGGAAGGGAACTCAAGTATATAGAGACAGTAGTAGATGTTGTGATGGAAAAAGCATCAGCAAGACATTGTATTTACTTTCTATTACTGTGTAACAAACTAGCACAAACTTAAAGGCTAAAAAAACTCCAAACATTTCTAATCTTACAATCTGTGAGAGTCAGGAATCTGTACACATTAGCTACATTCCCTGTTCAGATCTCACCAAGATAAAATCAAGGTGTCAGTCAGGGTTCTTGGTGTCAGTCCCTTTTCCACAATTATTTGCTGCTGGCAAAACTCAGTTCCCTGCAGTTGTAGTTCTGAAATCCTTATTCTTTGCTGAATGATGGCTGGGAACTGTTCTCAGCTTCTAGAAGAATCTTTGAGTCCTTAGCATGTGACACCCTTCATATATAGTTAACAACATAATTAGTTACTTCTCCAGGTCCGGCAAAACAATCTTTTTCTTTGAATCTTTCAGGAAAGGCCTGGGCCATCTTTTAAAGGGTTTGGCTGATTAGGTAAGGCCCACTCAGGATAATCTTTCTTTAGATTAACTCAAAGTCAATTGATTAGGAACCTTAATTTCATCTGTGAACTTTGTTACCTTTGCCAAATAATATAATCAAATTAGGGGAGTGATATCCCATCATATTTATAAGTCTCAAATTCAAGGGGAGGGGATTATACAGGGCATATACAGTAGGGAGTGGAAATCATGAAAACTGTCTTAGAATTCTGCCTATGACAAAAAATGTTGTGGTTCAAGATTGGGGTTCAAGATTGTCAATGAAACATGTCCACTCAAAAAACTGTACATGAATATTCATAGCAGCCAAAAAGTGAAATTCATGATATTATGAAAGTGACTATTCATAATAGCCTCAAAGTGAAAATAACCCTAATGTCCATCAATTGGTGACTGGATAAATAAAATGTGGTATACTCATACAATGAGATATTATCTGGCCATACAAAGGGATAAAGTATTGGTACATGCTACAGCATGGATGAATCTTAAAACCATTATGCTAGCTTAGTGTCAGTGGCTCATGGCTATAATCCTGGCTGCTTGGGAGGCTGAGATTGGGAGAATTGTGAATTGAGGTCAGTCTGCGAAAATATTTGGTGAGACTCCGTCTCCAAAATAACCAGAGCAAAATGGACTGGAGGTGTGGCTCAAGCAGTAGAGCGCCTGCTTTGCAGCGTGAAGCCCTGAGTTCAAATTCAAGTCCCACAAAAAAATTATGCTCAGTGAGAAAACCCCAAAGAGCATATATTGTATGCTTCCATTACAATGAAATGACCAGAGGAAGCAAAGCTATATAGACAGAAAGTAGGTTAATGGTAATCTAGAGACTGGAGAAATGGTAGAGTGACTATTTTTTTTCATTTATTTCTCAGTGAAATAAATGTTCTAAAATTCATTGAGGGTTATACAATTCTACGAGTACACTAAAAACCGTTGAATTGCACACTTTCACTTTAATGGGTACATTTTATGGTGTTTGAATTATATCTAATAAATCTGCTTAAATAACTAAGTTGTACCATTTGTTAACTTCCTGAAGCTTGGTTATTCTAACTCAATTTTCTAATCTTTAAGTGGTTATAAGTGAATATAATACTATCTTTAAGAAGATATAATTTCTACTTCACAAAGTTTCTGTGAAGTTCAAATAACATGGGGAAAAAAGAAAAAATAATAATTATGGGGAATTGTTTTTAAGCTGCAAAATGCTCATAGACATTTAAAAACTATTTTCCTTTGAACTCAAGGAAAAATCAACTGAATTCTTTTTTAAGGTTCTCTTGATAATAGCACCAAATCTCTCAATTACATTAATTTTTATAGCTGGATAGCATTCCTACATTTCTCAATCCATCTTGCACTAGCAGGTTCATTTCCTTTCATTCCCAAATGGAAATGGAGAGCAGTAGCTCAATATTATCTGTCTTTTTATCTACTTAAAGTCTTTTATCTAAAATTCCTCAATCTTTTTCCCCATATCAATAAGCCAACTCACTTTCAAAGCTAAATAAGCTCAAAGTCTTTAACCTTTACTCATAAATTGAAATATCATTGCCCTTCATCTGATCCTTTTACATGTAATTGATAAACAAGGGTTGCAGGCTTAAAAGAAAGATCTGCCCTGGAGTCTATCCATAGCAAACAATGTTAAAAAGCAAAAGTTAAGGAAAGGATAAGAGATAGGGGACTAAAAGAAACATTTTATTTAATTGAAATAAAGAATCTATAGGGATTGCAATTCTCTAAAATTTGAAGCAGCAGATGAAATCACAAAGAAAAAAATTGACAGGCATGTCAATGACATATTAAAAGGAAAGGCTAAACAAAAAGCTGTAAAATATATTTATATCAAAAAATTGAAAACTAAAAATAGCTGACTGATCATTTTTAAAAGTTTAATAGTTTTATAATATTGTTTTCTTTTTGTTAATAATAAATTTAACATAAAATGATAAAAATAATTCATATATCATGGAAAGTTCCTGAAACATAATTCATTTTATATTGTGATTCTGGAAAACCTGACAGATTATTACAGCCTCCTTCATGTGGTTAATTCCATCCTGAAGATGGGTACATGATGAAGTTCAATGCCCCTGTTCCTCAAGACCACTCAAATTCCCTCTTTTTAGATTCTCTCCCCTCCAAACAGCATTTGATTCTGAAGAAGGGCTCATTGCCCAGTGTGCATAGAAGCATATACAATAGCATGGGTTTTTGCAAACAGAAAGAGCTTTATTGCAAGGCCAAAATGTCCATGAGCAGAGGAAAAAAAGAGCTTAAATCTGCCTTTCTGATCTGTTGGTATCAGGGGAGTTTGCAGGAAGGGAGGGGGAGGAACTACTTATTGATTTGTTGGTAAGAAGGGAAAGTTTTAGGGTTCTTTTGTGCAGGCATAGACCATCATCTGCTTCTTCACAGGGAGCTTTATGCATATTCTGCATGGGGGATTTTAAGCTTGTGAGGCCAAAAAGTCATTGCTCAAATGAACTGTCTTTTTTTGTGCCTATCAATTCTTTATTTTTTCTTCTTTTGGTGGTGCTGGGGATTGAACACAAGGTCTTGCTCTTGCTAGGCAGGCACTCCAACACTTGAGCCATGCCTCCAGCCTGTATATCCATTCTTGAAAAGCCAGTTTCAAACCATCCTGAGTAGATTCTGGATGCTTTTTATGGGAAACAACTTAGACACTTTGTTATTTAAGGAATTTGTGTTCTAGTATGTCCAGATCTTACTTGATTTCACCTTCTTTACAGTCCTACTTTCTTTTTTGTTGCTTTGTTTGCGGGAGGGGGGGTTGTTTTGTTTTGTTTTTGTTTTTTTGAGACAGGGTCTCACTATGTAGCCAAGGCGGGTCTGGAACTTACAATATAGCCCAGGCTGGCCTTGACCTTGTGATCTTCCTGCTTCAGCTTTCAGAATGCTGGAATTACAAGTGTGCCCCATCACCCTGCTCCAATTCTATTTTTCTTTTTACCATTTTTATCATGAAGAATAATCATTCAAGTCAGGGTGAGGATGTGGCTCAGTGGTGGAAAAGTTGCCTAGCATTCATGAGGATTTTGTTTCAAGCCCAAATGCTGCAAAAAAAAATCAAGTCAAATTGTGTAAAAGGTAAATGAACAGTTCTATATATTATTTAAAAAGTGAAAGCAACCATGAAGCTACCACTCAGATGAAAAAAACAGAACATTGCCAATTCATAAAGTCCCCAAATCAAGACTTCTTTTCTTCCCAAATAAAAAGTAAAAAAAATCCTTGCCTTACTTTCAATTGTATTTAATGGACTCATATAATGATTTTGTGCATCTAGTATTTTTTGGAGGGATGCAAGGTCTCACTGGATAGCCCGAGCTGGCTTCAAACTTGAGAACTTCCTGCCTCAGCCTTCAGAGTGCTGGGATTATAGACAAGTGCCACCATACCCAGGTTGCATTTAGTATTTTTATCAACATTCTTTTTGTGAGATAGATCCATATTGTTGCATGCAGCTGTATACTGTTCCATTGTATTAATACACCACATATGTTTATCTTCCTGTCAATGAACATTTGTATTGTTTCTAGTTCGAGGTCATCATGAATAATGCTGCTGTAAATATTCTTAGGTATATCCCTTGGTATACATGCAATGCATTTCTGTTGTAAATAGATATAGAAGTACAATTGCTGAGTCATGTATACTCATTGATACTTGACACTGTACATCTTTTTCATTTTAGGAATTCTGTTGATGTGCAATGATATCTCTATACTTCTAATTGTTATTTTCTTTTTGTAATTTGCACTTTCTCTATGAAGTTGAGAGACACCCTCTCTTCTGAAATGCTCATTCAAGGTTCTTGCTCATTTTTATGTTCTTTTTTATTTCTGTTGGAAGTAATAACCCTCCAGTGCCGAAAACAGACACACAAGAGACATAAAATCTTGACAAGGAAATTTCTCTTGATCAAGAGGGTGCAAGCATGTGCTCACTCAGCTAAGCATCATGCAAGCACAAAATGGCTGACAGTGGCTCCTCCTTACATCCCTGACGTAGTCGTACCTGCCCCTCACCTGGGATTTGTCCAGGTCAAAGGTTCACAATCTCCCTCAATTGGCTAAAAGGTTTGGGGGATGGGTTAGGGCATGCAGTTTGGCAGACAATGGAGTTGTACAGGAAGCAAGGACCCTTTAAACATGCAAGTCACCTAAGATGGTGACCTGAGGAATTTTTAAGTAATCTAAGAGGGTAACAAATACTTTGATAGAAAAGATCATTTTTCTCACAGTTCCCCCCTCTTAATTTAAATTCTTTTCTTCAAACTCATTTAGGAGTCATTGGCTCTCATGCTCCTGTGTTTCTAGAACTAAGTTATTTTAGTGGGGCAGGGGTAATTGTTTGGTGAGGGCTGTCTCAATTAACCGCTGTACTAGTTCTCGGACACAAGGAATTATGCAGCATCCTACTAAAATTAAAACTCCAGCCACTACGATCAAGGAGGTTAAGATTGAGGTCATCCAGCCCTTCCATCTTCCAAACCAATTTCCATTAAGTCAGTGAAGGGATCATTTATACCTGAGTTTTCAGCTAGCTCGTTAGATAGGGTAGTTAATCCCTGTAGGGTCTTAGCAAAGGATTCATCAGGGGCTGTGTTATTCAGTATATGATTGCAACATGAAACTCCAATCATTACGCAAGCTCCTCCCTTTTTGGTCAACATCATGTCTATGTCTGTCCTTTTTCTAGATGTTGTGGCACTGGCTGGGGATCCAAATGCTAGGGTGAAAGGGATTGTCAACTGCACCAGAGCACAGGTGCCTTTCCAGTTACCTGGGACAGTCTCAAGTAAAGGTCCTCCACCGTACTACCAGACATTGGCTCTGCCCACCGAGAGTGTGGACTGGTTTGTGAGGCTGTTGAAGGACTGGCTTTTACTGCATCCCGTCAGGCTTCCCACATTTGTCAGTCATGCCCCCTGTCTGGTGAGACATGGGGTATAATTAACATCTAGGGTGGGTGGCCTAATAGTCCTCGGGGGGCTGGCCCACAGGACCTCTGACCTCTGGGAACAGTAGTGATAGCATCCAGCAGGGTTCGTTGCTCCAAGCTTTGGCATCCTGAAACAGAGCCAACATGCAATACATTCCATCTGGATCTGAGGACCATCCTAATGGAAATGGGACCACCTGGGACTCTGGTCTCCCAGCAGTACAAGCATAGCAATTGCTCTTATTTAATGTGCGGACAGAATATTTTATCAATTTCATCCAAGCATTCCATATCCTTGTACCCAATTCCAATAGCCACAGTTTATCTTAGGTCCTTGACTTCTACTACAGTTACCTGAGTTCAATTGTTGTAGGAACATGAAGGTAATATTGGAGTGGAGGTAGAACTGGGTGTCACCTGGGAGGGGTTGGGAGTTAGATGGAGCTCAAAGGCACCTAAACAGTCTGTCCCTGAGACATCTTCCCCAACCCATATGTACAAAATATTGATGGTTCTGGTGTTATACTCCAAGGGTTTTCTAAGTGGGTTACAATGTTTATCTTCACAAGTAGGAGATGGGTGTGTCCGAAACAGTTGTAATTTCGACGGTAGTCTGTTAAAAGACTGTCGATTATTTTGCATGGTGGAAATCAGAGTCTTTCCAGTGCTCTGGGGTCTAGTCTACCCCTTAGGATTTTCATGAAAAGGGGAAGAATATCCTTTATATCCAGTGTTACATCCCACATTCATCCACTCAGGACAGATACCAGGCTTCCCTGTTGGTCCAGGGATGGGATACATATAAAAGGAGTGTCGGAGACAAGGCTCCCTTTGTGAGCCATTCTGTCTTGACCTTGCCCTGGAACATTTTGCGGTTGTTTGTCCCAACTTCTCCATCTCCAGCACAAGATAGCGCCGTCCCTGCTTCTCTTCCGGGAGTTTACCTTGCCGCTGGCGCGAACGGGCACCCTATAGCACAACCAGCCAACCAGCCTGCACCTCGTCATACCCCTCACTCCCTCAGCACATAAATACCCCTGTGTGAACAATAAAATTTTGCAGCTTGATCAGAACTCCTGTCTTGCTGTCTCCTTCGTGTCTCTTGTCCCTTCATTCTTCCCCTTCTAGGTTCGCTACCCACGCTGATGTGTCCTGCAGGACGGGACAAAGGAGTATCCTTGGAGTTGAAGTTGGGACATAAGGTCTGCGCAAGGAGGGACCTGACATGCATCAAATTCAACAATTAAGGGAAAGGTACTCTGAGTTACACTAATAATAAGCATACCATTTTCCAAATGAAAGAGAATATTTTCATTACAGTCTTTTTAAAGTCACTTTGGTGTTGCCTGGATGTGAGAGCACAGCGCATTGTTCCTTCTGGTCAGGTGGGGGCTCCTTCTTCACCCATGTGTGATGAGTCCATCCCTACTCTGTGGTCCGGACGGCTGTCTCCGTGGTCAGCAGCACCAGGAAGGGTCCTTCCCAAGCTGGCTCAAGCTTATTTTCTTTCCAGGTCTTGACCAGCACATAATCGCCAGGTTGGTGCGGGTGAACAGGAAAGTCAAGTGGAGGAGCCTGTGCTAACAATCCTTTTTTCCTAAGACAAAGTAAGGTAGAGGACAATCCAAGTATATAATTTTTGAGGAAATACTCTGGTTTCAAAGGAAGGTACTTCAGGAACAGAGCTAAGATAAGGAAGCCCATAAAGCATTTCATAAGGACATAGGCCAATGTCCTTCCGAGGGGCCGTCTTAATTCTGAGTATCGCTATGGGAAGACATTTATCCAAGGTAATCTAGCCTCTAAAACTAATTTAGTGAGTTGTTTTTCAAGAGTCTGATTCATTCTTTTAACTTTCCCTGAGGAAGGTGGATGCCAGGGAGTATGATATTCCCATTTGATCACTAGAGCCTTCATAAGTCCCTTAAGGACATTGGCAGTGAAATGACTCCCATTGTCTGAGTCTATATTTTCTATAACCCCAAAATTTGGGATTATATTTTCCAGTAATACCCTAATTGCATTTGTAGCAGTGGCCCCTGGGAGAGGGATGGCCTCTACCCAGTGAGTGAGATGGTCTACAATAACCAAGAGGTATTTAAGATGACCTATTTTGGGCATCTTAGTGGAATCTATCTGAAATCTTTGGAAGGGTCACACCTGGGGTTTCTACCCCAGCTGGTCTCTGTCTCAGAGCTTGCTTGTTAATCTTTTGACAAGTAAGACATCCTTCTGATACTTGTTTGGCTAGTGTATAGATCCCTATACACCCATAGGCTTGCAAAACTGCATCACACATGGCTTGGGGTCCCCAGTGGCTCCCCTGATGGAGATAGGTAAGGAATTCTCTCATTGGGGGCTTTGAGATCATTTCCCTCCCATTGAGGAAAATGCATTTTCCCTGTTCAGTCCTGACTGCCCCAAGTTTTTTTAGTTGTTCTTCCTCAGAGGGGGTAAAGATAAGGGTGATGTGAGGAGCAGGGAGATGCGGAATGAGACAAAAGACTGGGGCCTCAGAGGTGAGAGCAGCCTGTGTTGCTGTTTCATCTGCAAAAGAATTTCCCCGAGCCTCAAAGTTTAACCCCTTTTGGTGACCTGGCACATGGACTATGGCTATTTCTTCAGGTAGTTTTAGGCTCTCTAATATTTGTTGAATTAATTCTCCATGTACCAAGTCTTGGCCCTTGCTATTGATTAAGCCCTGTTTTATCCAGATTTTTCTAAAGGTGTGGACCACACCAAATGCATATTTTGTATCAGTGTATATGGTCCCTTCTTTCTCCTTTAAGTGTTTTAAGGCCTGATTTAGGGCAAACAATTTGCAAGTCTGTGCTGACCAATTGTTAGGGAGTTGGCCTGATTCTATTATAGCCATGGCCTCCCCATCTACTATAGAATATCCATTATGCCCTTTTCCCCTTGATTACCTGAGAGAATCCTGGAATCCATCAGCCATCTACCCACCTTCTCGTTTTCTCATTTAAGATTGTTCTAACTTGATGGGGAGTGCTGATAATTAGGTCTCCCCCAAAGGTGATTTTTCCTACTTTCTTCATTAGAACAGCTGTAGCTGCTACTGCCTGAATGTGCTCAGGCCAACCTCGGGTGACGGGATCTAGGAATTTAGATAAGAAGGCCACATGTTGACATTGACCCCCATGTTTTTGGGTTAGCACCCCAAGGGCAATTCCCTTATTTACATGTAAACAGATTCCTAATCGGGTCATTAGATCTCTCCCAAATAGGTTGGTACCTGCCTCTGGGACTAGGAGAAATTGTATCTTGGTGGTCCTGTCTTGGAAATAAACATATGTTTCTTGTAATATTTTAACTGAAATGCTTTCTCCCTTTACCCCAGTAATTAGTATCCTCTCCAGGGAGTAGATTAAGCCC
The DNA here is from genome assembly GCF_047511655.1 of Castor canadensis. NCBI lineage: Eukaryota > Metazoa > Chordata > Mammalia > Rodentia > Castoridae > Castor > Castor canadensis. Next base: position 77,067,182 of record NC_133405.1, on the reverse strand, counting down.
CTGGGCAGAAGACAGAGGGAGGATCTAGAAGCGCCTGAGTCAATCAGGAAGGTGACAACTTCACATTGTGGTCCCATTTCTAAATTTATCAAGGGCTCTGAGTGGGACCCTTCAAGGTAAAAGAGCCCCTGGGCCCCTATTCTTCATCAAAGGTCATTAAGGGAACAGTTTACTACACTTTCTTTCCCATTCTGGACATTCTCTCTTAAAGTGTCCAGCCTCCCCACATTTAAAGCACTTATTTTCCCCTCTTCTTTGTTTCATCTCCTGACTTTCTGATCTCTTATACTCCATGAGGGAGGCTGGGCCAGTTGAGGTCCAATAGGATATTGGTTTGGCCTTTCCCTATTAACCTGCACATGGATAACATAATCTTTGCTTTTTGTTTTTGTTTTCCTTCCTCTCTCCTTACATATACCTTTTGCGACTCTCCTAATAATTCCTCTATGGATCTATTTTTCCAATTTTCTAGTTTGTGTAATTTTAAGCAGAAGCCTGAGGGGCTGGGAGTTGAAGGGGTGGAGGTGGAGGGGTAGAAGCCTGGAGGGCAGGGCTGGGGCTGCTCTGGCACCTGAGCTGGAGGGAAGGGCAGGCAAAAGGGGAAGGGAAGGGAGGAGAGTAAATCCCAGTTAGAAAGGGGTTTGGGGTTTTTTTAATATTTTTTTTAGTGGAAACAGGACTACAGGACTCTGTCTCCAACAGAGGGCATATTTCATCTCCTTTTGAGTGACTGAGCTTTTGTCATTAACATACTCAATTAATAGCTGGCAGACCCAGTCCTTGTCAGACCCAAATTTTGACCAAAATAAAAACCAAAGGCTTTAAGATCAGTTCTTGGGTCTAGATAAAGCAACAGTATTTAACCATTCTTTGCTTCTTTTTCCTTTAGTACAGGGGCTATCATCCCAATATTTTAATATCTTCCCTAGGGGGCTCCCAGAGGGTATTTTATCCTGGGCCTTTGTTTTCTGGTCCCCCTCTTTGTTGCTTTTATTTCCCATTTCTCCCTTCTGGTCGACTGTGCTCTGTCTATCAGGAGTTCAACCCCCCCTTTGCCTTAGAGGTTTCTTGCACTCTGATTCTTTTTTGCTTTGTCCTTCTCTGCCCGTGTCCTTCATGGGAGATTGACACCCCTCTTGGTAACCTGCGGGTCAGTATAAACTGCTGACCTGGATTAGATTCAAGAATCTAATTTTGCCTTGAACAGTATGATGTCACCTCAGAACTGCGGATCAGGACTTTACTTTCCCTGTCACCTGACATGTCTCCTGCATGTCACCTGACATGTCTCATTCACACATCACACGGCCTCCAGTATCCTGACCACCAAGACATTACTTGGTCACCCCGTGACGTTTCTTGTCTTGGTTTGTGCACAGAACTTATGTGGGTGCTGCGGTTGCTGTCTTCGGAGTTCTTTTACCCACGTTGTCAAGAAATTCTGCAGTCCAAGTTCATTCACAGATCCGGAAAGTTGTCATCCTCAGCCGAACCTCGGGGCTGCCGCCATCAGGCAGCAGGGTGTGTCTCCCCAGGGAAGGGCCAGCATCCCCTTCCTGGATGGAATGCAAAATCCTGGACTGAGCCCCCAAATTGTTGGAATTGATAACCCTCTGATGCCAAAAACAGGCACACAAGAGACAAAATCTTGACAAGGCAATTTTCTCTTGATCAAGAGGGTGCAAGCATGTGCTCACTCCTGCTAAGTGTCATGCAAGCACAAAATGGCTGACAGTGGCTCCTCCTTTTATCCCTGACACAGTCATACCTGCCCCTCACCTGGGATTTGTCCAGGTCAAAACTTCACAATCTCCTTCGATTGGCTAAAAGGCTTGGGGGATGGGTTAGGGCATGCAGTTTGGTGGGCAATGGAGTTGTACAGGAATCTGGAAGAAGAAGCAAGGACACTTTAAACATGCAAGTCACCTAATATGGAGACCTGAGAAATTTTTAAGTAATCTAAGAGGGTAGCAAATACTTTAGTAGAAAAGATCATTTTTCTCACATTTCCAAGCATGCTTATTTATTCTGATTTAAGTTCTTTGTTGGCTATGTAACAAATATCTTTCCCCACATAGACTCTCCTGAAATTGTGTGTATGTCTTTATATCTTTAAGTGTACAACTTTGGTAACACTATTTTTTTATTTTTTGAGTTTTAAAGGGAATTTTTAATATACAAGTAATATCTTACAGTGATTTGGAAAAGTATGAGAATATACAAACAAAGCTTAGTAAGTTAGGATTTACTTTTGTAAAAACATGTTGACAAATATTGTATCTGTATTTGGAAAATTGTAACACAAATAAAAAACACAAAACATCCAATGTAACACTGATCTCCCATGCCTGACTCAGATATAGATGCTGAGTATTTTATATCGTATACAAAGAATTTTCAAAGTTCCATCAATGCTTAGTATATACTATTATTATTCTTTACCAAGATCTTCATGAAATTTAAAAGGCTGGTATTAAAAGTAGTTATTTCTTTTCTTGAGTATTCTAAAATATGTCAATTTGGATAAGCCTTCAAATTTTCAGGGCATGAAAGAGAGTACAAACAGAGTACTCCAGAATATGTTTTAACACAGTTAGGATCATTTCATTTCTAGTTAAGCCAGGAACAACTTCAACTTTTAGGTATTTAAAATTAAAATACACTAAGCAAACATAAAAGGTGTTTTTGGGTCAACTTATTCTTAGTACAAGTAGTATGTGTCAATCGATTTCCAACCAAATTCTTAAAAGCATTCAAAAAACACTTGTACTGTGTAATTGTTAAACAATGCACCTGTGTAGCGAAAGATACAAGAATTCTTAAAGAAACAAAAAAACTCAAACTATTCAACTCCTAAAATAAGAAATTTGCAAATTAAGAAATTATCAATGTTGCATGGAGAATACTTTCAAATTCACTTTTAACTGCTTGACATATAATTTAAAAAGATTATAGTCAAACTACTTATTAGTATTTATAGAATGCTACCTTTCTGGGCATATTTGTTATACACAACAGTTTTCAATTAAGAAGAAATCACTTCATAGTTTTAATCACATAAGACCAGCAAAAGGAATAATCTGATATTTGCTCAATGTCAATTCTGTCCATTAGTAGTATAATAGCCAAGAATGGTAACACTCTTTAAATGATTCATGAACCTGGGCTAATGTCCTATTAGCAACCTTTTTGGTGTGGTGTTAGAGATCAAACCCAGGGCCTTGTGCACACTACACAGATGCTCTACAATTGAGCTACATGTCCAGTCCTGTCTTTAGCATCTTTAATAGCTAAACATCCTATTAGAAGTAAATGAGAGTTCAAACTGTTATGATTTGGAAGTTGAATGTCCCCCCGGAAGTTCATGTGTTAAGGACTTGGTCCCCAGTGTGGTGCTACTGGGAGGTGACAAAACCTTTGGGAGATGGTGTCTTGTGTGAGGCTCTTAGGTCATTATCCCCCACCCCCAATGATCTAATGTTCATGAGAGGCATTGCAGAGCCTTGGCTTGCCCTTTCTTTCTCTTTTGTTTCCTGGCTGATGATGTATGATGTATTCCACCAAGAATTTCCACTACCATGAGCTTCTTTTGCCACTGGCCCAAAGCAATGAGTCACCCAATCTCTACTGAAAGTTCCAGAACCAAAATAACCCTTTTCTCTTTATAAGTTAATTATCTCAGGTATTTTGTTGTAATCATTGGAAGGTGACTAACACACAAACAACATTTAAATTATATCATTGATGAGCATGCCAAATTAATTTCTATGTAGTTTTTAAATGTTATCCTTAATTTTCCATGTACAAATAATTTTCAAATAGTACTATGTAACAAGATTTGAAGGAGGAATTGTCTAAATCCTCAGCTGCACAATGGTCCTAAGTCTGGAAAGATTGGGTAAACAACTAAAAAGATCTGTGGAAACAACACATGAACCATAGCTGAAATAAAATTATATTTCTGCCACGAGCTACATAAATCTAGCAAATCATGAAAGGGTTCATGCTGACAGTAGCCATTATGTTAAAGCCAAAGAGATTCTAAGGTAACCAATTGTCCTAGTTTGAACAAAACTAGAAGTTTTCAAACATAAATAATAAAAAAAAGAAAAACTAGAAGTTTTCTAGGATGCAGAACTTATAATACTAAAATCAGGACAGCTTTGGGCAAAATGGGATGGATGGTCAGCCTAGGTTAGCCTTATAATCCTTTTGTCCAGAATGTGCTTCTTTTCTTTGCTTTTTTCTCCTTTGTGCACATGATGTACAGTAATTAAAATTAATGTGATTCTTTAAACCTGTATCTTTCAGCTCCCTTCCCTATATTTTAGACATTTCCACTTCTACCTCCTCCTTATTTGCCAGTGTGTCAACAAAGCTTGCCTTCTTATTCTTTGTTTATTCATTTCCTCTTGATTGTCCATACCTGACTTTTTATGACTTGGATATCTAGCAGTTATGCTTGACACTTCACATGGAAGCTGACTGATGATGTTGTTGAAGTGTGAATTTCTAAACTTTCTGATATTACAAGTGACCACATACAACTTGAAACAGAGGAAGAACAGGCAAATCCAAAATACTTTCCTCTTAATGCACATTATGTGTTTTTTCAATCACTCAATAAATTTGTACAGCAAGGCACTGTGACATTTAAAAAGCATTGTAAAAGGTACAAAAGTGAAATGCCACAATAATGTATCTTTGTCCTTTAAGGAACTTGTAGTCTAGCAAAGGGCTTAGAAAAGTAAATAACTAATGCAAAGCAGAATTTTTAAGAGTACCACATATACAGACAAGGAGAGAAGGAACAATAATTCTGACTGAAGAAAAGAGGTACAAATTAGAGAAAATATGGCATAATAATTTGAACTGATTTTTGAAAGGTAAAATTCCAATATAAGGAAGTGGGAGTGGTGTAGAGAATTACAGGTTAATGAACCAACAATGGTGAAAGTATACAGACTATTTTACAATATAGTGAAAGGAATCTGTGGCAGGTAAGGCTGTAGAAGTAATACAGGTCAGAAGTTAGGACAGACTAAGACTATGGAGGTCTAATAATTATATTAATAATAGCTGAGTTCTTATATTAAGCATGTAGCATGACCTCACTAGCTGACATATCAACTCTATGGGGTAGATATTATTCTTAGTTCCATTTCATGGATGATGAAATTGAGGTTCAGAGAGGTCAGATAAGTAGCCTCAGATATAATAAGAAGGAAGTAAAATTTAGCAAAGATTCAAACCCAGTTCTACTGTATTCACATGTCTGTCCTCTTAACCACTAGGCTCTGCTACTTAACGATTTTGGAGTTTATTTTGTAAGTGGTGGGAGGTCATTTGAGAAGAATGAATATGATTGACCTTGTATTAGGAAGCTAACTGGCAACAGTGTGAAGAATATGTTAGAAGACAGGCTAGAGATAAGGAAAACAGTAAGGTATGGATACAGTTTAGCCAAGAGATGATGAGAGACTGAGGAAGGGTAGTGGCAGATGAAATTTAGGAGTGGACAGATTTAATCTTGTAGAGGTATATTGGATAGCATTTTGTGACTGCTCAGATGGGAAGTGTGAAAGAAAACAAGGGGATTTCTAATAATGATGACTGGCAAGATGATGGTATACAGGAGGGGACACAGAAGGAAGAATAGGTCTTGGGATACATGGAGGAGGGAAGGATGGAAAGAGGCAATGAGTATGGTCCAGAACATGTTGCAATTGAGGGTCTAAAAGATAGAAATTGTGGAGGAAAATGACCATTTTTAAAGTTTTTTATCCAAAAACATGTGAGATTGCAGAATTTCAATCATAAAAACTTCTCCATGTAAGTCAAGGTAAGCTCATTCATTTTCATTGGCATTTTAAACCAAGAAGGGCTACTATGTCATTGACTGCCACTATCTAAAGGGCCCAACATTCATCAGCTGCAAGTTGCAGCCAAATGATTTCAGCGTCACATAATTCTCAGTACAATTCCTAGTGTTTGATGTAATTCCTCAAAGGTTGGCAATAATATTAATGATGATGAGTTTGAATTTTAATATTTCCATGGATTTCTGGAGGCTTTTCTTTAAACAGATTCAGTAATTGTAATTGGAAAATATCACTTGAGGCAGTTTCTCCCATAACTTTCACTGCAATAACTTGCCTAGGGATACTATATATAGCTATTGGAGATATTTGTATTTAATACGATAAAACACAAAGGCAGAACACTTAAATAAAATAATGTACAACATGTTTGGGGACCTGGAATGACTATTATTGCAATAAATGACAGGTGGATTCAGTCTGGAAAATTTCTATGTGCAAGCAAGAATCTAGACATACTGGATTAAAACAGGTTTCCTAAGTAAATTAATAAAAAACATGTCTTTACACATCACAAGTTAATCCTCATAGTAGGCAAGAAATCTTATGCTTGGAAATACTAGGTTTTTCATTTCTTTTTTTTTTCCTCATTGTTCCTGCTGTGTTTATTTATTTATTTATTTATTATTCATATGTGCATACAATGTTTGGGTCATTTCTCCCCACTTCCCCCACCCACTCCCTTACCACCCCGCCCCCTCCCTCTCCACCCACCCCCTCTCTCTCCCCCCCACCCCCTCAATACCCAGCAGAAACTATTTTGCCCTTATCTCTAATTTTGTTGAAGAGAGAGTATAAGCAATAATAGGAAGGACCAAGATTTTTTGCTGGTTGAGAGAAGGATAGCTATACAGGGCATTGACTCACATTGATTTCAGGTGCGTGTGTGTTACCTTCTAGATTAATTCTTCTTGATCTAACCTTTTCTCCAGTTCCTGGTCCCATTCTTCTATTGGCCTCAGTTGCTTTTAAGGTATCTGCTTTAGTTTCTCTGTGTTGAGGGCAACAAATGCTAGCTAATTTTTTAGATGTCTTACCTATCCTCACTCCTCCCTTGTGTGCTCTGGCTTTTATCATGTGCTCAGAGTCCAATCCCATTGTTGTATTTGCCCTTGATCTAATGTCCACATATGAGGGAGAACATACGATTTTTGGTCTTTTGGGCCAGGCTAACCTCACTCAGAATGATGTTCTCCAATTCCATCCATTTACCAGAGAATGACAACATTTCGTTCTTCTTCATGGCTGCATAAAATTCCATTGTGTATAGATACCACATTTTTTTGATCCATTTGTCAGTAGTGGGGCATCTTGGCTGTTTCCATAACTTGGCTATTGTGAATAGTGCTGCAATAAACATGAGTGTGCAGGTGCCTCTGGAGTAACCTGTGTCACAGTCTTTTGGGTATATCCCCAAGTGTGGTATTGCTGGATCAAATGGTAGATCAATGTTTAGCTTTTTAAGTAGCCTCCAAATTTATTTCCAGAGTGGTTGTACTAGTCTACATTCCCACCAACAGTGTAAGAGGGTTCCTTTTACCTGCATCCTCGCCAACACCTGTTGTTGGTGGTGTTGCTAATTATGGCTATTCTAACAGGGGTGAGGTGGAATCTTAGTGTGGTTTTAATTTGCATTTCCTTTATTGCTAGAGATGGTGAGCATTTTTTCATGTGTTTTTTGGCCATTTGAATTTCTTCTTTTGAAAAGTTCTGTTTAGTTCACTTGTCCATTTCTTTATTGGTTCATTAGTTTTAGGAGAATTTAGTTTTTTAAGTTCCCTATATATTCTGGTTATCGGTCCTTTGTCTGATGTGTAGCTGGCAAATATTTTCTCCCATTCTGTGGGTGTTTTCTTCACTTTAGAGACCATTTCTTTTGATGAACAGAAGCTTTTTAGTTTTATGAAATCCCATTTATCTATGCTATCTCTTAGTTGCTGTGCTGCTGGGGTTCCATTCAGAAAGTTCTTATCTATACCTACTAACTCCAGAGTATTTCCTACTCTTTCCTGTATCAACTTTAGAGTTTATGGTCTGATATTAGGATCCTTGATCCATTTTGAGTTAATATTGGTATAGGGTGACATACATGGATCTAGTTTCAGTTTTTTGCAGACTGCTAACCAGTTTTACAAGCAGTTCTTGTTGAAGAGGCTGCTTTTTCTCCATAGTATATTTTTAGCGCCTTTGTCAAAGACAAGTTGGTTATAGTTGTGTGGCTTCATATTGGGTCCTCTATTCTGTTCCACTGGTCTTCATGTCTGTTTTTGTGCCAGTACCATGCTGTTTTTATTGTTATTGCTTTGTAATATAGTTTGAAGTTGGGTATCGTGATACCTCCAGCATTGTTCTTTTGACTGAGTATTGCCTTGGCTATTTGTGGCCTCTTGTGTTTCCATATAAATTTAAAGGTAGATTTTTCAATCTCTTTAATGAATGTCATTGGAATTTTGATGGGAATTGCATTAAACATGTAGATTACTTTTGGGAGTATAGACATTTTTACTATGTTGATTCTACCAATCCATGAGCATGGGAGATCGCTCCACTTTCTATAGTCTTCTTCAATCTCTTTCTTCAGAAGTTTATAGTTTTCCTTGTAGAGGTCATTCACATCCTTTGTTAGGTTTACACCTAGGTATTTGATTGTTTTGATGCTATTGTAAATGGAGTTGTTTTCATATATTCTTTCTTAGTTTGTTCATTATTAGTGTATAGAAATGCTAATGATTTTTCTATGTTGATTTTATATCCTGCTACCTTGCTATAGCTATTGATGGTGTCTAGGAGCTTTTGAGTAGAGTTTTTTGGATCTTTAAGGTACAGGATAATGTCATCTGCAAATAGGGATATTTTGACTGTTTCTTTACATATTTGTATTCCTTCTATTCCTTCTTCTTGCCTAATTGTCTGGCTAGGAATTCCAGTACTATGTTGAATAGGAGTGAAGGTAGTGGGCATCCCTGTCTCAATCCTGATTTTAGAGGGAATGGTTTCAGTTTTTTCCATTAATTATAATGCTGGCTGTAGATTTTTCATATATAGCTTTTATAATGTTGAGTTACTTTCCTTCTATTCCTAGTTTTCTTAGAGCTTTTATCATGAAATGGTGTTGGATCTTATCAAAGGCTTTTTCTGCATCTATTGAAATGATCAAGTGGTTTTTGTCTTTGCTTCTGTTAATGTAGTTTATTACATTTATAGATTTTCATATGTTGAACCACCCCTGCATCCCTGGGATGAAGCCTACTTGGTGGTGGTGAATGATCTGTTTGATGTGTTGTTGAATTTGGTTTGCCATTCTTTTATTGAGGATTTTTGCATCAATGTTCATTAAGGAGATTGGCCTATAGTTCTGCTTTTTGGAGATGTCTTTGCCTGGTTTTGGGATAAGTGTAATACTGGTTTCATAAAATGTGTTAGGCAGTTTTCCTTCCCTTTCCATTTCATGGAACAGTTTAAGGAGGGTTGGTATCAGTTCTTCTTTAAAGATCTGATAGAATTCAGCAGAGAATCCATCAGGTCCTGGACTTTTCTTTTTGGGGAGACTCTTGATTGCTGCTTCAATTTCATTTTGTGTTATAGATCTATTCAGGTGATTAATGTCCTCTTGGTTCAGTTTTGGATGATCATATGTATTTAGAAATCTGTCCATTTCTTTAAGATGTTTGAATTTATTTGAATATAGGTTCTCAAAGTAGTCTCTGATGATTTCCTGGACTTCCATGGTGTTTGTTGTTATCTTGCCTTTTGCATTCCTGATTCTACTAATTTGAGTTTTTCTCATTTTAGTCAGGTTTGCCAGGGGTCTGTCAATCTTGTTTATTTTTTCAAAGAACCAACTTTTTGTTTCATTAATTCTTTGTATTTTTTTTGGTTTCTATTTCTTTGATTTCAGCTCTTATTTTTATTATTTCTCTCCTTCTATTTGTTTTGGGATTTGCTTGTTCTTGTTTTTCTACGAGTTTGAGGTGTATCATTAGGTCATTGATTTGGGATCTTTCAGTCTTTTTAATATATGCACTCATGGCTATAAACTTTCTTCTGAGGACTGCCTTTGCTGCGTCCCATAGGTTCTGGTAGGTTGTGTTTTCATTTTCATTGACTTCCAGGAAATTTTTAATTTTCTCTTTTATTTCATCAGTGACCCATTGTTCATTAAGCAATGAGTTATTCAGTTTCCAGCTGTTTGCATGTTTTTTATCTTTACTTTTATTGTTGAGTTCTAGTTTTATTGCATTGTGATCAGATAGAATGCATGGTATAATTTCTATTTTCTTATATTTACTGAGGCTTGCTTTGTGCCCTAGGATATGATCTATTTTGGAGAAGGTTCCATGGGCTGCTGAGAAGAATGTATATTGTGTAGAAGTTGGATGAAATGTTCTGTAGACATCAAGTAGGTCCATTTGATCTATTGTATATTTTAGATCTAGGATTTCTTTATTGATTTTTTGTTTGGATGACCTATCTATTGATGAGAATGCGGTGTTAAAGTCTCCCACAGCCACTGTGTTTGAGTTAATATTGCTTTTAGGTCCTTCAGGGTATGTTTGATTAAATTGGGTGCATTGACATTGGGTGCATATAGGTTGATGATTGTTATTTGGTTTTGGTCTATTTCCCCTTTTATTAGTATGGAATGTCCTTCTTTATCTCATTTGATCAATGTAGGTTTGAAGTCTAGTTTGTCAGAGATAAGTATTGCTACTCCTGCCTGTTTACCATTGGCTTGGTAAATCTTCTTCCAGCCTTGCATCCAAAGCCTATGCTTATTTCTGTCAGTGAGATGGGTCTCCTGTAAGCAACAAATTGTTGGATCTTCCTTTTTAATCCATTCATCAAACGTTGCCTTTTGATGGGTGAGTTAAGTCCATTAACATTAAGTATTAGTACTGATAGGTATGAGGTGATTCCTGTCATTTAGTTGTCTTAGTTGTTTGAAGGTTTAATTGTGTGCACCTAAGTTGAGGTTACTCTCTACTTTCTTGCTTTTTCTTTTCCTGTAGTTTCGTGCTGCCTGTCCTTTCATGGTTATGTTGGGTTTCACTTTCTGTGCGCAGAATCCCTTGGAAAATCTTTTTTAGTGGTGGCTTTGTGGTCACATATTGTTTTAGTTTCTGCTTATCATGGAAGACTTTTATTGCTCCATCTATTTTGAATGATAGTTTTTCTGGGTAGAGTATCCTGGGGTTGAAGTCATTTTCATTCAGTACCCAGAAGATCTCACCCCAAGCTCTTCTTGCTTTTAATGTTTCTGTTGAGAAGTCTGCTGTGATTTTGATGGGTTTACCTTTGTATGTTATTTGTTTTTCTCTCTTACAACCTTCAATATTCTTTCTCTAGTTTCTGTACTTGTTGTTTTAATGCTGATATGCCATGGGGTAGTTCTATTTTGATCTGGTCTGTTTGGTGTTCTGGAGGCCTCTTGCATGTGTATGGGAATAGATTTCTCTAGATTTGGGAAATTTTCTGTTATTGTTTTGTTGAATATATTGTGCATTCCCTTTGCTTTCACCTCTTCTCTTTCTTCAATGCCCATGATTCTCAGGTTTGGTCTTTTGATGGAATCAGTGAGTTCTTGCATTTTCTTTTTCAGGTCTTGAGTTGTTTAACTAATAGTTCCTCGGTTTTTCCTTAATTACCATTTCATCTTTGAGTTCTGAGATTCTGTCTTCTGTTTGTTTTATTCTGCGGGATTGGCCTTCCATTTTGTTTTGCAATTCTATTTCGTTCTTTTTTCTGAGGTTTTCCATACCCTGAGTCCCTTCCTCTTTAATGTTGTCTATTTTTGTCCTGAGTTCATTTATCTCTTTATTAATTGTGTTCTTTGTTTCACTTTGGTGTTTATACAGTGTTTCTATGGTTTCTTTTATTTCTTCTTGTGCTTTTTCAAATTCTCTATTTTTGTTGTCTTGGAATTTCTTGAGTGTCTCCTGTACATTTTGGTTGACCATATCCAGTATCATCTCTATAAAATTCTCATTGATTACCTGTAGTATTTCTTCTTTTAGATTGTTCTTGTGAGCTTCATTGGGTTCTTTGGCATAGTTTATCTTCATTTTGTTGGAGTCTGGATCTAAGTATCTGTTTTCTTCATTTCCCTCTGGTTCCTGTACTAATTTTTTGCTGTGGGGAAACTGATTTTCCTGTTTTTTCTGTCTTCACATCATTGCCCTTGGTGTTGTTATTGTCCCTGTACTGTGTGCAATTAAGTATTTTCTAGCTTGTAATAATAACAATGGTAATATTTAGAATGGAAAGGTGAGAGGAGATGGAAAGCAAAGAAGTTAAAGAAAAAGGGAAAAAACAAATAAACAAGTAGAAAAAACAAACAAACAACAAAAAAGTTTCAAAGATATAAACAGGGAGAGATAGTGTACTAATCAACAGTAAGCTGAACAGGCATTAGAGAGACAGAGAGGGAATTGAAAATAAAAAATAAATAAAAATAAAAATGAATAAATGAAAAAAAATTTAAAAAAATAAATTAAAATCTCCAGGTTCAAAAGCAATAAAGTTTCAGTCTTAATAATTTTGGCATTCGTCCCTCAGCCTCCAATCCTGGAGATGGTGTCTCAGAAGTAGTTCTGTCGTTTTCTCATCAAAGGGGAAAAAACAAAATAAAACAAAACAACACAAAAGAAAAAAGTCCCACAAAGTGTCCCAAGTTCAAATGCAATTCAATTTCAGTAAGTTTTTCAGCATGCATGTGTAGTTCGGTTATTGTCTCATCAAAGGTAGGGAGAAAAAAAAAGAGTCTGGAGACACTTCTGTGAATGGCTATCTGAGGCTGTGGCTCACCTGCCCGCTTACTGTCAGCCTGCTGTAGCTGGAGGCTTTATTTATGCAGTGAGCTTAATAATCACCTGGCCCCTCAGGCTTTGTTTGCTTAGAGTTCTCCTGGGTGCGACCGCAACTGCTACAAGCTTTCCCCTTTCCAAGCACACTGGGGGAGGTGACACTGCACCTACTTTCTCAGGCCAGCCTGTTTATTTACAGTTCATGTGGGAAGTGGACCTTCCCCCCCTCCTATGGAGTTTTTCTCCCACCACCACTTTTACAAGCTTTCCTGCTCTTGATTGCTGGGTGTGTGCTGCCGCTCCTGCCTTCTCCAGCCAGCTTGTTTATTTACAGCTCATGTGGGAAGTTGGTCTTTCCCCCCTCTCCTGTGGAGTTTTCCTCCCACTGCCACTTTTACAAGGTTTCCCGCTCCTGGTTGCTGGGCGTGTGCTGCCACTCCTGCCTTCTCCAGCTGGCTTGTGAGAGATTTTCTCTCCCCACTCTTTGGCACTCAGGGTGCCCTGCCTCTTTGCTACGTGTCTTTTCTGTTATTATTGCTTATTATTCATTTTTTTTTCTTTTTTCCCCCTGGGTGGGGGTCGGTCTGTCCAGGGGGCTATGCTGATCTGTCCCAGGATTGTCTGTGGGAGTACTGCATACCACTTAGCTCACCTTGTGGTCTGCGTCTTCCCAAGCTGTCTGGGCACTGGCGTCTGGTGGCGGCACGGGAGCCCTCCTGGTTTCTCCATTTAATGTGAAGTGGAGATGCTATGTGCTGGCTGGAGGTGTGGAGGAGTCAAAGTTTTGCCTCTTCTCGGTGGTTTTTTCCTGTAAAGTGTATCTCCAGCATCTCTCCAAGATTTTACTTTAGGAGGCACGCTTTCTGCTTCCTCCCTCCAGCCACCATCTTGGAATACTTCAGTTTTTCATTTCTTACAGCATTTTATATTGAAATATTCTTCATATAACATAGAACTCATCATATACTTCAGAGGTTTTTGTATATGTTTATTTCCTATGTTGTGCAACCATCAGGACTAATTCTTTTTCTTTTCTTTTTTTTGATAGGATTGGGGCTTAAACTCAGGGCTTCACACTTGCAAAATAGGCACTTTACTGTTTAAGCCACCTGGTACCTGACTCTTTTTAATCTTTTGTTAAAAAGATTATTTTATCTGGGCACCAGTGGCTCACACCTGTAATCCTAGTTTCTCAGGAAGCAGAGATCAGGAAGATTGAGGTTCAAAGTCAGCCCATGGAAATAGTTTGAGAGTCCCTATCTTGAAAAAACTCATCACAAAAAAAGGGTTGGTGGAGTGGCTCAAGGTGTAGACCTTGAGTTCAAACCCCAGTACTGAAAAATAAAAAAGATTATCTCCCTATTGAATGATTTTGGCACCATTTGTTAAACATTACTTAACCACAAATGATTTATTTCAGGTCCCTCAACTGTATTTAATTAGTCTATATGTCTATTTTTATGCCAGCATTTCACTGACTTGATTAAATTTTTAAAATTAGGATGTATGAGCCTTCCAACTTTATTCTTTTTCAAGATTGTTTTGGCTATCCTGTGCCCTTTGCAATTTCATATGAATTTTAGGATCAGCTTTTCCATATTGAAAAAAGGTAGCTGGAATTTTGAGAGGAATCACATTGAGTCTGTAGATCAATCTGTGAAATATTACCATTTTAACATCTGGATATGGATATCTTTTCATTTATTTAGATATTTTTTAATTTTTAATTTTTCCCAACATAAATGTTTTAACACATTTGTTAAATAAGTAAATTTAATTATCTGGAGGTTACAAATGAGAAGTCAGGGTGAATAAAAAGGTTAACTAGCAGTACAGTGACCTGATAGATTAGTCATCTTGATCAACCTTTCTGCTGAAGACTAATAATATTGGATAGATTCATCAATGAGTTCAAAATATATTGATATAATAATAAGAATAAGTGATGAGAGAAACCAAGGGAGGAGAATAAAGCACTGACAATAGTTTTCATAATGAGAGTATTTTCTGTCCCCCTGTTAAATTGGTCTTCAGTTTTCACAATCTAAACAGGAGAAAAAGTCAAAGACTCATCCCAAATGAAAGTTGAGATCTCACTGATTATACTTTAAGGAACAGTGAATTAGAAGTAAACCTGTTTCCCTCCCCATGCATTGTATGGGGGAAATTGTCTCAAACATTTGGCACAGAGAGAAAAAGAAAATAGAATCTCCACTGTGACTTCTTAAGCAAAAGACAGTACCACACCCTAATTTACACTATTTAATGAATTAAAATACCTGAAACTAAGAATTTTGGTTTGGATTAGTGAATACAAATTTCTCTGGAGAAACATACTTTCATCCTATGGTGCAAAGAATCAATATGTATAAAGTTCTAAGAAATATGAATTAAGAGCAAAAAGTTATAAAACATTTAAGGACATATAGTAACATGTATGACAGTTAGAAGAAAATACAGGAAGGAGAATCAGATCCATGAAGACTTCAGATATTGGATTATCATTAACAGAATTTGAAATAATATTTATAATATTTAAAGAAATAAAAGAATCAAAATATTAATATAGAGATACAGGCTATAAAACATGTCCACTTCATTTTGGAAAAATGATCCAAAATATTTAGAAATAAAAACTAAAATGACAAAGTAAAAAAATTCAGTAAGCCATTAAGAAATGACTATTCAGAGGCAGTCCAAGTTGATGGTTAAATTTCTAGAGATCATCTCTCAACAGACACACCAAGTTGAGCAGCTACATGTGCACCAAACTCCCTTCACAAGCGGTAAGGATACCAGGTAAAAGACCATAGTGCCTGCTTTTGGTATAACAGAAAGAAAAGACGTGCGGGCCCCAGTGGCTCACGCCTGTAATCCTAGCTACTCAAGAGGCAGAGATCAGGAGGATCATGGTTCAAAGCCAGCCCAGGCAAATAGTTCGCAAGGCCCTATCTTGAAAATACCCATCACAAAAAACGGCTGGTGGAGTGCCTCAAGGTGTAGACCCTAAGTTCAAACCCCAGTACTGAAAAAGAAAAAAAAAAAGAAAAGATGCAAAGATGCATTCAAGAAAGCAAGAAGTTCGTCTGTATAACAAATATATCCTAATAAAAATTTATAATAAAAAAAAGAAAGAAAGAAGTTACTGGCATCACCTCCCCCCAACTGCAAGCACTGCAGCATAGAGAGATGTCTCTAGTTTGGGAGAAAAAGAGAAATTGAGTCTAGGCCTTAGATTTGAAACTCAGTACCAGACTCACTATAGTGAAACCCACCACTAGGCAAATCCCCTGGGGCCCTATTTCCAGGCCCAAATCCCAAGACTATTAGGCCAGGACACTAAGTGCATCCACTACCACCTCTCCTCCAACCTTGGGTAGCAGAGCAGAGAGCTAGACTCCACCCATTGGGAGTTGAGCATGAAAGCTAACAATGAGATTTTTTTCTTGGGACTCAGTGCCAGTCCTGCCATGGTCTTCACTGTGGAACCAAGTAGAAAACCAGGACCCCATACATAGGCCAGAGCTCATAGATGCAGCCTCTAGACTTATCCTAGCATTAGTCATGAGTTCCAAGACAAAGCCCACTAGTGACCTGTGCCCCAGTGGGACTGATTCATACTTTGCCTTGTATCACCATCAGCAACTGTGGAATGGGCTTTGGTCCACCCCTGAGACTATGCAGGTCCTTGCAGTTCAGGTGTAGCACAGCTTAGCATAAGCATAGGGGGTCCCTTCACCAACACTACACCCAACTTTGAACAGCATGGCATGATACCAAGACCTCATTCACTGGAGGTAGAACAGGGTAGTAAGCAAGAGAGTTTGCCTCAGAACTTAATGCTGGGCTGGTGGAACCCAACAATGGGCAGATCCTAACAGTACTCATTTCCATGCCTGCCCGTGGATGGAGCCTGTGAAACAGCCCAATGCCAGGAGAAGACATGAGCCCCCAGTTTATCAGATTTCTATTCTGACTGGTATTATAGGTAACTGATTGCAACAGTCTTGGGCACAAGTCCACCTCAGCACTATGCAGTCCATAACAGTATGGGGTTTGGTCATTCTCCAGTGCTGATCTTGGTGGGCTGTGGGTTCAGAATGTGATACAGCTTAATGGTATTGGTGGCCACAGGTGTGACATAGGAGCCTGGAGCTGGTCCACTCATTATGACTCTGCCTGGACCTAGCATAATTCCTCAGTGCATGACCACAGGTTAGACTGTGGACATCATTCACCACTCTTATTGAACATAGGGCTGAAAAGTCCTACCCAGGTAAATCAGGCAAGAGAAAGAAATAAAGGGCATCCAAATTGGAAAGCAGAAAATCAAATTGTCAATGTTCACTGATAACAAGACCTTATATAGACAGAATTCCCCAAACTCCACCAAAAAAAAAAACCTATTAGAAACTAATCAATGAATTCAACAAAGTTACAGGATAAAAAATCAACATACCAAAATCAGTAGTGTTAGTATATACCAATAGCAAATTGTCTGATATTAGAAATTGAGAAAACAATCCCATTTACCATAGCTACCAACTTCCCCCACCCCCAGAAATACATGTCTACAATGAAAGTTACACAACATTATTGAAAGAAATTGAAGGGGACATGAAAAAGTGGAAAGATATCCTGTGTTCACAGGTTGGAAGAATCAAAATTATTAAAATTTCCAGTCTACCCAATGCAATCCCTATCCAAATACCAATGATATTCTTTGGGGAACTAGAATAAGATTACTGTGTGTGTTGCTGGGGATTGAACTCAAAGCCTTGCATATGCTAGAAAAACATTCTACCACTGAATTACAACCCCATACCAATCCTAAAATTTATATGGAACAACAACAAAAAAACCCAACTCCAAATACACAAAGCTATCTTTAGAAAAAAAGAACAAAGCAGGAAGCATTATACTACCTGACTTCGAAATGTGTTACAAAGCAGTAGTAATCAAAACAACATCGCATAGGCCATATTTATTGCAATACTACTAGTATTAGCTAAAAAGTGGAAACAACCAAAGTAATAAACACAATGGAATATCGTTTGGCCATGAAAAGGAATGAAATCCTGTGATTTGCAGCAACATGTCTTGAACTGGAGATCATTATGTTAAATGGCATAAGCCAAAAACAGAAAGACAAGTATCACATGATCTCTCTCATATATGGAATCTAAAAAGGGTGAGCTCACAGAAGTTGAGAGTAGAATGGTGGTTATCAGAGGTTGGGAAGAGTAAAGGGAAAGGAAGAATGTAGGAAAGTAGATCAGTGGGTACTAAATTACAGAGAAATGGGAGAAAGTTCTGATTATTGGATAGTAGGGTGACTTCAGATAACAAGAATGTGCCGTACATTTCAAAACTTAAAAGAATGTATTTTGAAAGTTTTCACCATAAGTGGTAAATGTTTGAGGAGATAGATACACTTAAACTGATTTAAACATGACACGATATATGCATATATCAAAAATCACATTTGCCACATTAATGTGTACAATTTTTGTTTAAATGTATTAGTTTAAAACAAATTTAGCTTAAATAAAAAATAAATAACTATTCAAAACATGTACCTGACATAGGATTTCTATCAAGGATATATGAAACCTCATAGAACTAAATAATAAATGGACAAAAAAATAAGAAATGGATAAGAAACTTAATATGGATTTCATAAAATCCCCAATAAGCACATAAAAAGGTCATCAAGATCATTAGTCTTTAGGGGAAACAGATTAAAAGTACAATGGGTTAGTAGTAAATGTACAGTAGAATGGTTATAATTAAGAAGAATAAAAATACCAAATATTACAAAGGGCATGGCGCTACATTCTCATGGGAATGTAAAATAGTTTGACAACTTTGGAATACATTTTTGGCAGTTTCATTTAAAGGCAAGCAAATACATATCAACATTTGACCCAGAAATTCCACTAAGTATTTACTGAAGAGAAAGAAAAACACATGCCCACTTAGTTTTAGAAGGTTGTTTAAAGTAGCTTCATAACAGCCCTAAACTAGAAACACATCAATGTCCCTTTCCAAGGGAATGTATAAACAACTTTGGTATAGCCACACAGTAGTAGATTACTTAGTTATAGAAGGAAATAAACCACTTGCAACAATATGAATGCATCACTCAGATATTATGCCGCCTGAAAGAAGCTAGACATAAAAATATACATTCTGTATGATATCAATTTATATAAAATTCTAGAACAGACAGAACTAATCTATGGTAAAAAATTAGAACAGTTGTTACCTGTGCCTATGGGAGACTGGGAAATGGCATGAAGAAGCTTTCTGGGATTATAGATGTTTTCTGGTATTATAGCTTGATAGGAGTATAAATTGTATTTTATATCTATTTGCCAAAATGGCATAGTTAATACTAGTGTATTTCAATGTAGGTAAATTTTATCTTGAAAATACCTCTGAAAATAATAAGTTGAGGATGGGGCAGGGAGTTAGGCAGGTGTAGATGAAACAAGAATGGCAGAGGTTTCAAAGATGTAGCTGCGTGATATGTATATGGGCATCTATCTCACTACCCTGCTCAAGTGTGTCTGTGTTTGAAACTTTTCATAGTAAAGAGCCTTTAAAAAATTCACTAGAACTGATAGAACAGAAGTTTTGATAGAAAAATCAGAAGTAGTTGTTAAATCTGAAGAAATGGTTAAGACTATAGAACAGAAATAAGTGAAAAAAACTTGAAAAAAATGGAATATAGAGTGAGAACATCTCACATACTTTAAATTGGAATTCCAGAAATGTAGGTGAGGAAGGAAGAACCAGGGGTAATATTTACAGACATAATGGCTGACAATTTCCCATAACTGATGAAAGACCAGAATCTAAATGAATCTCAAATAGGAAAAAATGAAAAGAAAGAAGGAAAGAAGTGATAGAAATCCATATCTAGTCCTAAATTAGTGGGGACAATAGTGGAGCAGAATACCCAAAATTAAAAACAAAGATTTCAAAAGCATATTTGATAGTTAATTTTGTTTGTCAACTTGAGTGAGACATAGGGTGCCCAGAATAAACATTGTTTTTAATGTGTCTGTGAGAACATTTCTGGATGAGATTATCATTCGAGTCAGTGGACTCAATAAGGTAGATTGCCTGCCCCAATGTGCTTGGGCATCATCCAATCTATTGAAGGCCTGAATGAAACAAAAGGCAGAGAAGGAAGGAATTTGTCCCCTTTTACCTGCTTCATTGCTTAAGCTGGATAATTCATCTCATCTTCTGCTCTTGCACTGAGATTTACATTAGTTCCTCTGCTACCCAGGCATTTGAACTTGGATTGAATTACACAACCAACTTTCCTGGGTCTTCAGCTTTCAGATGGCAGATGGCAGATCATGGGATTTCTCAGCAGCATAACTGTATAAGTCAATTACACAATTGTGTGAGCCACTGTATATCTATAGTTATAGCCATTTGATTGACTCTGCTTTTCTGTAGAACCCTGACTAACACACACATATGAGGAAAAGCATGACAATTAGAATGGCAACTAGCTTCTTTTTTTTTTTCCTTTTTTGCTTGCATTGTTGAGTATAGACCTTGGGGCTTTGTATATGCTAAGCAAGTTCATTACCACTGATCCACACCTCAGAACTTCTACATTTTAAATATTCATTCAGTTAGATCATTAAAGAAGTCCTTTTTATGGTACTAGGGATTGAATCCAGAACCTTTCATGCTAAGCAAGCACATCCCAAGCCCAACATGAAAAACGTTTTAAAACCCAATAAGAAAAACTGTTAAAAGATCTGAATAGGTATTGCACAGAGGAGGAAATATGAATTACTGGTAAATAAATGAAAAGAGCCTCAACTTCATGAGTTATCATGGAAATACAAGTTAAAAACAGTAAGATATCACATCACAGTTACCAGATTGGCAAAAATGAGGAAGTCTGATAATGTAACTGTTTGGAATAAAAAGGTGTAACAACTGGAACATTTTTATGCTGCTTAGGGGTATAAACTGCACAATAATTTTAGAAAGCAATTAGATACTATCCAATAAAATCAAAAGTATGCATACACATTTAATCTTTAGGCAAAATTCTACAGGTTTTCAAACCATAGATCACAAACCTTTAGTGGTTTGCACAATCAACTTTGTAGGTCACAGCCAGTAGTTTTTAAAACGAATGTGAATGGTATACAAAATGTTAGAATGCACCATATGTAGAAATATTACTATGCAACACTCAGGATACTGAGGCAGGAGGATCATGAGTTTGAGGCCAGCCTGACATAGAAAGACCCTGTCTCAAAAACAAAGGAGAAAATATTAGTATGACTTAGTGAAACTTTTGGCTGTTATATAGGTTGAATATATATATATATATATATATATGTATATATATATATACACATATGTGTGTGTGACTCAGCTATACATATTTATATATACATATATACACACACTTGTATGTGTGCATTTATACTTGATCATAATGCAAAATGTATTTGTTACTATGAGTTGCAGTACACATTAATTTTCTATTCCATGACTTTTTTCATCACTATCTTATGTTCACTTTTAAGTATTTCAGTCTTACAGTGAACAGAATAAAAACTACATTTCTGGAGGATATAGAAATTCTTTTCTTAAATATCCAAGTTTTTCATATTTCCTGAGGTTACCAACATGGTCTTCATTGAGATACCCATGTTTTAGACAGTCTGCTAACAGATACACAAAATGGCTTAGCAGCATAAGTAGAATAAAATCATTCTGAAAAAATTCATCAGCTGTGTGCTCAAGGGAGATTTGTGCAGTGACAGAGAAGTACTTGAAGTATATGTGAATCTGAAATCCAGAGATTTACATATACAATGTCAAGATTATGAAAGCACTCTAACCTACAAGGTTAGCATTGTGCTTTATAATGAAAGCAAGAGTATCATGAATATTATGTGCATTATCATCTGGATACTCAAAACTGGCCAATTCAGAGCATGAAAAGTGAGTGGAAATTTTCCTATTGGGTGGTGTCACAAGAAATTTTTAATCATTTCATTTCTATACCTCAGGTAATTAAAAGAGTCTGGTGGACCAGACACCAAGGGACTCACACTTATAATTCTAGCTACTTGGGAGGCTGAGCTCAGGAGGGCCATGGTTCAAGGGCAGCAAATACTTGGTGATACCCCATCTCCAAAATAACCAGAGCAAAATGAACTGGAGGTGTGGCTCAAGCAGTAAAGTGCCTGCTTTGTAAGTACCAAGCCCCCCCCCAAAAAAAGTCTAATGAAACAATCCTGTTCGTTATTATTGTAAAAGTATAGAATATCTTTTGAGTCCAGCTGGGTGTGGTGGTACATACCTTTAATCCCAGGACTCAGGAAGTTGAGGCAGGAGGATGAAAAATTTGAGGCCGATCTGGGCCACATAGTAAGGCCCTGTCCCAAAAAACATAAACAAAATATAACAGAAGAATGGTCCTTTGAAAGAGATTTGAGTTACGGAATCCTTTATTAGCTGAAAGAAAAAGAGCTTTGTCTAAAGGATATATGATGCCATTTCTGGTTATGAAATTTCAATGAGAATTATCAACCACTAATTGTGTCTTTTCTTTAGATGGACAGAATGTACTTACTCTATACAGATGCACATCCTACAAAATCTTAAATAACATCTCACTGTTGAGTCTTCTGGCTATTCTAAGTAAGTTAGAGTCTGATACTTTCAAAGAATAGTCAGGCAATCAATAAAATGTAAATAAGAAAAATAAACTGACAATGGTATTTTATTAATAATCTTCTAGTCAAAAAGCTTGATCCATCAGCATAAGTGAATATAAATTAAGTGCAGTTAAAATATTCACCAGCTTGAAGTAAGTAGCCTTATGGCTGTTTTTGTTTAAAAATTATTTCCATCTTTATTTTAGCTAGTTTGCATAGAGGAATTCTATATCAAATGTCCATGAGTAGAAAATATCCAAAAGATGCGCTTATTTAGCTATTATTTTATTCCTGATGCAGACACCAAACTCTGTGTTATAGCATTTGGCAAGAATAGCTACTATTAAATTTTACCAGCAAGTATTATTTTTCAGCATTTTTTGGGTATTTGGCATTGTTTTCATATAAGAAATGTTTTTTGAGTATTTCTTTTGCTAACATAGGTTCTTCCATCATCAGATATTAAGAGAACATGATATTGTGATTTCAGGAGAAGTAAACATATTTGGATGTCTGTCACCAAAACCCATCACATAGAACATATCCATAATGTCAACAGAAATGACCAAAGAAGAATCAAGTGCTGCTGTGTGATTAAGCAGGTGATGCTTTGTTCTGAGTCATTACTAAATTGTCTCTTGGTACAGTGTCATTCTCCTCACCTCTTTTGATATATGCCTAATGTGAGTGGCAACAGCACAACATAGTAGACTGAGTGCCCAATTGGGAAACTAAAGGATTGGGCTTAAGTCCCAGCTTTGTGTGACATTGGACCAATTGCTTCACCTCTCTGAGACACAATTGCTCATCTATAAACCAAGTAGTTAACCTTGAAAGTCTTTTCCAGCCCTAACAATTTTGAACTTAAGATGATATCCTTTTCCTATTTCTCAGGTGTTTGTGTTGTACTTCAGAATAAGTGGCCTGGAAGGATGGAAATATGTTCAAGTAAATTGCTTCACTGTGGTTGGTTTATAGGGAGAATAAATATCATCAAGTTATGTGTTGTAAATGTAAGTTACAATTATGATTTGAATCATTGGATAACACAGATATTAATATGCATTTAGGTATCCCTTAGACAGCTTTGGTAATAGCAGGTAGTGTTGGCAATTTTACTAACATTTAATGTGGCTAGGGTGGAAAAAAGCTAATAATAGATGACTTCATCTATCTGTGTCATTTATCAGAAGCTTGATAGTCACAATCACTATAATATACACTTGCTGGGGCAAATGCGTTATTCCTTATAAAATGGTTCCAAAAGGCATTTTCCTTTTCCTTAAACTTCACTGCACATTCCATAACCAAAATTACAGAGGAATTATGCAGTATAAATCTAACATAATATTATAAATGGACAAATCTGGATTATTATTTCAGGGCAATTCACTCTGTTTTTTGTATCAGAGAGAAAGAGAATGACCATAATCAAAGACATTCTCATGTGTCCTGAAGAGTTGCTAAGCACAGCACTAGGCAATTATGAAAGTATTTGTATAACATCATGGACTTTTCATTGTCTTTTATCCACCAAATACATGTAGTCACCTAGGTCTCCAAGACTTTAGAACCAAACAGACTGGGTCTAAGATATAATTGCAACATTAGTTTTAGATATTCTGGTATTCCAGCATACCATGTGTGCAGGAAAGATTTAAATGTAACAGGCCTGAGACAGCTATATTTTAGAAAGGTCTACTTGCAAGGTTGTACCTTGACTTGTATCTGGGAACTTAGACTTCAGGCAGGTTTCCATCATTCCTTAACTGATAATGGTACAAACAATGGGCTGAATACCTGCCTACCTTTTGGAGGTCTGTCATCTTGGTACATGCAAAGCAGTTGGTGTATATATGACCATGCCCTAAGAGAAACATTTGGCACTGAGTCTTTCTTTTTTTCTTTTTTGGTGGAACCGGGGTTTGAACTCGGGGCTTTGTGTTTGCAAAGCCGGCACTCTACTGCTTGAGCCACACCTCCAGTTCATTTGCTCTAGTTATTATGGAGATGGGGTCTTGAGAACTATTTAGCCAGTCTGACCTCAAACCATGATTCTCCTGATCACAGTATTCCAAGCAGCTGGGATTACAGGTGTGAACCACTGGCTGGTACTGAGTCTTGAAAGGGCTTCCCTGGTAGACACTTCATGAGTTGCCACAATTCATTGCTGGAGCAATCAAACACATCCTGTATGACTCCACTTAGGAAAGACTTTTGGAAATTTGTGCCTAGTTTCCTCCAGATTTCATGCCATGCACCTTTTCCCTTTGTTGATCTTGCTCTGTATTTTTTGCTGTAATAAATCGCAGCCATAAGTACAACTATGTTTTGAGCCCTGTGAGTCTTTCTAGCTAATAGCTTGCCCTGGGGGTGGTTTTGTGGACCCTGCACATTGTACTATTTTTATATTCTAAATTTCTGGTGTATTTGTTAGTATTTAAAAATATATGAACTATGAATCATTTATATATTGAGATGTACCTATTATATACCCATAATTGAGATAATTATATGCCACATAAACATTTTCAATCAAACAACGGTGGACTGAATTAGAAACTGTTCCAGCTATATTTCTCACATTTTAAAAAGCTTTATAAAGTAAAAATACTTTATTTTAAATTCTCTGGTTACTTATGAGGTTGAAGATATTCTGTTTACTGGCCATCTATATTTCTCTGGAGCCCAGAAATGGGGAGTGGGAAGGGTTGGAAGAGGTACGTGCATTCAGGATGTGTTAGAGTTCAGGACAAGGAAGAGATCAGAAAAGTTCCCAAACTCAAATCCGAGCCCTTAATTTAGAGCCTAATCACTCTTTTCTCTCAGATCCAGAATCTCTCTGCTTCCTGGGCTCCTCACCTGTAAAACAGAAATAATAATATTCTAATATTCTAAAATTTTTATGAGGTTTTAAATTGGCATGTGTAAAGGGCTTAGCACAATACCTAGCACACAAGATCTCTCCATTTTTGATATCTCTAAGGATAGGCTCTTATCATCTTATGTCTGAACACTGCAATCAATTCCTTTGGTCAGTCACTGTGGCAGTAATCATGCTCTCTTCCTTTCTCCAGAACCCCCAGACACCATTTCCTATCACATCAAGGGATGGCTTTCAAGTACTTGCCCTACTTTACAACCTTATTTTTCTCTATATTGGTGATTCTCTTTCCACACGTCTACATCAGTGGAGCATGGGCCAAAATAATTTGGAGTGCTTGTTAGAACAGAATTTGCTGCCCCAAGTTTCTGATTTAGTAAGGCTAGGTAGAGCTGAATATATGTAGCTGGTCTGGAAACCACCACTGTTTGAGAACCAGGCCATAGCTGGTTATGGTGGTGCATACCTATAATCCTAGCACACAAGAGGCTGAGGCGGAAGGATTGAGAGTTCAAGGCCAGTTTGGAGTACATAACAAGTTCCAGGCCAGTCTGGGCTGTACAGTTAGACCTTGTTTCAGAGAGAGGGGTGGGGGAGAAAAAAGAACCACAGTCCTACATTGTATCTGTTTTTGATTTAATTCTGCTGTCAATTCTATCAATCGTTCTTCCTATTTTCTGGAAGCATTTCTCCTCTATTATCACTAAGATCCTATGTACTCCAGTTTAAGACTCCACCAATGTCTCTGTTCTTTGAACTAGTATTGCTCAATATAATCTGCATCACACAGTTTAATTCTTCATATGTTATTTACTCTTATTTCATGCATGTGACATGCATGTCCAAGAATGTAGTTCTTTGGTGCTTAAACTTTTTAATAATATATTTTTATTTTCAGTTGTCACACAGTATTTGTACATATTTATGGGGTACAGTGTGATATTTCAATACCTATGTACAGTTTGTATGATCTGATCAGGGTGATTGGCATATGCATAACCTCAGACATTTATCATTGTGCAGGGGTCATGCTAACCTCTGTATTGTTTCTGTCTTGGTATACATGCTGCCAAGGTGAGCATAATAATATAAATATTTTATGGTGAGAATTCTATTTTATTTTCTCTGCATCTCCTCCAAACATAGTCTAGCACAAGGGTGAACATGTATGTTTAATAATTATTTAACTAATTGATTTGTATGGTCAGTTCATACATTCTGATTGTGAGATCACTTGCCTTTCATTCTGTCCATAGCTAGGCACTGAAGAAAGTTAAGAATTTCAGAGGTCCAGATTCTGTCCTCAGCCTTATATATAGAATCCACACTACGACTGTCATGCCTACAATGTGAATATCACCTGTCATGTCTTTCCAAATTTGGATCTGTCTTAATGCACTCAGAATTACAGGGCAATGATTATTACAGCAGAGTCTATGTAGAACAACAGGCATGATTGCAGCCTTGTACTTAATGGCAAATGGTAGCTGATTGTTTTGTTCTGCTTTCGAGTGAGGAAACATGCCGTAAAAAACAATTTGATGCTGACTGCTGCTTCTGAAGCTCTGTTATATTTCAAGTGCCTCCAACATTTACAACTCTGGCAGACAGTCAAGAGACATACAACATTTTATTTCACTCGATGTAAAATGGGGTGCAAATTTGTTTCTTCAGTCTCTGCTACTGCTGCTGAACAGAAGATATGGCTCTTTTTCAGGTTCAAATAAAAATATCTTATTTAATTATATGATTGCTTGTGGTTTTTTAAAAACATCATTCAATGTAAAATAAAAAATATGGAAGTCAATCATGAAGCTCAGCTATTTGCTTTTATATTTGACTGCCCTAAATGTGATAAAGCTCAACAGTGACTAGAAAAGGTATAGCAATAACCCACTCAAGGACAATGGTGTGTTTTCAATGATTTCTAACTTGGTTCCCTTGAACATGTGGTCTCTCTTGATCACAATCAGCCAGAGAAGGAGCTCCATTTTGCCCCCTCTGTCTTAGTCCTGGAAAAGTCTGAGTTTCAATGGCACTTACTTTACTTGTTAACTTTAAAAACTTCAGATTTTCACAAAAGTGCCTTGGGGAGTGTTTTTTATAAAATATATAAACAATTTAAATATCTTTAAAAACAACCAGCAACATAAAGACAGAAACCACTGCTGTTTTGTTCTTCTTATAACATTAGCCTTATAGTAACATAAAAGGAAAGCTGTCTTTAACATTATTCTTTAAAGAGCTGAATATCAGCTTTGGGGGGGGTCATAAGATTGCAAAAGACACTGA
Source organism: Castor canadensis (assembly GCF_047511655.1). Lineage (NCBI taxonomy): Eukaryota > Metazoa > Chordata > Mammalia > Rodentia > Castoridae > Castor > Castor canadensis. Next base: position 77,039,611 of record NC_133405.1, on the reverse strand, counting down.
CACAACATAGATTATTCACAACAAATACTCAGTAAATGTTTGCTGATGCAAGCATACCCAGCAGGTCATCTGGAACCCTTGTCCATAAATGCAGAGCCTGGACAGGTTCTAATACTGCTCTGTGACTACCTGTCTGAAACTGGAAGAGATGAGAAGAATTTTCCTCAGTTTGGAGTCACTCTGAAAGATGAGAAAAATCATATGAATTTATGGGTTATGTGTTCAAGTAGATATTTGTATTTTTTAAAATATAGTCTCAAAATGTGTGTCATATAATATTTGTGTTATAAATGTAATATCATAACAAGAAATATTAAACCTTACTGTATACATGCCACTTCATATATATTTACAAATTTAATCCTGACCATAACTCTATGGTGTAGGTGATACTTCTACCCCATTTTAAAGATGAGGAAACTGAAGTCCACGAAGTTATTTTAATTTCTTAGAGTGAATACCTCCATACTAGAGATGGTTTAATAGTTTTATATTCTAGTTTACATGCTGCATTTTCCAGAGTGGGTATGTAGGCATACTAGAGATGGTTTAACAATTATATTTTATTAGAAAAACATATTTGGGGAGAAACATACTCTCTTTTCCTTACTTAATCATGTCTAGATATTGAGACCACAAGACTACAAAGGAATTACCACCGTTTACTTGATGACAGTATGTCCTAATTAGAGGCAGTGTATATGGGAGGAAATTAACAACCCCTTCAGGAGCTTGTTTTTTGATACCTAAACACAGAATATGTTAGAACAGAGAAGGAAAGAAAAGGCAAACATCACAGTCTATTTCTCACAATTGCACTCCTCAAGCAGGGTGCTTAACTTGACCTCCTGACTATAGAATTTACAAAGGAAAACTAGATGCTCTCTAAAGCATAGAGTCCTACTTAATTTAGGTCTTAAAGATGGTGGTAAGTATAGCAATATATATGAACTCCAGAGTGAGATTAAATTGGGTTCAAATTCCAATGCCATTATTAACTACTTCTATATTTTTTGCTGAGTTATTTAATCTCTTTCAGCAACAATTTCTTCATCTGAAATCATGGGAAAAGAGACAGGTAATTATGATACCTATCATATAAAGCTGTTATGAAGATTATTTGAAATATGATGTATGTAAATGCTTAGCCCAGGAAAACACCCCAAAAAGTAGTTTATTAGGAAATGGCATTCCAAATAGAAAATATAAACGGAGATCTGGCACTAACTCTATAAGGGTGAAAAACAACAGATATAAAACTATAAAGGATTCAGTATGTGTTGCAGAAGGCCCAGAAGGTCATGCTAAAGAGTTGACCTGTATGTGTACCTCTACCATTGAGCTATACTCCCAGCTAAAAGTGTCAAGTTAAAAATGAGAAAACAAATCAATTTATTTAGGAAGCCTGAATTCACAAGACTAGTCATATCATGTCTGCCCAAACCCATTGTCAGTATTGCTTATGTCTCTTAACATATTCAATTTTTATTGTTTTATAATTACAATCAAAATATTTGCTAGCTATACATCAAAGGACTAATAACCAGAATATATAGGGAGCTCAAAAAACTAAACTCCCCCAAAATCAATGAACCAATAAAGAAGTGGGCAACTGAACTAAACAGAACTTTTTCAAAGGAAGAAATCCAAATGGCCAAAAAAACACATGAAAAAATGCTCACCATCTCTGGCCATAAAGTAAATGCAAATCAAAACCACACTAAGATTCCACCTCACCTTTGTTAGAATAGCCAGTATCAAGAACACCAACAACAACAGGTGTTGGCGAGGATGTAGGGGAAAAGGAACAGTCATACACTGCTGTTGGGAATGCAAGCTGGTGCAACCACTCTGGAAAAAAATTTGGAGCCTTCTTAAAAATCTAAACATAGATCTACCATATGATTCAGCAATTCCACTACTAGGGATATACCCAAAGGAATGCTACTCAGGTTACTCCGGAGGAACCTGCACACCAATGTTTATTGCAGCACTATTCACAATAGCCAAGTTATGGAAACATTCAAGAAGCCCAACTACTGACGAATGGATTAAGAAAATGTGGTATTTATACATAATGGAATTTTACTCAGCCATGAAGAAGAATGAAATCTTATCATTTGCAAGTAAATGGATGGAACTGGAGAACATCATCTTAAGCGAAGTTAGCCAGGCTCAGAAAGCCAAAAATTATATGTTCTCCCTCATATGAGGACTTTAGATCTAAAACAAATGCAGTAATATTATTAGACATGGGTCACACGCTAAAAGGAGGACACATACAGGAGGAATAGGGAAAGGTAGAAAACCCAAAACTTGAAAGTGTTTGATGTGTTCACTGCAGAGGAGCTAATACAATAACCTTAAAACAACAGAGATCAATATGGGAAGGTGACCAGGAAGTAGTGAAGAGGTCTGGTAGAGATGAATCAATTCAGGTTGTAATACACAAGTACATAGAAGCAATGCTAGGAATCTGTCTGTATAGCTATCCTTATCTCAATCTAGCAAAAATGCTATGTCTTTCTTAATATTGCTTCTGTCTTCTTCAACAAAATTGGAGAAGAGGGCAGAACAGGTTCTGCCTCGAAGCAAGGGGGTGGGGGGGAAGAGGGAGGGAACAGGGGGCAGGGGGGAGAAATGGCCCAAACAATGTATGCACATATGAATAAATTAATAAAAAAACAAAAAAAGATAGAAGTAACAATGTTATACAAATAATCATGGAAGTGACATCCAATTACCTTGACTATGTTCTATTGGTTAGAGGCAATTCACAGATCATGCTCATAATCAAGAAAAGGGAATTAAACAAAAGTATGGGCATTAGGAGGCAAGATCACTGAGCAACCTTAGAATTTGTTTGTCACAACTACTATGTAGCTGTACAAAAAAGAAGAAGCTAATAACTGACTTCTAGGAGATACTATTAAGTGGAGAAAGCAATATATAAAAGAATATGTATAGTATGACCCTTTAAAAAGAAAAGGAAATGTTAGAACATCAGTATATACTTGCTTATTTGTGCAAAAGAACTTCAGGGAGGATAGACCAGAAGCTAAGGAAATTTGTTATCTACATGGGACAGTTGTGAAAGGAGCGGGCAGAATGGGAAAATAGGAATAGGTAGTAAAGGTTGAGGGAGGAGTGACCCTTTTCTGTATATGCTTTTTATATAACTTTGACTCAGCACCATAGTAATGTTTCACATCTTTCAAAATAAATAATTAAAACCAGCTATAATGGGAGTGAGGGTAGGGAACCCAAAACGGAACACAAACAGTTAACAAATAAACATGACTGTATTAAAAATGCACAATATAACTACAATGTAACTGAAGCGGGAGGGGGAAGAAAAGAACTAACGTGAATGTAGTGAGTTGAAGTATCTCAAAAAAGATATTTTGAAGCACTTACCCTCAGTGTCTCAGAATGTAACTTTACTTGGAAATGGGGTAATCAAGTTACAATGAGGCCATTAGGTTGGGCCCCGATCCAATATGACTTGTTCTTATAAAAAGAGGAAAGTTGGACACAGTGATGGACATGCACAGAAGGAGGATAAGGTAAAGAGAAAGAGACAAAGGGAGAGAGAGTGTTACATGAAGATGAAGGCAAGTGATACATCCATAAGCCAACTATTGCCACTAAACCATCAGAAGCTAGGAAAGATGAATGTTATAGATTTTATTTCACAGCCCTCAGAAAGAATCAACTTATACAAGTTGATTTTAGACTTCATAACTGTGGAGTCACCTACCTAGTTTTTGGTACTTTGTTATAGTAGCCATAGGAAACTAATACAGTAAAGGAAAATTTGGAAAATAGTATTTTCACCAGATACCTTATACACAAATGCTGTATTCTACTTTGTAAATTTGTTTCTCACAAGAGTGAGGGTTATCAATTTTGAAAATATTTTATGGGTAGGATTGAAAAATATATAAATAAATTATAGATAATAGATTTTGCACTGTCAGAAAAAGATGCTACAAATATAGATAGAAGGAAGGTTAGAATGAATAAAAGTATTGGACTGATTCCAGAGTTATCAGTGTGAACTCATGTTTTTTAGGTAGATTAGAGATAGATGACAGATATAGAGGAATGTTTGTGTATTAGTATATTTTCTCTCCACTGAAAGAGCCTAAAATCAATGAAATTCTATTAACAAAAAGCACACCTATAGGCAAAATCTTGGCTTCTAAACATCAACAACTAATGCCATTTGGCACCTTGAATTAAATACTGGAACAGAAAAAAGGACATTCAAAGAAATGGTGGTGTAATTATAATAACATTCCAATAGGAACCACACTCTTTGGAGAAGTAGTTGATTCCAGGATTCAGGCAGGAAAAGTGTAAGATTAGCCTGACATGCTTGTGGTGCCAGAAAATGAGAACATGTTTGAAACAGGATAGAGGCATAGGAAAGGACAGAGTTAATTTGAAGGAGTTCTTATGGCCAACACCAGAACAATTTGAGCAACAAAATAAATAATAATAGCATTGAATTATAGCCCCAAATAGATACACATAAATTCTTAGGGATATACATAAATAATGAATAAATAAATTGATGGGAAGAAGGAAGAGCCCTTGTTACTGAAGAATTCCAATCAATAAATGTAGAAGGAATGAAAGAAATAGAAAAATCTCAATTAGGCAAACAACACAGTAATAATTGATCCACTGATGTATGCTAAATTAGCAGGTGGAAGTTCAAGGAGAAACAAGATATTTGCATAATCTCAAGGTATCCACTATAATATGTTTATTAATTACAAAGAGAAAATCAGTAGCTTTTCAGTGAAGAAACCCAGTGGATACCACCTTTACCAAAAAGTAAACATATAAAATAATAAAATATGTCAGCTTCATGTGGCTACAATATGGTCTGATGCACATCATTTCCATGGTATTCTTGTCAAAAATATAATCAAAAGAAAATAGCATATGTACTCAAATTGAGCCACATTATACAAAATAATTGCCATGTACTCATCAAAAGTATCAAGGTCAGAAGATATGAAAGACTGAGAAACTGTGACAGATTGGAGTACACTAAGGAGTACCAACAAATAATACAACTGACACCTTGAATTAGATACTGGAACAGAAAAAGGACATTCAAAGAAAAACTGGTGAAATTGGAGTAGCAGCTGTAATTTATTTAATATAAAATTAATGATTCATTTCCTGGTTTTGATCATTGTGTTCTATTTATGTAAATTACAAGCATTAGAGGAACCTGGCGAAGGATGTATGTAAGCTCCCTGTACCATTTTTGCAAATTTTCCAAAAGTCTAAAATTATTTCCAAAAAAAGTTTTAAAAAATATTATTTTCAAGAGACTTTCTCATTACTTAGCAGTCATGCTAAATAGGAACAGTGTCCATAGAAGAAAGGCTAATATGTAATAATTTCTTTATATATATTACTTCACTTTACCCTTCCAACAATGCTGTGAAATAGATAGGACAAGTATATTATTCACAATATACAATAAGGAAAAAAAGTCAAAGAGATATTAAATGACTTAAAGGGTCATTCAAGAATTCATCTAGCATGGCAAGATACAACCACTAACAGCCTATTTCTCTAAGTGATTACAACTAAAAAATCTGGATGAATGCAGAAACCAATTGCCCAAAGACTCTGTAAAACAAAAGTAAAGAAAAAAGTCAGAGATGTGAGGCAGAACAGTGGTCTTGACAGCTAAAATTCCAATTAAAAACTCATATTTCTGGTCAAAGAAAATAGGTAAAGGAGCCAGGTATGGTGGTACATGTCTATAATGCCAACTACTTGGGAGGTGGAGGTAGGAGGATCATGAGTGTGAGGTCAGTCTGGGCAAAGTTAGCAAGACCCTATCTCATAAACCAAATACAAACAAAAGGGCTAGAGTTATAGTCAAGTGAGTTCAACTTTCAGTACCAGGGGAAAAAAAGAAAAAGGAAATGGGAAAAGGGGCCTACATGCTAGAAAGAGTTAGGTGGCGAAAGAGTTAGGGGAGAGGGAATCAAGAAGAGGACCCTTCAATTTTGTACATGAGCCTGCATAATCTTGGGCTCACTGCTGAACTGCATATACTTGACACAGCCCCAAAGCAGCAATTTTAAGCCAGAACTCATCTCAGACTAATCCTTATCAAAACCAAAGCAGCATAGGAAACACTTTGAAAACTGAGATGAGATTAGATCCATTCTCAAAGAATGGGAGACAGAACTCATGGTATAAACACAGTTGGATTGATTTTCTGTAAAAAGAACAAGAAGGTGGCTGAGAGCTGGTGGCTCATGCCTGTAATCCTAGCTACTTGGGAAGCTGAGATTGGGAGGATCATGGTACGAGGCCAACCCAGGCAAATATTTCATGATACCCCTAATCTCCAAAATAACTAGAGCAAAATGGCCTGGAGGTTTGGCTGAAGCATTAGAGTGCCTGCTTTGCAAGTGCAAAACTCTGAGTTCAAACTCCAGTCCCACTGAAAAAAAATTTTTAAAAAAGAAGAAAATACTCTCCAGAAGGTTCTAACAGCATACAGCATCTACACAAAACAATAATCAAAAAGTTCAGGATATGGTTGAATACCATGGCTCATGCCTGTAATCCTAAGTAGTTTGGGGGTAGAGACAGGAGGATCATGGTTCACTGCAAGTCTGAGCAAAAATTAGTGAGACCCTATCTCAAAGAACAAGTAGGACATGGTGGTACACATCTGTAATCCAAACTACAGGAGAAGCAGAGATGGGAGGATCTTGGTGTGAGGCTGGCCTTGTGCAAATGCACAAGATCCTATCTGGAAAAATAACTAAAGCAAAACGGCATGGGGGTGAGGTTCAAGAGGCTGTGAGTTCAAACTCCAGTACTGCTCCTCCCAGAAAAAGTTCAGGATATAATCTGAGAGGATTCAACATAAAAAAAACCAGGGAAGTATGATTAATTTTAAATAGAAAAGATAACCTCATAACACCAATATTGAGATGATCAAAATGTTGGAATTATCAGACTACGAAGCAGATGTTTTATTATGCTCTGTGAGGTAAAGTTAAGTACACTTTCTATGAATGGAAAAATAGATGTTCTCAGTAGAGAAATGGAAATGATAAAGTGAGAACAAAATGTAAATTTTAGAATCTGAAAAAAAACACTTGAATACATGGGCTCATTAGCAGAATGGAGATGACAAAAAAGTCAATGAACTTGAAGTTGGATCAAGAGAAATTACCCAATTTAAAGAAAAGAGAAAAACTGAAAAAATAATCTCAGGGAACTGTGAGACAATATAAAAGGTTCTAAAGTTCATGTCAATGTATCTCTGAAGTGAGGAGTAAGCTAATACAGAAAAAAAGTATGAAGAAAAAATGGCTAAAAACTCCTAACGCTGGTGAATAAAATTACAGATTCAAGAAGCTCAGCAAATTCCAAAAAGGATCAACTCAGAGAAAACCGTGTCTAGACACAGCCTAATCAAACTAGTAAAAACCACATCTGGCGTCCTATGGCACAGCTATAGTGCATTATGTATCTTGAAATAGAAGAGAGGGTTGAAAGTGTCCTTACCATAAAGAAATGGGGAAAGTGAAAGATGGTAGATATGCTAATTATCCTACGTTGGTCACTTCTCAATATATACACGAATCAAAACCTCACACCGTACTTCATAAATAAATACAAATAAGTGTCAATCAAACAAAAAGAAAAGAAAAATCTGGAAAGCAGCTCATAAAAAAGGATGCATTCTATACAGTAAGACAGTGTTTTGAATATTGAATTTTTCATTGAAAATATAGAGATCATAAAATACTGAGACAATAATTTTAAAGTGCCAAAAGAAAAAAACTGTCAATCCTCAATTCTTTCTATGCCTTCATTTGTTTGCACATGCTTTTATCCAGGTTCCCTTAATGTTTGCTCCTATTTTTCACTCTTCCTTCTTTAAGGCCTAGTTCAAATGACACATCCTTGGTGAAATTTTAGGCTGCATCAGTGGCTCCTTTCCTATGCCGAATCTTTGTCATAGCAGGTTATGTTGTAATGATCTTTCTCCCTCTAACAAGACTTTTAGCTCCCTCCACAAAGAGACTCTGCTTTACTTATCTTGTGTTCACATTACTTGACATAATGCCTGGAACATAAGACAGTACACAGGAATTGAATTAATTAATCAATTTCCTAATCACCTAGTTAGTTTTCAAGAAATTTAGGCTTCAATCTGCCTTATTTTAAAGAGCTTTTACTCTAATTGTTGATAGTAATCCTCACCTTGGACATTGCTCAGTAGAGGGAGTATGGTATTCACTGTTATCCCATTGTCTTTGAGCCCTAATGGTTGCTGGAAAATACCAGATGTCTCCAATTTATCAGTTCCAGGGATCAGATAAGAAACATAAAACATAGTTTTTGTCTTGTTGCTCTGGTGGTTTCTCTGGTGAGGTTTAGGTAAGTAAATCAATGATGGGCTACTAGTGGAAAAAAAATAGCTCTGAGGTTTGTTTTAGGTCCACACCACAAAGTCCTTGAGATACTATATTGAAACTGAAATTCAGAATGATCCAAACCATCACCATATTTCCTCTTTAATCAAGGGCATATGTGATCACGGTGGTACTAAATGAAAGAATGAGTTTAGCTCATTCTATGAAGTCTATTTGAAGGTTGCAGTGCTATGGTGGGGGCCAGGAAATACCGAGGCAAAAAGTAATAATTGCATAGAATGGTATGTTCTGCATTGCACAGGACTGGGGAACTAGTGTGAATATGCATTTTGGTGTATTCTACTTGACTATCCATCTGAGAATAATCTGCTGAGGTTAAGAAAACTTTCACCTACAGGGGAAAAAAATAATCATTTTCAAAAAAGAATTAGATGATAAGTGGATTTCATCAACCTTTTAAAAAATTTTAGCTTTAGATTACAGAATAACTTACTCCAAATTATAACAAAGAAAATAAATGAATATGAAGATTAAACCATAATCCTTTGGCATTCAAGACATTCTTCTTCTTTTAGACAACAAAATCTTTAATGAGTAAGGCTATACCTTACTATCAGAATGTTTCTGTATTTTATTGGTTGGCAAAATAATAGATATCTCCAATTTACCAGTTTCAGGAAGCAGGTAATTATTGATTTATTTATCTTGTGACTTTGGTAAATTTTCACAAGATTTAGGTGGAAAATCACTATCAGATGGGTCCAGAAAAGACACTTTTGTTTTTTTCAAATGTAAAAAGTTGCTTAATTTTTAACATATGGACTAGAAATATAACTTGTGAGAATAAAATAAACCTTTGACTAAATAGAGGTATCACCAAGCACTGATTCCTGGAAATACTCAATTAGCAATAATTTTCTCAACACCTGCAGCATATTAGAATCACCCGAGAGCAGCTTTAAAAAAAATCAAGTCAATATAAGGCTAATTGAGTTAGACTGGCTGTGGGTCAGGTTTCCTGAAGGCTCCTAACTGGGATACATCAAGTTCTATCCTCAAAAGTTTTGGAAAAGAAACTCTGAATGATTCTATTTATGTCAAGACACTTTGGGACTAATGTAATTCACAGTAAGTCAACATGATGAAACAGTTCTGACCAGTCTACATTCTGGGCATTGATCTAACATTTACATCTCACCATACACATGTATATTTGCCATGCATTATTATAAACCCTGAAGATATATTGTAAAAAACATGACCTTTATTCTTAAGAAGCACATAGTCTAAGTAATGATATTTCAGACAAGTTCTGAGATATTGCCCTATCAAGTGAACTCATGAACTATTCTGCATTTCTTGTGAAGTTATTTCCTAATAATTTAGATTCTGTAGATGCTCTAAGCAATGTCTTATCATTATATTTTAAATGATTGTTTATGATACATAGGAGAGCCATTGCTACTTTTTAAATTTATTTTTTAATTGTTTATACATTTTTTCATATGTGTATATATTGTTTGGGCCACTTCTCCCCCCTGCCCCTCGCCCCCCCAACACTCACCACAAATGTTGCTGGGAAAAGTGGTTATCTGCTTGCAGAAAACTGAAACTAGGAGGAATTCCAAGATGGTGGCTAGAGGTAGGAAGCAGAAAGCGACCCTCCTATAGTGAAATCTTGGAGAGACACTGGAGACACACTTTGCAGGCATAATCACCAAGAAAAGGCATAACTTTGACCCCTCCACATCTCCAGCCGGTGCAGAGAATCTCCACTTCACGTTAAATGGAGAAACGAGGAGGGCCCCCAGGGCCTCCAGTGGCCGGCGCCCATACGGCTTGGGAAGACGTGGACCAGGTGAGCTTCGCGGTACCGCGGTAGCCCCACAGACAAGCCTGGGCCAGAGCAGCATAGCCCCCTGGACAGACTGACCTCCACCCGGGAAAAAAAAAGAGAAACTGAGTAATAAGCAATAAGAACAGTTAAGACATGCTGGAAAGAGGGTGGGGCGCCCTGAGCACTGAAGATTGGGGGAAGGGAATCCTTCCCGGGACTGTAAATAAACAAGCCGGGCGGGCCGGAGAGCCTCTGGTGGGAGCAGGGTGCGCACCCAGCAACCAGGAGCAGGGACGCTTGTGAGAGTGGAGGAGGGAGAAAAACTCCACAGGAGAGGAGGGAAGACCCACTTCCCACGTGAACTGTAAACAAACATGGCGGCCGGCAGCAGCAGCACCGCCCAGTAAGCAGGAGCAGGAAAGCTTCTGAAAGTGGCAGTGGGAGGAAAACTTCAGAGGAGAGGGGGGAAGACCCACTTCCCACATGAACTGTAAATAAACACGCAGGCCTGACAACGCAGGGGCAGTGTCACCTTTCCCAGTGTGCTTGGAAAGCGGAAAGCCTGTAGCAGAGGCTCCGCCTGCACAGGAGAACTCTGAGCAAACAAAGCCTGTGGGACCAGGTGAGTGGTAGCTCACCCCAGAGATCTGCATAAATAACTCCGCCAGCTACAGGCTGAGAGCAGCAGGCAGGCAAGCCACAGTTGCAGATACCACTCTCAGAACTGTCTCCAGACGCTTTTTTTTCTTTTTCTCCCTACCTTTGATGAGAGAACAACTGAATTACACCTGCAAGCCGAAAAACTTACTGAAACTGTATTGCATTTGAACTGGGAACACTTGGTGGGGCTTTTGTGTATGTGTGGGTGTGTGTGTGTGTGTGTGTGTGTGTATGTGAGTGCATAGTTTTGTTCTACTTTATGCATCCCCTTTGATGAGACAACTACAGAACAACATCTGAGGCACCAACTCCAGGACTGGAGATTGAGACGGACACCCAAATTATTAAGACTGAAACTGCATTGCATATAAACTTGGAAGTTTTTTGGTTTTTTTTTTTTTAATTTTCTATTTTCCATTTTATTTTAACTCATTTTTATATATAGATATTACTTTCATTTACTTATTTTTTTATCTTTGATTTTCAATCCTCTCTCTGTCTTTCTAATGTCTGTTCAGCTTACTGTCGATTACTACACTAACACTCCCTGTTTATACCTTTGAAACTCTCTTGTCTGATACCTTGTTCTGCTTTCTCCCTCTTGTCGGTATATTTGTTTTCCCCTTTTCTTTAACTTCTTGCTTTCCATCTCAGCTCACTCCTCCATTCTAAATATTACCATTGTTATTATTACAAGCTAGAAAATACTTAATTACACACAGTACAGGGACAGTAACAACACCAAGGACAATGACGGGAAGACAGAAAAAACAGGGAAACCAGTTTCCCCACAGCAAAAAATTAGTACAGGAACCAGAGGGGAATGAAGAGAACAGAAACTTAGATCCAGACTCCAACAAAATGAAGATAAACTATGCCAAAGGACCCAATGAAGCCCACAAGAATAATTTAAAAGAAGACATACTACAAGTACTCAATGAGAATTTTATAGAGATGATACTGGATAGGGTCAACCAAAATGTACAGGAGACACTCAAGAAATTCCAAGACAATAAAAATAGAGAATTTGAAAAAGCAAAAGAAGAAATAAAGGAAACCATAGAAGCACTGTATAAACACCAAAGTGAAAGAGAGAACACAATGAATAAATGGATAAATGAACTCAGGACAAAAATAGACAACAATAAAGAAGAAAACTGCCAGGATATGGAAAACCTCAGAAAAAAGAACGAAACAGAACTGCAAAACAAAACGGAAGGCCAATCCAGCAGAATAGAACAAACAGAAGACAGAATCTCAGAACTTGAAGATGAAATGGTAATTAAAGGAAAAACCGAAGAACTATTAATTAAACAACTCAAGACCTGTGAAAAGAAAATGCAAGAACTCACCGACTCCATCAAAAGACCAAACTTGAGAATCATGGGCATCGAAGAAGGAGAAGAGGTGCAAGCGAAGGGAATACGTAATATATTCAACAAAATAATAACGGAAAATTTCCCAAATCTAGAGAAAGATATTCCCATACAAATGCAAGAGGCCTCCAGGACACCAAACAGACCAGATCAAAATAGAACTACTCCACGACATATCATCATTAAAACAACAAGTTCAGAAACTAAGGAAAGAATATTGAAGGCTGTAAGAGAGAAGAAACAAGTAACATACAAAGGTAAACCCATCAAAATCACAGCAGACTTCTCAACAGAAACATTAAAAGCAAGAAGCGCGTGGGGTGAGATCTTCCAGGCACTGAATGAAAATAACTTCAACCCCAGGATACTCTACCCAGCAAAGCTATCATTCAAAATAGATGGAGCAATAAAAGTCTTCCATGATAAGCAGAAACTAAAACAATATGTGACCACAAATCCACCATTACAAAAGATTCTGCAAGGGATCCTGCACACAGAAAGTGACACCCAACTTAACCATGAAAAGGCAGGCAGCACCAAACCACAGGATAAGAAAAAGCAAGACAGTAGAGAGTAACATCAAGTTAGGTACACACAATCAAACCTTCAAACAACTAAGACAACTAAATGGCAGGAATCACCACATACCTATCAGTACTAACGCTTAATGTTAATGGACTTAATTCACCCATCAAAAGACACCGTTTGACAAAATGGATTAAAAAAGAAGATCCAACAATTTGTTGCTTACAGGAGACTCATCTCACCGACAGAAATAAGCATATGCTTAGGATGAAAGGCTGGAAGAAGATTTACCAAGACAACAGCCCCCGAAAACAAGCAGGAGTAGCAATACTTATCTCTGACAAAGTAGACTTGAAACCTACATTGATCAAATGAGATAAAGAAGGACATTCCATACTAATAAAAGGGGAAATAGACCAAAAGGAAATAATAATCATCAATCTGTACGCACCCAATGTCAACGCACCCAATTTCATCAAACATACCCTGAAAGACCTAAAAGCATATATAAACACCAACACAGTGGTTGTGGGAGACTTTAACACTCCATTATCATCAATAGATAGGTCATCCAAACAAAAACTCAATAAAGAAATCCAAGATCTAAAAGATGCAATAGATCAAGTGGACCTAGTAGATGTCTACAGAACATTTCATCTAACCTCTACACAATATACATTCTTCTCAGCAGCCCATGGAACCTTCTCCAAAATAGATCATATCCTAGGGCACAAAGCAAGCCTCAGCAAATATAAGAAAATAGAAATAATACCGTGCATACTATCTGACCACAATGCAGTAAAAGTAGAACTCAACAACAAAAGTAAAGACAAAAAACATGCAAACAGCTGGAAACTAAATAACTCATTACTTAATGAAGAGTGGATCATCGATGCAATAAAAGAGGAAATTAAAAAGTTCCTGGAAGTCAATGAAAATGAAAACACAACCTACCGGAACCTATGGGACACAGCTAAGGCAGTCTTGAGAGGAAAGTTTATAGCCATGAGTGCATATATTAAAAAGATTGAAAGATCCCAAATCAATGACCTAATGATACATCTCAAACTCCTAGAAAAACAAGAACAAGCAAATCCCAAAACAAATAGGAGAGAAATAATAAAAATAAGAGCTGAAATCAATGAAATAGAAACCAAAAAACCATACAAAGAATTAATGAAACAAAAAGTTGGTCCTTTGAAAAAATAAACAAGATTGATAGACCCCTGGCAAACCTGACTAAGATGAGGAGAGAAAAAACCCAAATTAGTAGAATTAGGAATGCAAAAGGGGAGATAACAACAAACACCATGGAAGTCCAGGAAATCATCAGAGACTACTTTGAGAACCTATATTCAAATAAATTTGAAAATCTTAAAGAAATGGACAGATTTCTAGATACATATGATCATCCAAAACTGAACCAAGAGGAAATTAATCACCTGAATAGATCTATAACACAAAATGAAATTGAAGCAGCAATCAAGAGTCTCCCCAAAAAGAAAAGTCCAGGACCTGATGGATTCTCTGCTGAATTCTATCAGACCTTTAAAGAAGAACTGATACCAACCCTCCTTAAACTGTTCCATGAAATAGAAAGGGAAGGAAAACTGCCAAACACATTTTATGAAGCCACTATTACACTTATCCCAAAACCAGGCAAAGACACCTCCAAAAAGGAGAACTATAGGCCAATCTCCTTAATGAACATTGACGCAAAAATCCTCAACAAAAAAAGGCAAACCGAATTCAGCAACACATCAAAAAGATTATTCACCACGACCAAGTAGGCTTCATCCCAGGGATGCAGGGGTGGTTCAACATACGAAAATCAATAAACGTAATAAACCACATTAACAGAAGCAAAGACAAAAACCACTTGATCATCTCAATAGATGCAGAAAAAGCCTTTGATAAGATCCAACATCATTTCATGATAAAAGCTCTAAGAAAACTAGGAATAGAAGGAAAGTACCTCAACATTATAAAAGCTATATATGACAAACCTACAGCCAGCATTATACTTAACGGACAAAAATTAAAACCATTCCCTCTAAAATCAGGAACCAGACAAGGATGCCCACTATCTCCACTCCTATTCAACATAGTACTGGAATTCCTAGCCAGAGCAATTAGGCAAGAAGAAGGAATAAAAGGAATACAAATAGGTAAAGAAACTGTCAAAATATCCCTATTTGCAGACGACATGATCCTATACCTTAAAGACCCAAAAAACTCTACTCAGAAGCTTCTAGACATCATCAATAGCTATAGCAAGGTAGCAGGATATAAAATCAACATAGAAAAATCATTAGCATTTCTATACACTAACAATGAGCAAATGGAAAAAGAATGTATGAAAACAATTCCATTTACAATAGCCTCAAACAAAATCAAATACCTAGGTGTAAACCTAACAAAAGATGTGAAAGACCTCTACAAGGAAAACTATACACTTCTGAAGAAAGAGATTGAGGAAGACTATAGAAAGTGGAGAGATCTCCCATGCTCATGGATTGGTAGAATCAACATAGTAAAAATGTCGATACTCCCAAAAGTAATCTACATGTTTAATGCAATTCCCATCAAAATTCCAATGACATTCATTAAAGAGATTGAAAAATCCACTGTGAAATTTATATGGAAACACAAGAGGCCACGAATAGCCAAGGCAATACTCAGTCAAAAGAACAATGCAGGAGGTATCACAATACCTGACTTCAAACTATATTACAAAGCAATGACAATAAAAACAGCATGGTACTGGCACAAAAACAGACATGAAGACCAGTGGAACAGAATAGAGGATCCAGATATGAAGCCACAGAACTATAAGCAACTTATTTTTGACAAAGGAGCTAAAAATATACGATGGAGAAATAGCAGCCTCAACAAAAACTGCTGGGAAAACTGGTTAGCAGTCTGCAAAAAACTGAAACTAGATCCATGTATATCACCCTATACCAAGATTAACTCAAAATGGATCAAGGATCTTAATATCAGACACCAAACTCTTAAGTTGATACAAGAAAGAGTAGGAAATACTCTGGAGTTAGTAGATATAGGTAAGAACTTTCTCAATGAAACCCCAGCAGCACAGCAACTAAGAGATAGCATAGATAAATGGGACCTCATAAAACTAAAAAGCTTCTGTTCATCAAAAGAAATGGTCTCTAAACTGAAGAGAACACCCACAGAGTGGGAGAAAATATTTGCCAACTATACATCAGACAAAGGACTGATAACCAGAATATACAGGGAACTTAAAAAACTAAATACTCCCAAAACTAATGAACCAATAAAGAAATGGGCACGTGAACTAAACAGAACTTTCTCAAAAGAAGAAATTCAAATGGCCAGAAAACACATGAAAAAATGCTCACCATCTCTAGCAATAAAGGAAATGCAAATTAAAACCACGCTAAGATTCCACCTCACCCCTGTTAGAATAGCCATCATCAGCAACACCACCAACAACAGGTGTTGGAGAGGATGCGGGGAAAAAGGAACCCTCTTACACTATTGGAGGGAATGTAGACTAGTACAACCACTCTGGAAAAAAATTTGGAGGCTACTTAAAAAGCTGGACATCGATCTACCATTTGATCCAGCAATACCACCCTTGGGGATATACCCAAAAGACTTTTACTCCAGAGGCACCTGCACATCCATGTTTATTGTGGCACTATTCACAATAGCCAAGTTATGGAAACAGCCAAGATGCCCCAGCACTGATGAATGGATTAAGAAAATGTGGTATCTATACACAATGGAATTTTATGCAGCCATGAAGAAGAACGAAATGTTATCATTCGCTGGTAAATGGATGGAATTGGAGAACATCATTCTGAGTGAGGTTAGCCTGGCTCAAAAAACCAAAAATCATATGTTCTCCCTCATATGTGGACATTAGATCAAGGGCAAACACAACAAGGGGATTGGACTTTGATCACAAGATAAAAGTGAGTGCATACAAGGGAGGGGTGAGGATAGGTAAGACACCTAAAAAACTAGCTAGCATTTGTTGCCCTTAACGCAGAGAAACTAAAGCAGATACCTTAAAGCAACTGAGGCCAATAGGAAAAGGGGAACAGGTACTAGAGAAAAGGTTAGATCAAAAAGAATTAACCTAGAAGGTAACACCCACGCACAGGAAATCAATGTGAGTCAATGCCCTGTATAGCTATCCTTATCTCAACCAGCAAAAACCCTTGTTCCTTCCTATTATTGCTTCTACTCTCTCTACAACAAAATTAGAAATAAGGGCAAAATAGTTTCTGCTGGGTATTGAGGTGGGGGGAGAGGGAGGGGGCGGAGTGGGTGGTAAGGGAGGGGGTGGGGGCAGGGGGGAGAAATGAACCAAGCCTTGTATGCACATATGAATAATAAAAGAAAAATGAAAAAAAAAAAGAAAATCTTTTCCTATTGAGTTATTTTGCTCATCATTAAGTTAAAAGTCTTGCTGGGCACCTGTGGCTCATGCCTGAAATCCTAAAAAAAAAAAAAAAAAAAGAAAGAAAACTGAAACTAGATCCATGCCTATCACAGTGTACTAGTATCAACTCAAAGTGGATTAAGGACCTTAATATCAGACCTGAAACTCTGAAGTTAGTACAGGAAAGAGCAGGGAATGCTCTGGAAGCAATAGGTATAGGCAAAGACTTCCTCAATAGAACCCCAGCAGCTCAGCAACTAAGAGAAAGGATGGACAAATGGGACTATATGAAATTAAAAAGCGTCTGCGCATCAAAAGAAATAGTCTCTAAACTGAAGAGACCATCCACAGAGTGGGAGAAAATATTTGCTAGCTATACATCAGACAAAGGACTGATAACCAGAATATACAGATTATCAAAAAACTAAACTCTCCCAAAATCTTATTGAAGTGGGCAACTGAACTAAACAGAAGTTTGTCAAAGGAAGAAGTCCAAATGGCCAAAAAACACATGAAAAAATGCTCACCATCCCTGGCTATAAAGGAAATGCAAATCAAAACCATTGTTACTTTTATAGTCTGCTTCTTTCCCCAACTGATATACTCTGTTTTGTGTATTCTGATGTTCTGTCTTTTTTAAAATTCTTGTTTTCATTTAATTCCTGTTTTACTTAGGCATGTTTCACATTTGTTTTGTTTATTCTTGACTTGAATGCCCAATTCATTATTTTTCTTTTTTCTCATCTAACATTGAAAATAATTGGTATTATGATTTGCTTGTTTTGCTGTTTCTTGTGTTTTAATGTGTACTTTCAAAATTTATTTTTAACATATTCTTTAATAAATAGTTTTGACATAGACAAAAAAAGGAATTCTGCTAACTACTGTAGGCAACATTTTAAAATTGGCAAGTCACATTGGCCAGTTTACTTTAACCATTTGCTTTAAGACGTCATTACTTCCACATCATTCTTTTGGCCTGTCTGTTTGCATGAGGATGATAAGGTTCAATAGTGACAAGGAGAAGGAGGAGAACTAACATTTATTGAGTACTCTCAATTTTTCTTAGAATTGTGCTAGATTCTTGACATGTGCATTTTGTTTAATTCTTATAATAGACCTGTGAGCTAGAGAAAATTATGATTTTTAGTAATCAAATGAGGAAGAGGAGCCTCAAGGAAGTTATTTTGGTTACACACTTTGGATGACATAGAGAAATAAAATCCAACTCTAACTCATTGGCTATGCCAAGTTGAGAGACTGGTAAAGGAAAGATGAATCATGATATTAGAAGCCAGGCAGCCTGGGAAAAAATCAGAATACGATGGAAATAGCTCAGCAATGAGGCATGCTTTTCGAGGGGTGGGCAGCCTGAGAATGCTGTAGTGGCAGCTAAGATGATCTAAATGGAATTCCAATCCCACATTTTAATTTTTCTCTTGAATTTTACAAAGAATCAGCCTTTTTCTCTTATTGATTTTTCTCTATTATTTTTCTGTCTTCAATCACATTGGTTTCTGCTCTTATCTTTATTCTTTCCTTCTGCTTGCTTGTGTTTATATTTGTCTCTTTTTCTTCTTTTTTAAAAAATTAGGAACTTAAGTGATTTGAGACCTTTCTTCTTTTCTACTATAATCATTTACCGCTATCAAATTTCCTCTCAGCACTGCTTTAGTTGCAGCCCACAATTTTTGATATACTGTAATTTTCATCTTCATTCTGCTCTTTGTAACTTTAAAACAGATTTATTGAAATATAATTCACATACCATAAAATTCAACCTTTTAACTTGGATAATTCAGTGTTTTTAGTATATTCACAAAGTTGTGCAACCATTCTTACTATCTCATATCAGAATATTTTCATCACCCCCAAAAGAAACATCATAACAGTAAGTATTGCTTTCCATTTCCTCCCAACCCCTCCATGCATAAACTATTAATGCACTTTTTGTCACTATGGATTTGCCTATTCTGCATACTTCTTGCAAGTAGAATCATATAATAAGTGGCCTTTGTGTTTGGCTTCTTCACTTAGCATAATGTTTCCAAAGCACATCCATTTTATAGTATGTACTTCATTACTTTTAATGGTTGAATAATGTTCTGCTGTATGGATATAACAATTTTGTTGATTCATTCATCCATAGAGGGACATTTGGGTCATTTTCATCTATGAATTTAAAAATTTCCTCTGAAGTATTCTATTTGATCCATAGATTGTTTTAAAGTCATTTAGTTGCCTTGGGTATTACATCATAATGCCTACTGGTGTCAACATTTTATTGGTATGAAAGAATAGGTGTGTGCACTGTTGGGTGGAGCAAAGGATATTTCTTTAAATATCTGAAATCACTGTCATCTCTCCCTTTATACTCAAATATAAGTCTCCTTCCTGCCCCCTCTCTTTTATTTCCTTTATGGAGCCAGTATCTTAGGAAAGGGTTTCCAAGTTAATTTATTATTACAAAAATTAATATCAGAGATATTAAAATAATTGAATTAAATTCTATTAGGGTTACAATATTTAAAATATGTAGCGGCAAATAAGTCAATGTAATAAGAGTGAGTGATTAGAAATAAATCCATACATATAAAGTCATTTACTTTCTAACACAAGCATGGAAGTAATTCAATGAGGCAGAAGAACTTTTCAACTAATGGTGGGGGAACAACTGAATATATATGGAAGAAATGAACCTCATTCCCTACCTCATGTCATACAGAAAAGATCAATTTGAAGAATGGAAAGCTGGGTGAGTTGGCATACACCTGTAATCCCAGTATTCAGCATTCAGGAGGCCGAGGCAGGAGGATTGCAAGTTTGAGGCCAGCCTGGGCTACATTGTGACACCCTATCAAAAGAAAAAGAAAGAAGAGAAAGAGAGAGACAGAGAGACAGAGAGAGAGAGAGAAAGGAAGGATCATATTCACCCCTCCATCACCCTCTCGTTTCCCCTTCCTCCCATTGATTCTCTCCCAACAGTTCCACTTTTACATTCATGTCTTTTTTTCTTCTTTAGGTCTAGATTCCAGGTAGGAGAGAAAATATGTGATATTTGTCTTTCTGAGTTTCGATTGTTTTGCTTAACATGATGATCTCCAGTTCCATCCATTTTCCTTTGCACAATATATCTTTATTCATTCTTTTACTTTGAAGCTATTTGTATTTGAATCTCAGGTGTGTTTCTGATAGACAACTCATAGTTGGATCATGCTGTGTATCCAGTTTGACAATCTCTGCCTTTTGACTGGATTATTGAATCTATTCACATTTAATGTTATTTTATTATTGATGTGGTTAGATATATGTCTGCCATCTTTCTCTGCTTTCCCTATGTCTCATGCCTTTTTAGTTCCTTTATTCTTCCTGTACTATCTTTTGCATTGAGTGAGTATTTTCTAATGTAGTATTTTAAGCTCATTAGTGATTTTTACATAAGAAAGAGTAATGGAGGGGATGAATATGTTCAAAGTATATTATATATGCATGTATAGAAATATCACAATGAAACCCTACACTGTACAATGTGCTAATAAAAATGTAGAAAAATTTTTGTTATACTTTTTATTATTTTTCAAGTGGCTGCTCACCATATATATATTAACATACCAGATTCAATTTCAGATTTATAGTAGGTTAATTCCAGTAATAGAAACACTAGTTCTGTATAACTATAATCCCCCATGGCATTATGGTGCTATAGTGTGGACCTGAAATATGCCCAAAACGAAGCTTGGTTCCCAGCTTGGTGCTTTTGGAAGGTGGTAGTGTCACCAGAGCCTCAGTAGAACTCTAGGAAATGGGGCCTAGTGGGAGGTCTTCAGATCACTGGGAGTACTGTAGCTTCCTTTTATTTTCTCTTTCATTTTCAACCATGTGATGAGTGGCTTTGTTTTGTCACATGTTTTTGTCATGATGTGTTGCCACAGGCCCAAATCAGCAGGGCCAACTGATGGACTGAAACCTCTAAAACTGAGAGCCAAAACGAGTTTTTTATTTTTATATATTAATTATCTCAGATATTCACTACAGTAGTAGAAAACTAATACATATTGTTATTCATATTATCTGTTAATGTTAAAATGTCAACAGCACATTGTTGTAATTATTACTTTATCATGTGTCATCATTTTCTTAGCCTATTGTATGTGCTTTTGCTCCCATCTATCTCCCTTTTGCTAGTATTGGCAGATATTATACACATAATATTACATTTCTATATGTTACAGACCCAACAATACATAATGCTCATATTATTTTTATAATTGCCTTATAAGTCCATTAAGAGAAGAAACAAGAAAATGCATTAATAGTACATATTACAGTTATATAATTACCTTATCAATGCTTTTTGTTTATTTTTATGGATATGAATTACTGCCTAGGCTCACTTGCTTTCAGCTTTAAAGACTTTCATTGGTATTTCTTATAATGATAGGTCTAGCAAGGAATCTCTCAATTTTTGTTTTTCTGGGTAAGTCTATTTCACATTCATGTTTTTAACAATAACTTTGCTGGATATATGATTATTGGTTCACAGTTTTTTGTTTTTTTTGGCAGTACTGAGGTTTAAACTCACTTAAGTCACACTCCCAGCCCCATTGGCTTTAGTTGCTTTTTGAATAGGGTCTCAGATTTTTGTCTGGACTGTCCTGGATGGCAATTGTCACCTCCAGCATAGCTGGGATGACAGGCATGCACGAGCAGCCCAACTAATTGGTTGAGGTGAGGTCTTGCTAACTTTTTGCCCAGCTGGCTTCCAACTACAACCCTCTGGGTCTCCACCTCCCAAGCAGCTAGAAGTACAGGCATGAGCCACCATGCCTGGCTGACAGTGGTTTCTTTGAGGACTTTGAATATGTTATCCCACTGTCTTCTGGCCTCCACTGTTCCTGCTCTGAAGCCAGCTGTTAATATTATTGGAAATCCCTAATAAGTGACATGTGGGTTTTCTCTTGCTGTTTCAAGATTTTCTCCTTGTCCTTGACTTTCAGCATTTTTACTATACCTTTTCTGTGTATGGCTCTCTGCATTTATCCTACTTGGGGTTCATTGAGACTTCTGGGTGAGTAGGTTATTGTTTTGTCAATATACTTGGAAAGTTTAAAGCCATTACTTCTTCTTCTTTCTATCTCTGCTTTTCTTTTTATACTAACCATTATGTGTATGATTATAGGATTGGTGTTCCCCCACATTTCTCTATGCCTCTATTTATTTTCTTCATTCTCTTTCTCTCTATTGTCCAGCACGTATAATCTCTACCACTATCTCTCCAAGGTCATTAATTCTTTTTTTTTCTGTCAATTCAAACCTAGTATTGAGCCTTTGTTTTTTGCTTGTTTTACATTTCAGTTATTACACATTTTTTTTGAGACAGGGTTATGATACATAGCCCAGGCTGATCCCAAACTTATGATCATCCTGCCTCAGCCTCCTAAATGCTGGGATTACAAGTGTGCACCACCATATCTGGCTGATGGTATTGTACTTTACCTTTTGGTGGTACTGGGGTTTGAACTCAGGGCTTCACACTTGTGAGGCAGGTGCTCTACCTCTTGACCTATGCCTCCAGCCCTTTTTGCTCTGGTTATTGTGGAGATAGGGTTTCACCAACTTTTTTGCCTGGGTTGGCCTCAAATTGTAATTCTCCCAATCTCTGCCTCCCATGTAACTAGGATTATAGATGTGAGCCACTAGCACCTGGCTACTGTGCTTTTGAAACTCTGAATTTTCATTTTTTTTAATGTCTATTTTTATCAAGTTATACCTTAGTTTCATGGGTATATTAGAATGACTATTTTGGAATTCTTTCCTGTTGAGTTCAGTATCTGATTACTCTCACAAGTAGTTTGTATTGCCTGGTTGCTGTTTTTTCTAGTATATGTCATTTGGAATGCCTTATAGTTTTTTTTTTGGAAACTGGACATTAGAGAATATATTGTAGCAACTCTGGGCATTGCTTTTCCCCCACACTTGTTATTATTTGCTTCTTTATTTGTTTAGAAACTGGCTGAATTATTTCAGTAAGATTTATTTGCCCTTCCTTCTCATCAGCCCTCAAGGTGTTAAGTCTCTTATGTTCCTCCCCAAGTGGATACAGCTTTGGTTATGCCAGTTACTGAGGATGACAGTGATACCAGTAGAGTTCTCTTCCACTCTTTCCCCGACCACAGCCAATCATTTAGACCCTATCTTCACAGGAATGTCTTCGGGTATAAATTTACTACAAAATGTGATAGTGTTCCCTTATCCACAGTTTAGCTTTCCATGGTTTCAGTTTTCTATGGTCACCTATGGACTGAAAATATTCAGTGGAAAATCGAATAAATAATTCAGCTTTTAAATTGCATGCTGCTCTGCATCATATGTATGATGAAATCTCACTTCATCCTTCCCAGAATGTGAATCATCCCTTTGGCCAGCATTTCCATTCTATACACATTACTCACCTGTCAGTCACTTAGTAGCCGTCTTGCTCATCACATCAACCATTGGGTATTGCCGTGCTTTAATTCAAGTAACCCTTACGTGGTAGGCTAATGCTGTGTCATAATATCTACATCATTTGCCTTAGTTCATTTCATCATGTAGGCCTTATATTACCTCACATCATCACAAGAAGAATAGGGATGAATATAGTACTATAAGATATTTTGAGAGAAAGACCGGACTCATGTAGCTTTTATTATTAATCTCTTACTGTATTTAATTTATAAATTAAACTTTTATCATAGATACATATGTACAGGAAAAAAGTGTGTATGTTGGGGGAGGGGGGCTGGATACTATCTGGGGTGCCAGGCATCCACTGGGTGTCTTAGAATGTATCCCCCATAGGTGGGGGGCTACTGTAACTTAATCAAATTGTGGTTAAGGAATAGTTTCTGAGATCAGTGTTTGATATTTGTTTTGAACTTGGGCAGCGTCTTGATAGCTGTTTTATTCCCTCATTCTCTAGTGAATAATAGCTGCCTATATTCTAGGCTGTATTGTCATGATATCTACCATCCTCCTCCTTTTGAGAGGGCTCTTAGATTTAAATAGCTCCAATACTTTGTTGCAAATGAATTTAGTTCCTTTGAGAAGAGATTGGAAGCTATTCACTTAATAGCCTCTTTCCTCTCCTCATTGCCACACCCCCACACAGGTAAAATCTCTAAACCAGAACTCTGAAGCTGGAAGTGGGAACAATTGCAAGCTTTCCTCTGAGTGAAATACCCACTTTAGGAGCTGAGCACTCTATGGAGGAGTGGCAATAGTCTGAGATCTTTTCTTATCCCACAGCCAATCTGCTTGCAAAATTTATAAGCTTTATCCGTAAAATATATCAACATTTGACCATATCTCATCTCTCTAGCCAGGTCTAAGCCACTAATATCTGTCCTCTGGATTATTGCAATAGCTTCCTAACTGGTCTCTTTTTGCCTGTCCCCAGCATGTGTTTCCTTCCTTCTACCTCACAATGTGCCAGTGTGATCCTGTTAAAACTTGAATTGTATCATGTTACTCCTCATCTTTTTTTTTGGAGACAGGGTCTCATTATGTAGCCCAGGCTAGCCTTGAACTTTCAGTCCTCTTGCCTCAGCCTTCTTAGTACTGGGATTGCAGGCGTGTGCCACCATGCATGGCTTTTACTCTTCTTAAAACCATCTGATTGATGTCTTCCCATCTCAAAGAAAAAGCTTGTGCTTTTACAGTGGCCTCAAGAACTCCATGATATCTGCCTGTTCACTGCCCAGTTGATTCTGTGACCGTATCTACTATTACTGCTAGCTCTCACTCACCCTTCACTAACACATTCACTCTGATCTTTTACATAACAACCTTGTTTTCTCTCAGAACTTCCGCACTCCTTATTCCCTCTGCCAGGAACACTCTTCCTTCAGCTGTCTCCACAGATTGCATCCTTAACTCCTTCAGGTCTTTGTTCTTATGTCATCTTTTCAATGAGGCCTTTATAACCATCCCATTTTAAATTGATGTCCTCTCTCTGCTATTACTCTCCTTTCCTGCTTGTCACCATTTATCATAATATGCATTTACTTATTCATTTTGTGTAGTGTCTCTGTCCCTGACAATGGACTAATCTCTACAAGGGTAGGGATATTTTTCTGTTTTGTTCAATACCCAGCATCTAAGAAGAATGTCTGGCACAAAGTTGATTCTTAATAATAATTTATTGAGTGAATAAATTAACAGGTTTCAATAGAGAAAGGGAGCATAAGTGTGCTTTCTAGGATGGGAGAATAGGGCATAGAAATAAAAGACCTGCACCTTCTCTATTCTCATTACAAATTGGGCCTAAACCAGCTTTGAGCAGGTATATGAGCTCCAGGGTATCTCAGTGCCAGTACTAATTTTTCTTCTCTATCATCCAAGCAAGCCATTGGGTATTTGATCTGTAAATCATTTGGGACATGACTATGCTTCTCAATGTCCAATATCCATGGGCACAGGCCCCTCCCTACTCATCAGGTTGAGATAAATTGATGGATTTCCATTCCCCTCCATATTCTGCTAACTGTTGTCCTATGACTGCATGCAGATATGCAGAGGTAAAGGGGAAGAGGATGAAGGTGGTGTCAGTGGTGTTTGGAATAGAAGTGCTGTGGGCTTGGAGCCAGAGCCAGAGATCAGCTCCAGTCATTTCTTTGCTCAGAACTTCAATATTCCACTTATGGTCTTCTACAAACATGCCATTGTATGAATGTCTTAATACTAGAGTTGAATCTGAGATGTGCAGGGGACCCTGAAGCCCTATTTCTATATTTCATGAATGAAGAACATGAGGCCCTTGGAGAGGAAGAAATTTGCCCAAGTTCCTACATATATCAATATTTCAAAGAATTTGAAATCTTTGCTTCTTGTCTTCTAGTCTGATGCTCTTTCACATAGAAAACATTAAATTTTTTCTCATGGGATACCCCAAACTGAAGAGAACCTCTGAAATCAGAAAAACATCATAACATAAGCCAAATGCAATATAGCAGCCCTCCCCTTACCCATAGCAGATAGATTCCAAGACCCCAGTGAATGCCTGAAAGCACAAATAATACCAAACCCTATATATATAGGGTATGTAGGTAGGCCTACATACTTATGAAAAGGTTAATTTACAAATGGGCACAAGAGATTAAGAACAATAACTCTTTAAGAAGATTTTGTACTTAACTTACTCTTCTTACCTGAAGTTGAACACAAGTAAATGAAATTGTGAAAATTAAAAATCATGGATAAGGGAGAACTACTGTATAACATAAGGTACCTATGCTTATACAGAGAACTTCATCTCTGCTAAAATTAAAGGGTATGTGTCAGGACTTTAGCAAGTAGGTACTTGTTAGTTCATAGTCTTATTACTTCATTTTAACAAATCAAAGCCAGAACACAGTTAATTAATCTTGTCAATCCAATTCACCAATAAGTAGGTCTGATACTGAAATTTGCAATGTAGAAGTTTAATCAACTGCAGCATTATCTCTTTCCTTTTGATTCTTTTTTAATAGCTTGAAACATCAGGTTCACATAGCCACTTTGATAATGAGGTTATTTGGAATTATGTTTCTTTCTGTTGTACATTAGATGCCTTTGGAAACAAACTCTGAAGTAAGAGATTTGCATGGAGGAAGTTTATTGGTGAATGCTCTTGAGAACATCTGAGAGGGACTAAAAGAAGCAGTATTGAGTAGAGGGAGAAGCTGTAACAGAGGACTAGATGAACCTAATGAGAAGTTCTGAGGTTGGGATGGCTCTTCAGAGACATTGCAAAATTGGGTCTTGCAGTTTGCTCCTGTGGAAGAGAAGTGTATGGAACATTGAGAAGGGCAGATATCTCAGCCTAGGACAATTCCTGAGGAGGGAGTTAGTTATGAATGTTGAAAAGCAACATTCCAGGCAGCTACAGGAATAAGGGAAGTCCTTCATTGAAGATGAGGGTGGCACACCATACTACCCATCACAATTCCCCTCTTTCCCTCCTTTAGATTCCACCCTCCCCATTTCCTCACTCCATCTTCAAATGACCTTTCATTCCTTCCATGCCTCACTCTGAACTAGTAAGCCTGTAACAAGGTTCAATAGAATTATGCTCTCTTTCTCATTGGGTTTGAAACATAGTTTTTGTTGATCATTAAGATCTACAGGTAGTGAGTCTAAACCCCATTACTGCCAAACAAAAAAAAAGGAAAGAAAGAAAAGACAAACAAAATCTATAAGGAATGAGGGGGACTGATCAGCAGCTAGGAAGCACAAGACTTTAGTTTTTTTTTTATTCATATGTGCATACAATGTATGGGTCATTTCTCCCCCCTTCCCCCGCCCCCACCCTATCCCCCCTACCCCCTCACTTCTAGGCAGAAACTATTTTGCCCTTATTTCTAATTTTGTTGAAGAGAGAGTATAAGCAATAATAGGAAGGACCAAAGGTTTTTGCTAGTTGAGATAAGGATAGTTATACAGGGAGTTGACTCACATTGCTTTTCTGTACATGTGTGTTACCTTCTAAATTAATTCTTCTCGAACTAACCTTTCCTCTAGTTCCTGGTTCCCTTCTCCTATTGGCCTCAGTCGCTTTAAAGTATCTGCATTAGTTTCTCTGCACTGAGAGCAACAAATGCTATCTAGTTTTTTGGGTATCTTACCTATCCTAAGACCTCTCTTGTGTGCTCTCGCTTTCTCATAAGACCTCAGTTCTTAACTGAGTCTATTTTACATGTTCTGTTTTATACAAGGTCTACTCATTTATACAAGATCTGCCTGTCCTGCTCTAGACACATTATCAAGAATTGTTTAGGATCTATTTTGTATTCAACAAGTAAGCTAACTTCAAAAGACTGGCACTGCATATTTGAGAGGTGATTAAAGAGGATCCAAGATGGTGACTAGAGGGAGGAAGCAGACAGCATGAGCTCTGTCAATCAAAAACCTTTTGAGATGCTGGAGCCAACTTGGCAGAAAAAAAGCACCAAGAGGAATCAGGGCTTCAACACCCTGAACTCCCAGCCCATACAAAGCTTCTCCATGCCACGTTACACCAAGAAAAAGGAAGGCTCCCATGCAGCCAGATGCCAGCTCCAAACTTGCTTGGGAGACATCCAGAAGACCAACAGGTGAGCAAATAAGTGGCATGTGGTATTCCCACAGCCACCCCTGGGATAAACCAGCATAGCCTCCTGGACAGACTGACCCCCACCCTGCAAAAAAAAAAAAAGAAGAAATGAGGAACTGAAAAGGAACATGTAGCAGAGGGGGCGGGGTGCTCTAAGTGCATATGAGGAGGGGGAGGGCAAGAAGCTGATCTCCACACAAACTTTCAGTAAACAAAGACTGGAAAGGCACATGGGCCGATATCGGGCATGTGATAAGCCACTGCCTGAAATAGGGCAGATAGCGGTCCACAAAGCTCATCTCCTGAGCCAGTGAGCAACATCCAAAGTCAAGCGACATTGCAAAATTGAAAAACAATCAGCAAACCAGCATAACACACTGACAGCAGGGAGCCAGCTGATGGATCTCTGACCTTGCGCCAGAGAAAGGGGGCACAGAAAAAAAACAAGACCCCAGTAAACCAACCAGAAAACCCAACTCCAAAGCAGGACGGCTGGTGAACCACAGAGCTGATCTCTGGAACCTGAGGACAAGCCACACCTTCCTGAGGGAGAAACTGACTAAGCAGTTGCCACTGAAATACAGGGAAAAAATCTGGCAAGTCTCCCCAACTACCTGGTGAGACTAAGACAGAACTTCTGCTTAAATACCAACACCAGGGCTGGATGCTAAGGAGTAACACCAGAACTATTAAAACCAAAATTCTATTGTTTTTGAACTTGGAATTTTTTATGTGTTTGTTTGCTTGTTGGTTTGTTTATTTAGTTCCCTTTTTATTTGTCCACCACCTCTCCCTGTTGATTTCTTTTTTTTTCTTGCCTTCATTGCTTTGTTAGTTTTACTATTGTAAGTTAGCAAATACTAAATT